>NW_017728918.1:93668341-93689921 GCF_001723895.1 Crocodylus porosus | reverse complement strand
AGGTGGTTCAAGCACCTACATTGAACACCTTCAAGAGCAAATTGGATGCTTATCTTGCTGGGATCCTATGACCCCAGCTGACTTCCTGCCCTTCGGGGGCTGGACTCAATGATCTTCCGAGGTCCCCACGTCTATGAAATCTATGAAAAAAACCATGCGCCAGTGTTACTGAGCAGTAACTGTAGTGACTGTTTGTTTAGTTAGTACTTCATTAAGCAAGCACTAAACTAAACATGCATTAATGAACGTGCATTAATGTGCATTAATGGTAGATGTGCCAAGTGTATCTCAGTGTGGGGGCTCCATAGCATGCGGAGACAGGGCCTTGGGCTGCCTGCTCCCCCGCCTCTGTGTTTGTCCCAATGCATGCTATTTTCACATGCTTTGCGCTGGGTTTTTTTCCAGGGGTTTTATTTTTTGTTATCAGGGAAATCCCAGTAGTAAATTTTGCCACAGTACTGCCAATTAGCAGAGCCAGGCATGGCTTAATGTGCAATGTGACACCACAAACCACACAGAACTGCATGTGTGGATCCAGCCTACAAGGCTAAGCAGTTCCAATATTACCAGTCTGAAGGAGTAACTGAAGTGCAGGATGCTAATTGAAACATGTGCCTCTTTTTAGCCAAGATGTGCACACAGAAATTGCACTGCTCCTGTGGTTCCTGGGTGGCACCTACTGCAGGAGCAGTCCTGTCACCCTTTACTTTAATGTATCATCTTTTAAATTCAATTGGTACAACATGTTCCCCTGCTTATCCCCATGTAGTTCTGCTGTTCAGTGGAGTGGAGAACAGGCCAGAACTTAACCCTGGCCCTGGGATAATTTAAGGGTGACTGTGATGCCAACAGTCACCAATGTTTCTTTATCCCAGACATGGTTAACTTCAAATTATTTATTTATGATAACAGTCAGGAACGAAATTCAGAGGTGCTTCAGTCAGGGACCAACAGTTAAACAACTTCAGAGATGCTTTATGACTAAGGAGACCTTAGCAGGGTGTAAGCATTCACGTCAGATGACCGACTGACTTTTACAACAGGTGTTGACAGTAAGCACTTTTGGAGGTTTAGCTCATGGGATACTGGGAAGGTTCATCCGAATAAAATTCCAAAGACCTTGTTGCTTGACCACAGGAAGGAGATATACCTTTCTTCTGTACCATGATTAAGTTTGGTTAGTGTCAGAAATGAAAACTTGTAGGACATTAGTGCTATGCCATGCACAGAAATCTTTCTATAAACAAAGCCTTTTAACTGTCTTTTGAGGAAGCCTGAAAAAATGTTGATGCTGTCAAAATATTTGCAAGATAAATTAGTTTCTTCTTAGAAATTATTTTGGGCCACATGCACTGTTTTTTTTTTTTGGTTCCAGGAAGCAGCTGCAAGGAACCCTTACCTCATATTTTCCTTTCTTCTCCAAAGGCTCAGACTCAGTCTCCACAGGCGTTATAACTTCATCCCCTCTAAGCTCTTCTAAAATGAAGACAGTCTCCCAGTTGCTATAGTGATGGGCTGGAAAAATATCTGAGTGCATGCTGTCACCAAAATAAACAACCTGAAAGGGAAGCAGCAAATTAAAAGTGCTGTACATTTGAAGAAAACATAGGAAACTGTTTCAAACAAGAGAAAATGTGCTGAAAAAAGCTTAACCAAATAAAAATTCCTCCATGCTCAGTTGGCCAGGATACACACATACATGCATGCATGCACACATGCAGGCACACACACATTATTAGTGTCAGTTTCTTTTCTTCAAGACCACTTTACTTTTCAGGTCTCTCACTCCATATGGGTTGCCTTTAAACACTTCTTCTGGTTTTCCTGTGACATTACAAAATAATTTGTAGTAGGCAGGGTAGATTTGCACCTTAGGGTGTGTACACATGTATTAACTTTCTGACAGTTAAGCTGGCTTAACTTTTTTAAGACGACTTTACTGTCAGAGCATACATATGTATGTGGGACAGAGTCCATTTAAAATGCGGTGCAAGATAATACACCTTTAAGGTGTATTATCTTGAGTCTCATTAGTTCAGTCAACTTAGCTCACACTATGGCTGCCACTATGCCAAGAAGCAGTATGTGTGTACACTCCAACATGGTTTAACTTAAGCCATGTTAGTTAAGCCAGCTTAGTTAAGTTGCCTTATTTTAAGTTGACTTAGTAAATGCCTTCCCCCCTTCCCTGCCAGACTGCACCTACCCTGACCTAAAGAATAACTGGTACACTAACCAATTATCACTGCACTTATCAGTTAAACAATTAATTGTTTAACCTTTCACATCCCTAATAAAAGCCAGGTTCTATCTTACCAGTTAAGCATCTAAATGGCACTTAACCACCTAAGTGCAATCCTATTTCATGCTGCACAAGTCCATGAAAAACCATTAATCCAAAAGGTGAGTAGGTCCTCCTCACCACTTCTCAGGACTTAAATCTCAAGACTAGGATGAAGGTCCATTACACGATAAGATGTGCTCATAGTTATGTGCTCTAGCATGGTAGAATAGGATCATGCTTAGATATTCAGATGCTTGATGGGTGGAACAGGATTTACCAGTGTCTATAATTTCTAGAAACTAGAATACAGTCAAGTTGCATTCTCCTTATATGACATACCTTGGGTTCTAACTTGCCGGTCATCTTTTTCAAGAGTTCATAAAGTTGGGTAGCATTACCTTGGGAATACCAGCCAGGTTTGTCCAAGGATAGCAGAGCTTCCTGCTCCTCATCATTCTCTGCAATCACAAAGCAAGATTTCCAATGGATAGTGAGGACACTAAGAAAACTCCCTATTCACTTGGTGCTATTTGTCAAACATATGGGCTGTGTATGTGTAACACTGAGAGTGCTGTCAAATTTGACACAAGGAAGATGGACACAGTTGACAGCAAAGACAGCAGGAGACTGAAGTCAAGGCAAATCAGGAGTTACAGGTCAGGCCAGGGTGTTTGGTATGTGGGGACTGGCCACTTGTTGAGGATTGGCAATGGGTTCATTGACTATAATGCAGTTAAATTCCAAAAGCATGAAGGGAATGGAATGATGGCAAGCTTATCTGCTAGAGAATGGTTCCAAGCAGGGGTGGACCCACACCTTCTCTTGGATAGTGCTGCAGAGGCAACTTTTTTTTAAGACCCCAAATGGTATAAGAATCCAGTTACCCCCAACCTTGATCTCAGCACCCTTCGCTTCCCTTCCATCCTCAGAAGCAGATCCCCTTCCCCTTCCATTCACCTTCACCCCAGCCCACCACTGCCACTGTCTCTGGCTGAACCCAGCTGCAATGTTCTGCAGCCCCTCCCCTCTGTGAAATAAATTGGGAGTGTTGTAGTTTGGGAGGCTGTGTAAGAAGAGGCTCCAGAGCTGGTTCAGATGGATTCAGCACAGGACAGGAGGTGCAGCTGTGGCAAAGTGGATTCCCCCACCTTATGCTTGCTCCTGGGCTGACAGGGAACACCTGGGGGTACTGGGTAGTGAAGAGGAGCCCTGCTGTTGCCTGTTGAGCACAGCTATAGGGGGCCAGAGTAATTCCGGAGCCAGTTTACCCCCAAACATCAGGAGACTCTGGGGACAGAAGCAGCATTGGGCATGGAAAGGAACAGGCTACTAAGGATGGAAGGGAAGGGAGAGCATGCCAAGAATGGTGGTTGCACCAGAGGAAAAGGCAGACCTTTTTAACAACTTCTTTGCCTCCATTTTTTTGTGCAGGGACCGGGACATCTCCCCCCACTAGGATTTAGGACGGACTCAGAAGAGACTCCACCAGACCCAGTCAGGGAGGACCAAGTTAGGGAACTTCTGGAACGGCTGGACATGTTTAAAACAGCAGGTCCAGATGCTCTTCACCCAAGGGTTTCATTATTTCATAGTTAGTAGGGTCAGAAGGGACCTGAGCAGATCATCAAGTCCAACCCCCTGCCATGGCAGGAAAGAGTACTGGGGTCAAATGACCCCAGCAAGGTGATTGTCTAGCCTTGTCTAGGGTGTTGAGGGAATTGGCAGGGGTTATCACAGGGCCCCTGCTACAACTTTATGAGCACCTGTGGTGCTCTGGCCAGGTGCCAGAAGACTGGAAGAAGGCCAATGTAGTCCCATTTTCAAAAAAGGGAGGAGGGAGAACCCAGGCAACTATAGGCCCATTAGTCTTACTGCAATCCTGGGGAAGCTGTTTGAGAAAATGATCCAAGAGCACATCTGTGAAGGACCAGCAGGGGGGATGATGCTCAGGAGCAACCAGCATGGGTTCATTAGGGGCAGGTCCTGTCAGACTAACCTGATTGCCCTCTATGATCAGGTTACAAAATCATTGGACGCAGGTGTTGCAGTTAATGTAGTCTTTCTGGACTTCAGGAAGGCCTCTGACACTGTCTCCCACCCCATTCTCATTAAAAAGCTAGGTGACTGCAGCATTGATCCCTAAACAGTCAGATGGATCGCAAATTGGCTGAGAGGCTGCACCCAGAGAGTGGTGGTGGACAGGCCATATTCGACCTGGAGGGATGTGGGCAGTGGAGTCCCCCAGCACTTGGTCCTTGGGCCTGTATTGTTCAATTCCTTTATTAGCAATTTGGATTAGGGGGTGAAAAGCACCCTGTTCAAATTCACTGATGACACCAAGATTTGGGGTGAGATGGGCATGTTAAAAGGGAGGGACAAGATACAATTGGATCTGGACCGGTTACAGGGGTGGGCAAATGATAATAGGATAGGATTCAATACTGACAAGTGCAGGGTGCTGCACTTGGGCAGTAAGAACCAGCAACATACCTATAGGCTGGGGAACTCCCTTCTCATAAGCAGTGACAGAAAGGGATCTTGGAGTCATTGTCGATTCCAAAATGAACATGGGCCGCCAATGTGAGGACATGGTCGGAAGGATAACTGCACCTTGTCATGCATCCACAGATGCATCACGAGCAGGGCCAAGGAGGTGATCCTCCCCCTGTTAGCAACACTGGTCAGACCACAGGTGGAGTACTGCATCTAGTTCTGGGCACTGCACTTTGGGAGGGATGTGGCCAGCATCGAGATGGTTCAGAGGAGGGCCACTCACATGATCCAGGGACAGCATAGCAGACCCTATGAGGAGAGGCTACAGGACCTGAACCTGTTCAGCCTTCACAAGAGAAGGATGAGAGGGGATCTGGTGGCCATCTATAAACTTACTGGGGGGAGCAGTGGGGAATGGGAGATACCCTGTACCCCTGAGCGCCTCCCAGAGTAACAAGGAATAATGGCCATAAGTTGTTTGAGAGTAGGTTCAGGCTAGACATCCAGAGGCACTACTTCACAGTTAGGGTGGCTAGGACCTGGAACCAACTTCCAAGGGAAGTGGTGGTGGCTCTTACCTTGGGGGTCTTTAAGAGGAGGCTTGATAATTACACAGCTGGGGTCACATGAGCCCAGTGTTTACTCCTGCCCAGGGCAGGGGGTCAGACTTGATGATCTATTCAGGTCCCTTCTGACCCTACATCTATGAATCTCTGATAGGATTCTTATCTGATATGGGGACTTAAAACAATATATCCCCGCTGCTGCATGTGGGGGGCACTGCTGGGAGTGGGGATGTATTTACACCTGCAGTGTGGGATAGTTTCTACAGGCCCCTTCACAAAATCCTGGATCCACTCATGGCTCTGAGTCTTTGTTGTGAGGAGCTGTGGGAAAGTTGTGTAGGTAGGAGGACACAGACGTGGCATGGATGAACCGGTGGCAGTACAACTTCTTTTTGTTTATGTCAGTTGGTGCATTTCCAAGGGGTTTGCAAACTCCATTTTGCATAGGTTAACACACAAGGGAGATGGCTGCATCTGAGGAAAGTTCAGGCAGTCTGGCTGACTGTTACTGCCATTCATTTCCAGGCCTCAATAAAACTACAGAGACATATTTCAGGTTTAAAGGTCTAAGACTGCTAAATGCATTTTTCTCAGACATGTGCTATGTCACATCTGACACTCTGTCAGAAAGATTAAACTGAATCTGAGATGTATCCTAAGGCACTTTCTTATTGAACATTATCCTCTCCCTCTCCACCTTCCCTCCATCTTCTTGTTGTGCCATTGCCAGTTTCCAAACTTATACCCAACTGTGGGATAAAGATAAGGCCCCTCTGAATGTGCCACAGAAGTATACCACTAATGAATGTTGCAGTAAACAAGGTAGAAAGCCACACAAACAATATTGAACTCAAGGATGTTATTGCAGGCCTCCAAGGGAAACTGTGAGATAGCCAACAGACAGCAAACTATACCTATGGTTACCAACCTGACTGCCAGTCCTAGCCACTGACAATGCAAATACAATGAGACCAATATGCAATGAATTTAAAATGGTTTCATAAAGCAATGAACAATTGCACAAGCCAGTAAGCATGCCTCAAACCTAAAATATTCAGACAGGCTCTGATATCATATTGCTTTAGGGAGGGCATGTAGCAACGAATCACTGGTGATGGGAAGAAGAGATATACACTCCCTATTTAGATAGCTATACACCTCATATTTGCAGCCAGAAGCTAACTAGATGACTTGGTGGAATCTCAAATTCCACAACCATATAGCTCATCTGAAGGTAAGCACAGCCTCCAGAAAACCTGAAATGGTTATACCTGTGTTGGATAGTTTATGCAGCTATTTGGAAGGTGGTATGTTATTGCCAGTTCAACTCCTCTTTGTATTTTGTGGGAACCTGCTGGTTGATTTTTGTAAAACTGCCAACAAGAACATCATCAGATTATCAATTTTAAGAAAGTGATTCTCAACCAGGGTGCTACAGCACTGTGGGGTACCTTGAGATCTTTTTTAAGGGTGTTGCAGGGTGTCACACAATGTTAGTACTGTTTGATGTGCAAACATGATTCACAAGATAAACCCAGAGGCTGACTCCAGACATGGAGGCACATGCATTTCCCTGGGGACAAACAGCAGCATCACAATATGGGGATGCTTGTGTTCTGGCACATGGCATATTACGCTGAGTGAGGTAGAGCAAGCTGAGGCCAGCATCTGAGTGGAACACAGCAGCCTTACCTGGGGTCCTGGGGCTCCACTGGTGGTAATCTAGCAGCAGAGAGCCTGGCCAGCAGCCAGAGTGTGGGTCTGGCCAGACAAGCTCTCGTTTTGGGTGGAACATGCTGCCACCATGTGCGCCACCCCACTTTTTTTCACTGCGGGTTTTGTTGACACCGGGCTCTCCCAGTGTCAAAACCTCACTCCCTGTGCTGCAAATCAGCAGTGTGGGGAACGCCTGCATGTGTTGCATGTGCAGTGTTGCAGGACGTGCCCAGAGATTTCAAATAGGAATCCACAGTGTTAAAAACATTCTAACCTGTTGGGAATCTCTGTGAGTTATTTACAACAGAAGAATTACTCTATTATTTTTCTGTAATAAAAAACCCAGTGAAAACTGACATTTTCTGAGGGGTGCCTTGAGTCTAACAAGGTTGAGAACCACTAGGTTAAGCAAAGGGATTATACTGTTACTCAGATCTAGCACAATGTTTTATTATACAGGAGAAAGAGAAGTAGAGAGAGCGAGGCTACCACAGTGTTCTGATCTGGTTTATTTAGAACATCAGTAATTCAATACAGTTAATTGTTACATAGTGCCCTTCAAGGATCAATTTGCTTCAGAAAAAAGGCTAGAACAGAGAGGACAAACTTTACTCAGTTGGAGAACATAGAGAGGGTTGTGGAGGCTGAAATACAACAGACTGTGGATAGGCTGGAGCAAAAGGAAGGCAATGCATTTTTTTTAAAAATAGTTAAGATGCAAGTACCAGGGTAAATTGTATAAAAGGAGGCAGTGATGTAGAACAGAAAAATTGAAGAAATGCTGAATGTTGTTGGATGAAAAGTCTTAAACACAGGATTATTACCAGACAAAACAATTCTGCATTAGGGATGTCATTTAGGGAAATAACTAGGGAATTTCAAAGTTAAAACTGACATTTTGTTCCTAATTCTTGTGGAAATGATGGTGATCCTTCATCCTTTTTTTTTAAACAAAAAAAAAAACAAAACCAAAACAAAATAAAACATGTCACACATTAAAAGTGGAATGCTATTTTTCTCTCTGCATTTCCTGGCATTTTGATTTTTGAATTATGTCTCAAACATAGCCTTCAGTTAAAACACAGTAGTTCTCCTGTTTCGCTGAAGACCAAACTGCTGGTTTAGCTTTCTGTTATCATGGGCATATAGTAAGATGGACATAGGCTATTATTGAAAAGCAGCTAACATGCTTTAATTTGTTTGTCCAAATCCCGATTTTCCTTATATGCTTTTGTTGTTTTAAAAGCAGTTAATAGACAACATTCCTGGAACATTTTGACACATTTGGATCAAAAAAATAACTTTGCTGTATGGCTTAATTATTATTCTTGGCTTGAATATTTTAGACAACTTCGTAGCTGAACAAGCAGTGACATTTTTCATTCACAAAGATAGCAAAAAGTTTCTTATAATTTGCAAAGAAGAATATCTGCGTGTATTAATTCATCTCATTATGAAGGCTGCAATTAAAGACTCACCCAAAAGTTAGTATTTTATTAAATAACCAATTTTTTTCAGCTAGGAAAATAATGAACGATCTCTGATTTCTAAAAAAATCTTCATTTCACCAGCTTTTAACAGCCAAGAAAGAGTCAGCTGTGTTCTCACTATTTATATGAAATGCTTTAAGTTACAGACATGTTTCTGCAAATGCTTTTCTCCTTGTTCATAAATCTTGCAAAGCATCCTGATGTTCTGACATGAGTCAGTCACTTTGTTACGTATGCTAAGTAGGTCACTCCTATGCTTTCCCATTTAAAAATAAATGACATCATTGACTTCTCTCAACAATAGGAAGCAGGTGGTAATATGTAGACATTTCTCAAAATGAAAAGAGCTTCACACAAAGGTACTGTCATCACTGGCATTATGATTGATGCAGTTCTGGCTGAATGGGCATATATTTATATGGGCATATAAGAACCCCAGGAAGGGGATTCATAGGTTGATTCATGGAGCCCAAATCAGAAAAGGTAATCAGAGGACTGAGTCTGGCCTTCTATATATCACCTAGTTGCACCTATACTGAGCCAAATAACTTGTTTGACAAAAGCGTATCTTTCAAAAAGAGATCCAGCTTTGATCTGAAACCATCAAGATTGGGAATTACCTCTTTACTTAGCAATAAGTTCTAATGGATAATCTCTATCGCTTCCAAAAATGGTGCATTCTCAATTTGATTTTGTTTGGCTTCAGCTTCCAGCCCATTGATTCTTGTTATGTCTTTCTCTCTTGAATTCAAGTAACAACTATTTTCTCCCCAGCAATGTATTTATACACTGTAATGAAGTTGATTCTCAATCTTTTTATTTTTTATTTTGACTGAGGAGATTAAGTAAGGCATTTTTTCTCTACTCCTTGAATAATTTTTATGCCTCATTTTAATGTCGTCAATTTTTCAGCAGCCTTTTTAAATATGGATCCCTAGTAGTTTAATACCATATTGGTACATCTATATGTGTGCTTTACTGTATAGTAGACTAATTTACTGCAAGGTAAATGTCACCATCTACATCTGTGCAGCAATTGGGGTGGTGTAGACTAAATTATAGCACTCTTGGATAGCCCCATCAGACACAGGTACTATCCCATGGTGAAATAAATTACTGAGCTTAAATGCACATTAGAAGGTGACACTGGGATTAGCTTACTGTGGCTCAAATTAAGCCGGAGTTTATTCAGTCACATTCATTGCATGTGTAGACGCGCCCTCTATGAAGTACTGTAATACCAATCTTACCAGTGTTCTATGAAAAGGTAAAATCACCTCTTTAACCCTTCAGGTAGTGTTGTGATACTTAATCTCTTGAACTACCTGAGTACAGAATGCTGCCAAAGCCTAAAACATTATGAACAATTTATCTGTAATGTTGTTTCAGTCAACAGGGCAGGGCCAACTCATAGGAACAATCCATGCAACCAATCATGTTAAGACAGCTACATCTAATACATGCTATGTCAAGAGAATACCTATGGCCCAAAGTAGTCTAAGAGCTTCTCTTTAATGTTATTGGAGTCAGAAGAAAAATAAGAATACAGGACTGATTTTAATATCCAGCCCCAATATTCCACAATGTAGTGTGTGACAAACAATAATCAGGACAACTGATTTCAAGTTTGCCCCAAAGGCTTTTTCTGGTCCTGCTGCTGCTATATCAAGACTTAATATCATGTTAATGACTGTACACTCTGTTTTCATGCTGGATGGCTTAAAAAGATTCATCTGCCTTTCCCCGTGCTTCTTTGGATAATGGGTATGTCATGTTACTCATGGATGTTATACATTATTGGGAGACCCACCCTCTTCCCCTCAAATAAACTATTTTTTTCCCCCAATAAAAATCGGATGCTTCAAATGTTTGTGCAGCAGCTGTCTCATCCAAGCAAAAGAAGAGAGGAAACCTGTTGGCATTCCTCCCTCCTTTTAATGCTCACTCCTAAGGGTTCACCCAAAGGTCAGGGATGGTAGAAATATTACTTCAAGCAGGAAGCAAGACATAATGAGGTGGGAATACTAATGCTGCAGATCTTATAACCTGGAGGAGGGGAAATCCTGACAATTTCTGGATAACCCAGAAAGAATTCTTCAGGTGATTTAGACAGAAGCAACTCCCTTCTGAAGTTGGTAATATATCACTGCTACCTATAGTCTTGCCTCCTATAGCCTCTCCATAATAAAATCATGCTATAATAGTGTGGAGGCAGCAAGCAGATAAAATAAAAATAATTAAGAGAGGACACTGTGTTTGAAGTATGCAAATGACAAATGCCCAGAAAGTTAATTAAAGAATATCAATGACATGGAATTTTCCTGTATGGAAGTTACTTTTTCTACAGAAAAAAAAAAGGAATAGGATTTGAATTGAAGGAAAGCTTGTTACTGGAATGGCAATTTCTGGACCAAACTGCATCAACAATTAGAAAAGTTCATCCTGTTTCACTATGCACAGAATTTGGTTACAGACGCGGCAAGCAGCTTCCAGTGTTCTTCAAATAAATAAATTCACAAACAAGCTGCAGTATACTACACTTTAAAAAAAAACTTTTTATACAAGAAAGATCTAGGCAGTCTGTATTATTATGCCTTGATAGCTGAGTTACAGGTTTCATTATCCTACTAATATAGACAGTGAAATCAGGGGATCTTTTTGTTTTTCTAATTTAAACGACTACTAATGTTGCTCTTCTTTTGTTTGGTGCTATTGGTGCTCTCCGCCACTAAGTACAAACAGTAAAAAAAACTCAAGGCTGAATCGATTCAATCTTAACATGCTAGTCTAAGCTGTGTAGGTTGAACCAATAAGCAAGTGAATAGATATTCATTCTTGATTCCAGAAATGCAACCACATGCCTGCAGTGGCTCAGGCAAGACGCTGTGGGGAGAAGGGGTGGTGCTACAGCACACTTACCTGCTCAGCTGAAGCAGACAGTTTAGGCCAAGGCTAGCCCAATCACCCTGGGGCAGGGGGTGGTCTGCAGGGGAGGTGCAAAGAATCCTAGGAAGCTGGGGGACTGCGAGTTAACTTGAATCTGGAGGGGATCTGGGCAGGACTGAAATCAGTTAAGTCTGACACTACATTCATTCAGGTTTATCTTAAACCAGTTTTGGCCATTTGGAAAGTGGTTAATGTACACTGAACTTCAGTTGTCTTACAGATTTGAACCAGTTTCCAATCACTGATACCAGTTTATGTGCAATTTCTGTCCCTATCCTGGGAGAATACTATACATTTTCTCCCTTTTGGAGGCCAGCATTGGTAGGTAGTCTGCTTGGGCATTTGAACCCTGATCAAGGGACAGATGCTAAGAGGGACTGAGAATAGGTACCATCACAGAGATCCCAATCATATCATACCTTTGAGGGACAAGGAGTAGGGCATAACAGGATGGCATGTTTATAAGATTGGACAGATAAATGGGTATTATAAGAGGAAAATGGATTTAAAAATATACCATTAATTATAAACAAGTGCAGTCAGTCTTTGCTCAACACCATAAAGATTCAAATCACACTAGAAATACAATGTATTCTTTTTTATTATTGTTTATCTCTTTAAAGCAATGACTCTTACCTGCTAGCATATCTTAGGTCAAAAATCTGGAAACATGGGGGTAGAAAATTAGGTAGCTATAATTAGGCATTTAAATAAAAGATCTAAGTTCCAGGGTGCTGAGCCCCCAACACATCCCAGTGCCCAGGAGGACACCTGGAAACTGTGCAGAGCCCCAACTTAAAAGTCATTTCTACTGTATTGAGCATGGGAAGTTGCCAAATAAAACTGGGGAGGAAGATGACCACCAAGGATTACTGATACCTATTTTATTAGTCTGACTGTTTGAATTGAAATGATGACCTTAAGGGGTCTCACTGTGCCTACACCACAGGAGTACTGTGAATACTCCTGTTTCTCCTACGTTCATCCTTCCTTCCTGTTAATTACTTTAAGCCCTTAGTGTCTCTTCCTACATGTTTGAACAGAAGTTAGCACAACAGACCTCTGACTAAAACCATGGGGTGCCACTTTAAAGCAAACAGTTCTTAATACTAACACTAATATGTATTTGCTATATTGCAGTCTGAATATCGAGCTTCTTTCCTTCATTCTTCATCTAAAACAATGTAGGCTTCAGAGCCTGGGTTCATTGATCTAAACCTCACTGGTGATCAGACTTGACCAGGAAGCATAGGGAGAATTTACATCTCCTTTTTGTTTCCTTAGGAAACAGTACTTCTTTTCTGGAGGAGAGATTAGGGGTAGGGAAAGGCAGGAAACTGCAGGAAGAAAACACACCTTTTCTGTAGTTTATGGAAGGTGCAGCATGAGCAAAAACCTTATATCCAACAACTTACATTACATTTTCATTAAAATACTCATAGGAAGGGACACCGAGGATAGCAAGAAAGCCAGGTTCCTTTGGTGGGGGTTCTATAAAATGTCCCCACATGATGATGAATTTACCGAGTCATTATTTCATTGTCCAGAGGGCCAATGAGGTAGGAAATCTGGAGATGTGCACTATTCATATATATAGTATATATCATATTATATATGTTATTCATATTATATATATATAAAATATACACACACATACAGCGTATAAAATCTTTCTCGGCCTTCCCTCAACCAGCAGCATGATTTCTGCTGAGCTATGTTGTCACTGGCTGGATCTTGAAACAGCTGTAAAGGAGATGTATATGAAATTAATACAGTTAAAAAAAGGTAAAAGCTTAGTGTGGAACACAGCCAGTGAATGTTCTGCACCAAAATGCTTTGCAGCCATTTCCACACTGCACTAATAAAAAGAGGGCTTCTGAGGGGTCTGAATACAGGTGGAGAAATTACCCCCTTCTGAACAAGCTTGGGACCAGTTGCACCTTAGCTTTAGATGCCAGGCAGGTTAGAAATCTCCCATCTGATAATAATTCCCTTAAAAAAACCTCCAAAAACACTGTTTATTTATTTGTGGCTGCTAGAGGAACATAAAAACGTAAGGTCAAATCTGGTTGCTTTGGGAGAATGTGGTTCAGAACCTAAAACAGCTCTAGGGCAAAGCCATTCTTGAAGCACCTTCAAGAATCCTTAGTCAGGTGTCTCATGAAGCCAATCTTCTTTCTATGCCTGGACTGAAACCCATCACTACCTACAGGGCTACTGTCTAATGAATATGATGTCTCCTAATGTTCCAGTGAAGTGTGCAAGTGGGAATATTCCTTTGAAACTGAGTAACATCCACTGAAGCTGAATGACTAGCATGTAGACAACATCTTAGCATCAGGTATGAAGACAGGACTTGTCAGGGTAAAACAATCCTGTCATCCCTATGCGTATTGGGTAGAGAAAAAAAGGTGTACAAGTTATATTCCTCATCTACTCCTCTCCCTCCCACCCTCACCACATTGGAAAAAGGTAATGTAGAAATTCATAACATTGGGAAGGCCCACTCTTGTATATTTTTCTGTCCTTCCATCCCATTTTAGAAGCTCACATGATTACAGAAACTGTAGAATGTCCCTAACTTCTCTACCTTCGGCATAAGGGAGACCTACACATCAGGATTTATGCAGGCTTTTTCATATGCTTTCCTGTCTCTAAAACTCTTTCATGCTTGGGATACAGCTGTGAAATCCATCTGCCTCACACATGCACTGAGGTCATTCATCCTCAGGAGTACTTAACTGGTACAGTGTAGCAGTAGGGGACAAAATATTCCATTAGTAACACAGCCTAAGATTTTCAAGACTGAATGGTAACTTTTCAAGAGTGAACCTACTCAGAGAAACCTGCTTATCAGAAAGTGGTGAGTATGAAGAGCAGGTCTCTTAACGGTGTCTTATATTAAGAATGTTAGAAACAAAAAACTGATTTTAGACATGCCATGCTGTATTTTGTCATACTCTAGTAAAAGCCCAGCAGAAGGCAGAGTAGTACCCTAAAGACTGAATGGCTTCGAAAGGCAGGAGCCTACTTATCTGTCTGTGTGATGGCCTCTTTAATTTTTTAATCTGTATCTTGCTTTAAATACAAGAGAAATGCTAGGTCACTAACTGTCAGCACTCTTCCCAGGCCAACTGCCTGGAGGACAATATAAATATTATTTAAGCAGCTAAACAAGGATTTATCTGATAAAATAGAGGCTTCTAAAATGTACTTCTTAGGGTAACAGATAGGAGAAAATGGTTTCATTTTTATCCGTTAATTTAGAGTTCTTAATTGAGCTGATTACAGGCAGTCCTTGACTTGCACCATTTCAAGTTACAACGTTCGCACTTACAACACTTCTAAATTGACACCCTGTTTCCACTTTCTGATGTCAGTTTCAACTTTACAATGCTTGATCTGATGTGACACCATGACAGTGAACAAGTTGCTCTGTCACCCATCTCCTTGGAGAACATCTGTCCAAACTTCCTTGGACACTTTCTTTAAGCAAGCAGACAAGAAGACTCCAGAAAAAAATTACAGCAAGACTCCTGAGAAGAATCCAACCAAGAGCCCTTCAAAAAGTCCAGCAATGTCACCCACCTCAAAGAAGTCCTTCCAAATCAATATGATTGCTATTTACAACATAAATACATTAAAGTAGCTATAAGCAGTCAAAGTTCTTTGGGTGAATCTGTTATCTTTTATTAGACCAACTTAAATAGTTGGAAAATTTTTTTTGAGAAACAAATGAATATTTTAACTTTTTTTCCCTTCAAAGTTCCTTAATTCATCTTCAAATGTGATGTTAAATGTGATGAATTAAGTTGCTGACCTCTCAGGAACAGCTTGGTTTGTTAAATTACTTCCAATATTCCTTGTTAAAGGTTTTGGTTATAAAAAGAGAGGACTTTTTAGCAGAAAAAAACATTTTTCAATGACAAAAATTGACCAGATCTATCTATTTCTGACCCATTAAACCTGGAAACACATATGCTTTATACAATTAGGAAATAAGCCGTCATGCTGGAAGACAGGTTGAGGATACAGGCAGATCTGGACAGGCTAGAAAAGTGGGCGGATCTCAACCTGCTGATGTTTAACACTGTGAAATGTAAAGTTCTCCATCTGGAGAGAAATAATCCACAACATACTTACAGGTTCGCAGTGTTACACTAGCCAGCACCACAACCAAAAGAGACCTGGTGTCATAATTGACCAGAGAATGAACATGAACCACCAATGCTATGCTATAGCTGGCAAAGTGAACAATACTCTGGCATGCACCGACTGATGCATCACAAGCAAGACTAAGGATGTCATCCTCCCACTCTACTAAGCATTGGTGAGGCCGCAGTTGGAGTATTGCATCCAGTTCTGGGTGCTGCACTTCAAGAGGGATGTAGAGAAGCTGGAAAGAGTCCAAAGGAGGGCCACACAAATTATTAGAGGTCTGGAAAACAGACCATATGAGAAGCAGCTGAAGAACATGGGACTATTCAGGCTGGAAAAGAGAAGACTTGGGGGGGACTTGGTGGCTCTAAGTATATAAGGGAAGAACATCAGGGGCTAGGAGAACATCTGTTCACCAAGCACCCCGGGGGAAGACTAAGAATAATGGTCATAAACTGACAGAAGATCACTTCAGATTAGACATAAAGAACAACTTTATGGTTTGTGTGTTCAGAGTCTGAAACAAACTCCTCCCAGAGGTGGTATAGTCACCTTCCCTGGAGATCTTCAAAAGACAACTGGATGCACACCTCGCTCTGCTCATCTGATCTCAACAGTCTTTCCTGTTTTAGAGCAGGGGGACTGGACCTGATGATCTTGTGAGGTCCCTTCCCACCCCTAACTTCTATGAATTTAGCTAAGACATGCCAGTTTTGAAACGGTAACACATAATTTCTAGGCCTCGGAGATCAAAAGCAGCTGGACTTTAAAAAAACCCATATGATTTTTATTAAGTTTTTATGGCCTCAGCCCTCATTGTAGTTTGGTATCAGTAAATAATACCTCAGAAATCATCACTGGAAGATATTAAACAATGGGATTGGATATACAAGATGAATTTTATGTAGATATTTGTCTACGTTACATAAGCAGCAGAACTTTCATGTAAAACTGAATCGACTTGTAATACTTACTCTTTGTAGTGTGTTGATTAGTTACGCAAGTCCTCTTTCAGGGAACAGAAACAATGTCACAGTGGACAGCAAGTGAATAGAACTGTCAGGGTATTAATTTCCAGTTCCCTGCTCTCAGTGCCAGACAATCCATTTTTAAGAACATCAAGACAAAAATCTTCAACATTTTATCCTAAAAATTTCTTCTTGAGATTTTGGCCAGACAGTTTTATAGTCTATGGTAGACTGCCATTATTTGAGGAAAACAAAGAAACCAGATGTATAAAACAACTTTAAAACAGGACATACTAAAATGTGAAGACAGAGAATTACGTACAGTTTGGTATTTCTGTGGACAACCGTTTTTAGTCTGCTGATATAATTACCTGGTATTACTGGTTTAAATTACCTCCTCTTCTGATTTGCATCTTTTTAGTCAGATTTCCACTCTAAGATCTATTACAGATTATAAGGAATATGCATATCATACTGTTCTGCTGACAAGCTTTATTAAACTTATTGGGACCTGAATGTAATATAACTAAAGTATACTCATAAATGAATGCTTAAGTGCTTTTCTAAATAAAGACATTTGTCCTGGGTAGGCGAGTAGGAACAGTAGGACAGTTTTTTTTTTATAGTTAAGGTTGTTAGTGATCCTGTAATATACAGAGGATGGAAGTTCTGCCATTACTACCCTCCGGGGTTGCTTTTTTGTCATGCACTTCCACAATTGCTGCCTCATACTTTTTGGATCAACTACTTCTACAACAAATTATTTTCAGAACCTCTTAATGCAATACTCCTGATATTTGAGACATGTATATTGTTTTTCTATTTGTACCTCAAATTACTTCTACTATGATTTTCAAAGATATACTGATAATCAAAACTTGCTTATGCTCACTGGTCTAGTTTGTCCACTGCAGGAGTATTGTATAAGAAAGGCCTCATGGAAAGGACATTTTTAACCAGATGCTAGCTTTATTTTATTTTAAATCTTAGGAGAGAAGTTTCAGAACTGTTTTATGCACCCTCCTTAATATGAACATAATGTTCTATTGTGAACTCTAGAGTACAACCTTCTTTCTATTATGAGAACAATTATACATTTTCTAAATGCTCTTTATTTATATAGTAAATAAAGCAAATTCCTTTCTCCCCCCACCAGCCCCCATGCCCAAACAGAATGGTATGTATTCAGTACCACAGAGTGGAGCACTAGGATGCGTGCATTAGTATGAAAAATGTGACAAAATTTTTTAAAAATATTTGTTTAGGTTCAAATTACTTGTTGCAAATGTTTTCACTAAATTATACTGCAGTGCTCTGCAAGTACTAGCTTTGAGTAAGTATTACGTTAGTTTGTTAGACCAGAGGGATAAAATCTTATATAATGTTAATTAAAAGAGAAAAAACGGTTATTGTTATTTATTTACATGGCGGTGACCAATCTGTACTGAATTTTTACAATACAATGTACTGTATATAAGCATACCAAGACAGTTTATTTCATAAAGACTGTACAAAATGATGTTCCCTACATTTGTTTTTATTTATAGTTATCATAGCAATAGACATACTGTACTCATAGGCCTGCACCAGGAGAATTATCAAAATGCACATGTAGTAAAATGACTTCTTAGAAAATCCATATGAATTACGAAATCTAGGAAATTTCTAAAACCAGAAATAGAGGTTGCTAAATAAACTGGATCACAGCACAGCTGATCCGTCTCATTTTACCAAACACACATCACTCGTTATCCAGCCCTGATGGTGCAGTACAATAGGTGAAGTGATCTCCCTGCTATCTCCACTCAGGCAAACCTGGCCCCCAGGATTGTGGGGTATGGGTATAACTGAGCAGGGAATGCAGGACTTTTCCTCAGGCAGCCATACCCATTCTCTTGCAATTGGCTGAACAAGGAACCTTAACTTCTCTAAGAAGCAGCACAAGATTCCCCAGGGTGCCTCTCTAAGTGGGGAAAGAAGGTGGGTGCTTCAGAGGCTCGCACTGTCCTGGGGTGGTACAAGAGTGCAAGCAGATCAGGCTGCTTGTACTCTCCTGTCACACAGGTAATAGATGTCTGTTGCAATAAAGCAGAAAAGTCTATTACTACCTTTTTGTTCTACCACTGCTTTTCCTTTCCTGTGGCACAACAAAGGGTATCGCATTTATTTATGCAGTGTTAGTGCCACCATAAATATTTTTTATGAGGGCACAAATGAGATGTCAAGCAATGTCTATTTCTACCTTTAGAGTGTTGAATCTTTTGAGGATTGCTTTTTTACATTCTTTATTTTTTGAAATCCTTATAGACTAGGCTTTTTCTTTTAAACAGTCCTGGCTTTGTAATTTTCATTATGAAAAATCATAAAACTAGGATATATCCCTACATCTCTGTATATTTCAAACTTGGTTTATTGCAACATTCTAGGATTTCAGTTGCTGAAGTAAGGTTAGAATTTACTTTTGGATTGTACTTTTCTTGCACTGAAACTCTATATTGAAACCCAATGGAGAAAAACTTGCTGCCATTCATTTATTTTGGACTCAAATAAATGACTTGGATAAATTGGACTTAAAAAAGAAGAAAAGAATGAACAATAGTTCTTTGGACTAGATTAATAAGGGTCAAGAAGTTGCATATTTGACACTATAAATAGTGTATTTGACACTGGATATGCATATTTGCATTTGACAGGGTGGCTTCTTCCAAAAGGAGCTCATAGTTCAGTATCTATAAATGTGGTTCTTTAAAAAAATAAAATATAAACTGAACATGGCAGAAGTGAAGACAGGTAGATTTGTGAATACTTATTTGCTCAGGATACAGTGCAAATATTGAATATTTCCAGTTGCTTACATTTATCCCACACTCATCATTCTGAAACCTAACTCACACTGATAATGTCTTAATTCACATGCCTTAATATAATTCAGCGAACAGGGACTCCCAGCAGCGGAGCAGTTTGCAGGCAGTCTGCAGGCCAGTTCATGGGTAGGAGTACACAGTGCAGGAGTACATGGGAGCTTCTGACAAAGACTTCAGGTAAGTGAAAGGGGAGGGGGCTACTATGAAGGTGGTGACACGGAGCGCAGCCAGTGACCCTGCCCTACTGCTGCCTCTGGCCCAGAGCTCCTGTGAGGCCTCCACCCAGACAGGCCCCTTGGATGAGTCAGCAGTGCCCACCGTCTGCGAGGGTTGCCTGGCAAGACCTCTGAGGCCTGGGGGTAGTGTGGGGGCCAGGGGTTCCCTTGCCTGTCGCACATGTGCCCAGCTTGAGGCCCCGGAGGGGCAGGTGAGAGAACTCCAGGCAGAGGTGAGGAGGCTGTGGGGGATCAGGGCTGCAGAGGATGAGATCGATGGATACTTTCATTCTCTGCAGGACCAGACACCTAGTGCAGAGACATCATGGGAGAGTCTCAGGACAGGTGAATGAAGGACAGTCACCTCCAGAGCTAGACACAGTGTGGTTGTGGCTGCTTCCTCAATGCAACTGGGGAACCGATACAAAGGCCTGGCAACACTGGAGGATGATGCAGCAGAGGAAGCCACAAGGGAAGACACGTTCACAACAAACACCAGGCAGGCTGAGTGACAACCAATCAGCCAGAGGAAGAGAAGCCCGGTCATTGTGGTGGGCAACTCCCTCTTGAGAGGCACAGAGGGGCCTCTGTTGACTGGATCCCATGGCATGAGAGGTTTGCTGCCTACCCAGAGCCAGGATCCGGGACATCATTGCAAGGATTCCCAACCTCATCCAGCCCTCTGATTACTATTCCATGGTCCTCGTCCATGTGGGCACAAATGATGTGGCCAGCAGTAGTCCAGACCATGTCATAAGTAACTACAGGGCTTTGGGGGCCAGGCCTAGGCAGCTGGGGGCACAGGTGGTCTTCTTGTCCATCCTTCTGGTCAACAGTTGCCGTCAGCATCAGGGAAGTCAACCTGTGGCTCTGGAGTTGGTGGCCATCATGCGGGTTTAGGCTTCTACAACCACAATTCACATTTCCATGAGAGAGGCATCCTGGGACAAGATGGTCTTCATTTCTCTTCTAAAGGTAAGAGTCTGTTCTCTTAAAGGTTGGCTGATTTCCACCGGAGGGCTTTAAATTAGGTTTGTCAGGAGATGGGGAAGCAGAGGATCAGGAGAACCTAGGATCAGCAAGGCATGAGCAATGCATTGGATCAGTCCAGGTAAGTTCTAAGGTAAGAACCAAGGGGCCTGATAGACAACAGGACAGGGGAGTACCAAGGACACCCACTGAGGGGCTCAAATGTCTCTACACAAAGGCTAGGAGCATGGGGAACAAGCAGGAGGAACATCTTTGACCTGGTTGGACTAACTGAACCCTGGTGGGACCCTACTCACAATTGGGTAGTAGGCATTGAGCGTTCAAGGTTGTACAGATGGGATACAGTGGGGGGAAAAGGGTGGGCATTGCTCTCTATGTTAAGGAACAATATACATCCTCTATAATCAAGATGGGATCAGAGGAGGGCGAAACTGAGGTACTGTGGGTCTGCATACAAAGAGGTTGGGATGGGGGAAGGGACTTGGTAATGGGGGTCTTCTATAGACTGCCACACCAGGAGGATGAGCTAGACCTGGAATTCTCCAGACAGCTCTCAGAAACTGTACAGTCGATAAATATGGTTGTCATGGGTCACCTGAACTACCCTGACACCTGCTGGGAGGAACAATCAGCCAAAATTTGGGGTGAGATGAGCACGCTAGTAGGGAGGGAAAGACTGCAGCAAGATCTGGATAGGTTACAGGAGTGGGCCAACATACACAGGATGTGTTTCAATACTGACAAGTGCAGGGTGCTGCACTTAGGCAGTAGAAACAGCAGCACACTTATAAGATGGGAAACTCCCTTCTTGAGAGCACGGAGGCAGAAAGGGATCTTGGAGTCATTACTGACTCCAAGATGAACATGGGCCAACAATGCAAGGTCACGGT
>NW_017728918.1:93648243-93668026 GCF_001723895.1 Crocodylus porosus | reverse complement strand
AGGTTTAGATTAGACATCTGCAAGAACTACTTCACAGTTAGGGCGGCTAGGAGCTGGAACCAACTTCCAAGGGAAGTGGTGCTGGCTCCTACCCTGCGAGTCTTTAAGAAGAGGCTTGATGCCTACCTGGCTGGACTCATTTGAGTCCAGTTTTTTTCTCCTGCCCAGGCGGGGGGTCAGACTTGAAGATCTACAAGGTCCCTTCCGACCCTACTTCTATGATTCTATGAAATCTAACCACCCACATAGGTTCTTAACCTGCATACAGGACCTCCGCCCAAAGCAGGAGGTGTACGATCCCACTAGGGGAAAGGCCTTGCTGGACTTGGTGTTAGCTACAGGGGATGACTTGGTGGGGAATCTGCTGGTACAAGGTAACCTAAAGGAAAGTGACCATCGATTGACTGAATTCACTATCCGGCGATGGGTGGGTAAACTAAGCAGCAGGGCTGAAGTGCTAGACTTCAGAAAGGCTAACTTCAGTGTGCTCAGGAGATTAGTTAGTGAGGCATTAAAGCTCAAGAGCATTGGCAAAATGGGGGTCCAGGCAGCGTGGTCGTTCTTTAAGGGAGTGATGCTATGGGCGGAGAAGGAGACAATCCCATTGTGCATAAAAGGGGGCAAAGGGGCCAAGAAGCCCTCTTGGCTGAATAGGGAAGTCCAGGAAAGCCTAAGGGAAAAGAAAGAGGTATACAGGCTGTGGAAACTGGGGGTAGCTACCAAGGAGGAATATACATCTCTGACTTGCACTCATAGGGAATCAGTTAGGAAGGCCAAAGCAGGATTAGAATATGCTGGCGACAAAAATCAAGAACAACAAAAAGTCCTTCAGGTATATAGGGAGCAAAAGGAGGGCACAAGGTAGCATAGGACCCATGCAGGACAAACAAGGACAATTGGTGACAGAGAGGGGGGACAAAGCACAGCTCTTCAATGAGTTCTTTGCATCTGTATTCCTAGCCACTGACCAAGACAAAATACCAGTTGGATCCCAGATGGACACAGGAGGGACACCAGCCCATCAACTGTTAGCACAGACTTAGTGAAGGGGCACTCGGAGGTGCTGGATGTGTTCAAATCAGAAGGCCTGGATGAACTTCATCCAAGGGTGCTGAAGGAATTGGCCAGTGTTATAGTAGAGCTAGTGGCACGGCTGTTCGAGCAGTCATGGTGCTCCGGTCAGGTCTGAGAGGACTGGAAAAGGGCCGATGTGGTCCCTATTTTCAAGAAAGGGAGGAGGGAGGTACCGGGAAACTATAAGCCAATTAATCTCACTTCTATCCTTGGGAAAACTCTGGAAAAAATGATTAAGGATCACATTTGTGGAAGCCCAGTAAGGGAAATAATGCTGAAAGGAAATCAGCATGGATTCATTGCAGGTAGATCCTGCCTGACTAACCTTGTTTCTTTTCATCACCAGGTCACAAAACGCTTAGACGCAGGAGTGGAAGCAGATGCCATCTACCTAGACTTTAAGAAGGTCTTTGATACAGTATCTCATTCTGTTCTCGTAAATAAACTGACAGGCTGTGATGTAGATGATTACATGGTCAGGTGGGTGTCAAATTGGCTTAGGGGTCACACCCAGAGAGTGGTGGTAGACGGGTCAATAGTTACCTGGAAAGATGTAGGCAGTGAAGTCACACAAGTCTCAGTCCTTGGACTACTGCTATTCAGTGACTTGGACGAGGGCATGGGACCCTGTCAAAGTTTGCAGATGATACCAAATTATGGGGCAAAGTTGATACACCAGAGGGTAGGGAACAGATCCAGATGGATCTGGACAGGCTGGAAAAATGGGCAGAACAAAATAGGATGTAGTTCAACAAAGACAAGTGCAAAGTGCTGCACCTTGGAAAAAAGAACAACCAACACTCTTACAGGCTGGGGGATGATCTTCTCAGGAGCACAGCAAATGAAAGGGATCTTGGAGTCATACTTGACTCCAAGATGAACATGAGTCATCAATGTGATGAAGTGATCAACAAGGATAACCACACTTTATCATGCATTACCAGATGCATGATGAACAGATTCAGGGAGATAATGCTTCCCCTCTACGCGACACTGATCAAGCCATAGTTGGAGTACTGCATCCAGTTTTGGGCACTGCACTTCAAGAGGGATGTGGAGAATCTTGGGAGGGTTCAGAGGAGGGCCACTCATATAGCTAGGGGCCTGCAGGCAAGGCCCTATGAGGAGAGACTGAGGGACCTAGATCTCTTCGGCCTTTGCAAGAGATCTTGTGGCTGCCTATAAATTTATCAGGGGAAGGCAGCATGGAATAGGAGATGATCTATTTACTAGGGCACCCCCTGGAGTAACTAGGAACAATGGCCACAAATTAATGTAGAGCAGATTTAGGTTGGACATTAGAAAAAATTTCTTCACTGTAAGGGTTGCCAGAATCTGAAACGGGCTTCCAAGGGAGGTGGTGCTCTCCCCTACCCTGGGGGTCTTCAAGAGGATACTGGACAAGCACCTAGCTGGGGTCGTCTGACCCCAGCACTCTTTCCTGCCCAGGGCAGGGGGTCAGACTCAATGACCTACTGAGGTCCCTTCCGACCCTAACATCTATGAATCCACTTAGTGTATCTAATGTTGTAGGTCTTTTAGTTTCTGCTCCTTTGTATGAGCATTATTGTGAGAAAATTTCAATTTATATTAAGTGGGAGAGGCTAAACTTAGATTCCAAGATTTCACAGGTGAAACTGCAAGCAAAGCCTCCCTCTTCCACCTTAAATTATTTCTTTAAAAATTGAAAGAAGTTATTTTGTAGTGCTTGTCCCCATGAATCACCTTGCAGGAGCTAAAACAAAATAGATAATGTATAGTCTGAACACAGAATACTTACCAGACAATTTCACGGCAGAGATATAGCTGTACGGTATATGACAGAAAAGCGGAAGAGTGGGAAACACGCCATTTCTTTGTTTGGAGTATCATCACTGAGATCAAGGGAAAAGTTTTAGAGGAAGAACTTGAAGACAGCTGTTGCCCTATGCAGTTTAGTCTGGCAAGGAACATGCATCATTTGTGCATACATGGAAAACAGGAAGAAGATATATAAGGCCTCCTTTACACGTTACAGGCATCACACAATTAGCTGGTTAATTGTACAATTACCTTGATCCCAGCTACATGTGAAAAATAGCTACCACATAAAAAAAAGCTTCAACCAGCTACAAAGTTCGACCTCAAAAATATGTACTAACTATATAGCTGGTTGCTATTAAGCTTTACTTTGCACATATAGCAGAATCTCTCCTGCGGCTGTGAGCCACACCTGCAGACAGGGTTCCCAGCCACAGGGTTGCACCTTCTGCACAGCTGGGACCAAGCAACCCCTCATCTGGGTCCCAGTTGCACCTCATGCCCACAGATGAGGGGTTATGGGTCCCAGCTGCATGTGGCCTTCATGGCTGGGAGCCCCCTCAGAAAGGGGGCACCCAGTTGTGGGCACCTGCTTCGGCAAGAAGGTGTGATTGGATCTAATGCACAATCCCACAATCGCGCCTCCTACCAGGCATGTGTGATATGGCAAGAGGTGCGATTGTGTGAATCATGCATTCAATCCAATCATGGCTTTACCTGCACATGTAGAGGGCCTAAAAGCCAAAGCCAAAGAAATGGGCAGATGAGCTCCCCAGTCCATAAGCTGCCTTCCAAGCAAATATGATCCTGTTCCTTCTACCATGTAGAATGTGCAAGGCAACCTATGTGGGATATCTGGGTACTGTAAAAAGGTCCTTGCTGCTCATTCTAGTGCAGTGGTTCTCAACCTTTTTAGATTCAAGGTACCTCTCCATAAAATTTCTGAATTTAGCAGCACCTCATGCCAAAAGCTAACTTGTTTCTTACAGTGCTTAGCTTCTTGCATGCTGAGACACCCTTGAAAGGATGGTAGGGCACTCCTGAGAGCGCAGGGAGTAATGCACGGTACTCCATGCTGGCAGGAGCTGCTCAGTGAAACAGACCGGGGAGCTTGAGGGTGGGTCATTACACCCTTGCAGGAGACAAAAGAGGGTGGCAGTGACCATTGGAGGTGCAGATGCCGGTGTCAGGTGAGGATGGTGGGGCAGGTCCCCTGCTCTTTCTGCTGCCTGCCCCTCCCTGCTTGCAGTCTGTACCTGAGGAAGTAAACACAGTCTGCCCACCACTGCAGCTGCTTCTCTGAGAGCTTGTATGCTGGCTATCCATGCCACCTGCCACCATGGCCCCTTCCACGAGGTCTGAGATCATGGTACAAGAGAGGGCATGAACTCGGCTGAAACCACAGCTCTATAGCCCCACATTCAGACCCCTGCACCACAATGCACAGCTCAGAGCCTGCGGGTGGTCAGAGCACAGTCTAGTGAGAGGCACAGGGCAAGAGTGGGAGCTCCCAGAGGAGCACCAGGTGCACCACTTGTTTGTGGGATGCTGGGGTGGGAGTGGGGCATCATGTTGCTGGAGGAGTTCTAACTTCTTTGCTCTTTGTATTTGATCCCCAATAGCTTCCATTAATATTTAAAAACATAAACATACATCAAGCTACTAAATACACTAGAAAGCTAAATGCATGGGTAATCCCCAGGGAAGTCTTGCTCAGTAACAGGGAGACTGTTCATAGACATCATAGAATTGTGGAACCAAGAGGCTAGAATGGGAGGCTATCTAATCACCCTGCGACTAAGGCAGGATTATCCCTTGCTAAACCATTCCAGTTAAATGTCTGTCTTAAAACTGCTCTTAAAAATATCCATAACCTCTGTAGGTAGCCTGTTACAATACTTAACCAACCTCACAATTCTTCCTAATGTCCAACCTAAGTTTAATTTAAGACCATTGCTTATTGTTCTGTTCCCCATGGCCACAGAGAATATGTTGTCTTATCTGTTACTTTTTTGTCTTATTTATAGCATAGGCATAAATGGAAGTTAGGCCTAGCTTCCCTTTGTTCACCCTCATAAGTTCATTAATATGGGGGAAATACATATTGTGTTGAACAACAACAACAACATATCTCATCTAGTCTGTTTTTTCCTGGGAATAATCACAACAACAAACATATAGCTTCAAGTCACAGATAGTTTCAATCATCCTTTGTTTCTTTATTTAAGGGCTGTAAGGAGAACAGACTGTGAAGCCAGAGGAGTGGTGATGGTGATTCATTAGATGGCAGTCCTCACTCTGAGTCACAATTAAAGGGGGAAGGGAGAATGGGAGGGAAGGAGTAAGCAAGAAAGCTTGCCCTCAGGACAAGGCATGAGGGCCAGAGCAGAGACTGGGTGTTCAGGCACCAAGCTATTGCAAGGGGGCATGGGGATTTAAATTAAAAAGTATGCTCTCAAACTACTTTTTGAGGCTACGTTCTGAGGAGCATACAGTACACAGCATCAACTTCTATTTTTCCCAGTTATGTCAAGGGTAAGTTTAATACGGCTGCCCCCTTGAAAAGGTCTGTAGAGGATAACTCTTCCATCTGCTCCTGCAAGCCACATTGGAAAGATGAACTGTGACACATAGGTTCTCTCTCTCCTTTGCTCAGGGCAGTATCTAAAAGAATCGTGTAATCACAAATGAAAGGAGACAAAACTCCTTGGGACACCACTTTTTCTCCCCTGCATGTAACTTAACACGAGGATAAAAAACACAGGAAGACATCAGAGCTTGTTTCCAGACAGATACCCATGAGAGTGGTAATGCAGACATGGTCTAAAAGACAGAAAACAGATGAACAAAGATGGGAGAAATGGGTGTTCACAACCACAACCTATACACATATATGTGTGTATCACTATTCAGGAGGGATCAGAGGGGAGTGATATGGTGCTGTGTCAATGAGCTTAGGAAAGATGCTTTGAGATGAATATGGATAAACACTATGATGCTGGCATCTGGGCTACAGAAAAGAGTAACAAGGGGAAGAATAGTTCTAGTTTCAATTCCTGGCTTTGCCACCAATTTCTTGTGTGACTTTGGTAGCCTCTTTTAGTTTCTCTTGTGCTTTAGGACTATTACTGATAGTACACTTCCACATGCTGCCTGGTATGCTAGAAGGATAAAGAAATTAAAAATTGTGAGGTGCTTGATACTGTGGTAGTAGAGACCGTTTAAGGTCCTTATGTAGCTTCAAGGAAAGGAGACAAAGGATTCTGTGAAACTTGGAATAAGAAACTTAAGGTTGGGTGGATTCAAAGAAGGAAAAGGAATAAAATGTGAGTAAATCAACAGGCAAAGAAGATTTGTGACAGGTTTCCTAAAAGTCTAACGAGGGATAATCTGGATACCTAGGAAGCCAGAGAAAAGCAAGTTAGAATAATCATGAAGAGAAAGAATGAAACTCCACTCTTTAGCTGCATCATAAATCTGTTTGATTTTGAGGTTTAATCATTTAAGCAGAAAAACAAAAGGAAATTAATACAGAGGACAGATACTTCTGTGACAGAACCATCACTGGAAATCTCATAACAATGTTACTGATCTGAGCTGGAAAAAGAAGAAAGGTGAATAGCAATTTCTGCCAAAGACTGAAGCTAGTTTATACTTATTCCTTGGGGTCGGTGCTGACATAAAGCTTTTGGTAACTGTGATTTATTTGGAAATGTAAGACTCCTAAATAATTTCCCACTAAAAACAGCTTTTCTCATTTCCTCTGTATTGTCCTCTCTGTATATTTTTGTATGGTTTGCAAGATCATTTACAAACGTATATTCTGAAATGCTATCTGCTTTGTTTTGCATGACAAAGAACTTCGTGTGACTTCCCTTTTCAGAAAAATTCACCGATCAAATCACAAGCGACTAATGTTCTAGTAAAATATACTGGAATGTGAAACAGTAATTTGGCAGTGTTGTAGAAACACCCAGGCCCAAAGGACAGCAAGGATATGGAAACTCTTTCCACAGAAGATAAAAAGATTATATGTGTAGTGTAAACGTGCTCATAACATGTACTGGTGTTGGGCTCAGTATTCTGTGCAGTCCCTTTGGGCTTGTAGTCGAGTGGGCAGGATATGGCATGGATGGGAATGGTGCGATGCACCACTTCCGCATTCTCCCAAACTCTCAGTTTACAGGGAGAAGATTTACCCCGGTGCAAGTTACAGTGGCCTCAGTACTGATCTAATATAAAGTAGTCGCTTCTAACAGTTCACCAGCTGGGAAATACCAAAGTTTAGCATTCTCTAACCCCATCAAGCACCATGTCCTCTGTACTGGGATGGGAAAGTTAAAGGAGGGGTGGCAGACCCAGGTTAGTGAGATTTGAGGAACCCTCACATGTCAAGCTCACCTTCTGCAATGTGAAATTTCCACTTTGCAGATCTGCTCTTACCTTCAAGAACAGCGGTCAACAATCTTCTGCCAGCCTGGGCTTTCCTTTATTAACTGGGCCCCACTGTAGGCCACAAGTCTCCACACCTCCCTCCTAACTGGTTACTTTCGCTATTCACTTTAAACAACAGACTTGATGCTTGCAATATAAAAAGTAGCATGTGCTTTCTGTGAAAAATAATTTGAAGACTAGCCTTAATAAAAGCCTGACATTTTGAAAGAACACACAAGAGAACTCTGAAGCCTTTTAATGAAAACCAGCACATGCAGATTCATGGAAACTATGTCTAAAGGAAGCCTTTTGCAGTAGCTGCCAATATTGATTCTGCCAGGAATCTACCATACACAGCCTTTTATTTTGGCCTTACTATAAATTGTCTCCTCCACAGTTTTCAAATGAATTAAGTATTATTGAATAGCAATGTAAATGCTTACTAGGATCTTTGCCCAATCAGCTGGTTTCTGATCCCTACAGAATAAATTAATTATACTTAAAATACAAAGGTAAACATTCATTAAATGAACTTTCCCCCTAAGAAGTGCTATCACAAATATTATCCAAGTCAAAGAAGACATTTTGTCCCTCCAAGTACTGTTGTTTGTTCTTCCCTTATGTATCATTTGTTGTTTTTCCCCCCTCAGTGGAGATGGGATATTTCATGGGAAATTTGAGAGTTTTTAAAGAACGAAGCTATAAAGCCATCTAAGCTAATCTGAACATTTTCACTGTGCTATGAGTCTTAGTACAATTACAAATTGTACAAATATATCATTCACCATCACCACTTTGTAGAATTTCCAATGTGATTGGCCTACAACATTCTTCTCTGCTTTTAGGACAGTTTGAAAAATATACTCTATTCCTTTTTTCTTTAAAAGAAATGTGAGCACTGAAATCCTGTACACAATGAACTCAGTGGGAGCTATGCCATTGGCTTCAGCAGAGTAGGAAGCTCATTTCACGTCTTCTCCTCTTTAAAGCCTATAATCTTACACTTTTTCCACACTTTGATTCAACTTAGCCACATCATTATATCTCTCCAGGCCTGAAAATAAGAAAGGGCCACATTATCTGCTTCTGTGTTCTTTGTTCCAAATCTTCTTCTTACTCAGAGATGCACACTCTTCCACACCTCTCCCAGTCTGGCTCTTCAACTCTACAGCTCTAGTCTTTTCCCCTCGTTAGTTACGTTTTATTAATGGAAGCTTTTGAATGTATTAGTAGACTAGAAGTGGGAGGGTAAGGAGAAATAAGAAGTAATAAGGCAGCAGCGTGGTCAAAGGGAACATTCATTCCTGTCAGAATTGACACATTTAATACTGTGCAAGCTTAACCTATATCCTGGTGCTTCTGGAAAATGCCTTGTCAACTTCTGAGTGGACACATCAGACACCACCCATGAGAACGCAATACGACTAGTGTTCACTCCCTTTGCTAGAGTAAGTTCAATAAACAGATAAACTGGTTTCTGTATCCATGCCTTTTTTTTTTTGCCCTTCTAGAACAGTTTTCGGGTATATGGCTTTGTCTTTTTAATGTGGCTCTTGGCCCATTTTCACTGTTAGGGTGAGGCTGTCAACTGAGTGGCCAAAGCAAGCTTCTGGAAGCAGTACACATCTGACAGTCTGGCAGGGAAAGAAGCCATGCCTCGAAATTAATATGTTTGGGCACAACCTACTACTAGTAAACAACAGTAAAATCGGGTGTGTTTACATGGCTCACTATGGTGCAGTTGTTACTGTGCCCTGATTTAGTACTTCCTTTTGGAAGTACTAAATCATGGGCGCAGTAACAGCCTGTACTGTGCAGAATGTGAGGTGCATGGTTATTTTTAGCAGCTATTTGGCTGAAGCGGTGCATTTTACTGGGGGACTGTGTTGCTATGGCAAAGTAGCTGTTGAGTCACAATTCTTGCCTGCGGACACTGCATTGCTGTAGTATGTTGCTACGGTGATGTAGCATCACACATAGATGTGCCCGTCTGGTAATTAACCTGACTGGTATTAGTTAATGAGCATCTCACTGGGACCCTCTTCCCCAGTGCAAAATAAGATGCAGCATTTTTCCTTCCTAATCCTTTATTTAAACATACTATATAGCAAACTAAATACTTGTGATATGTATTGCTTAAAATGTACATACCCTCTGAACATGAAAAATACCAGGTGACCTCTTTTTTCTGAGTGGTTGAGGTTTGTCTTAAGTGAGTCTCAACCTCATTCTTCCTTTTGTATTTCCTTCTCTGCTGGGTGTTTCATGAAAGAGAATACATATGAAAGGTAACAACTTTCAGCATAAAGGGTTATTGAATCACAGACTGGAAGTAAGCTGGGCAATTTTTGATAATTCTCTCTGAAAAAATCAGTAGCAGGAAGTCTCAACTCAATTGATTTTGGTGAATAAATTTCAGGCAAAACCCCTATATACCTCATTTTGAGCAAGGAATTGAATTCAGATCTCTTACTTTACATATAGCTTCAGTGGAAGAGTTGAAAAACTCACTCCAAAATGCCCCGTAGACAAGTATACTCTCCTGAGAGGAGAGACACCTGGGTTCAGGTCCCTACATGATATCAGGGAAATATAAGATTTGAACCGTGGACTTTTACGTCCTAAGTGACTGCTATTACCCGTAGACTATAGGATGCAGGGGAAATACCATCTCATCCTCCTTGATTCTATAAGCACCAATAATGTCCTCTTTTGAAACTAACATTTTAATTTCTGATTTTTGTTTTACTCCCAAATGATATGTATTTAGATTTTTTTGAACTATTAGAGAATAGAATCTTCAGTTATTTGTAGGGGTGCACCAAAAGAGATTTTTTTGGCCAATACCAATAGCAGATTATATTTTAATCAGCCATATTGGCCAATACCGATCTAATAACTAATTTATAGGAACGCAGCCAGGCAGTGTGCAGAGCAACTCCCTGCAGGTAAGTCTGTGGAGTGGAAGGGGCATGGGGAAGGAAGGGGCATGGAGCGGGGGGCAGATTGAGGCCCCCCACAGTGAGCGAGGGAGTGGGACAGGGGAAGGGGCAATGAATGGGACCCAGGGCCAAGGTGGGGAGTGGGACAGAGCCATGGGTGGATCATCCAGGGGATCAGTGTTCTGGCATTTAAAAATGGCAGCAGGGGCACCTGAACTAGACTGTCAAGTGAACTTTAGTTCAAATGCTGCTGCATTTGAAGAGTAGAGAGCCACTGGCCTGTGGTGAGCAGGCCACATGTGCCCTGTGCACAAATTAGGGGGGAGTATGCACCCCCATGCCTCCCCTGGGGGGTATATGCAGTGTCAGGGAGCTAGGCCCCCACCCTCTCTGGTGCCCACCTGCAGCTCTTTCCTCTTCCCCACCCTGGCCCCAGGTCCCATTCACTGCCTTGGCTGGGCAGCGCCATCCCCTGCTCCACTCCTTCCCTCACTGTGGGGGCCTCAATCTGCCACCCCATGCCCCTTCCCTTCCCCCATGCCACTTCCCCTCCACAGCCTTACCTACAGGGTAAGCATTCAGGGGCCCTGGCTAGAAGGCATATTATATTTCAAGGTGAACATTATCAGCTACAGCAGCCAAAACAAGTCGATAGCCGATAACATTAATTTTTCTTTTATCAGTGCCGATCCAATATGCTATTGATATATCACTTCACCTCCAGCTGTTATTACTTCTGGCATTATGATATTCTTGTCTGACTTTCTGCCCACCTGAAGCCAAAGGTTCCACATTTTTTTTTGGTACAACAAGGCTATTGCCTGCCCTTCTCTTCCATAAACTAAGTAGACTGAGCTCAGGCTCTCATTTTCCAAACCATGATTCTTGTAGTCCTCTTCTGAACCCTTTTTAATTTTTCCACATTCTTTTGTATAGTGTGGATACCAGAATGGGATGTATTATTCCAGGACTGGTTTCACTAATGCTGCCGATAAGCAGTGCTACCTTCTTATTCCCGCTTAACATTCCTCTGCTTATACACCCAAAAATCTGTTGTCTTACCTACAGCATGACAGAGAGCTAATAATCAATTAGTAATCTAACCTGACTCGCAAGTCTTTTACAAAGCCACACGGTGCTGGAGTACAGCCAATCTAGAAATGTGGCATTGTTTATTTTTGTGCTACATTTTGGATTTAGCTGTTTTAAAATGCATGCTGTTCAAATGAGCCCACATCTCTGATTGACCCTAGGTGTACTTAGAAAAATATAGTTAATCATGTTAGTCTTGAAGTCAGCCAAAAGACAGCGTAGAGATGCATCTTATAAAGGTAAAAGTGTCCTGTTTCCAGGCCACAGAGGTCCACTGGGGCAAGGCGCAAGGCTCCCCTCTTTCTCTAACCTCAGCACGAGAAGAACGTGATGTGGTCAGCCTTTACTTTCAAGTTAGATCCTGCTACCCATTGGATAGGAGGCTGGGTGGGCTTCAGGGATGCAATGAAAGTGTAAACGTGTAAAAAACCACCACCATCCTCTGGAATTGTACCCAAGTCCTTCAAGTCCACAGCAATGATACATTTTATAGATTAATCACATCAGAGAACTATGGGCTTTTGTAAGATGATGTGATGTACTTAGAAAACTGTCTTTTTAAATGGCTTTAGTCATTTATCAATCCATTTATTTTGAATGGTAAGAATGAGAATTAGTGAGGTGTTAGATTCCATACACATTTGGGCTTGAAGGGACCCCTGAGGATCACTGAGTCCAGTCCCCTGCCCCATGGGCAGGAAGTCAGCAGGGATCATAGGATCCCAGCAAGTTGAGCATCCAAATGTGTCCTGAAGGCGTTCAAAGTGGGTGCCTTAACCACCTCCGGTGGCAGTCTATTCCAAACCTTGGGAGCTCAGAAAGTAAAGAAGTTCTTCCTTATGTCCAGCCGCAATCAGTCGCGGCGTGACGGAGTTTGTGACTATTCGATCTTGTCATCCCTTGGGGTGTTCTGGTGAATGGATGTTCCCCCAGGTTCTGATGAGCACCCCTGATAAACTTATAGGTGGCCACCAGATCACCCCTGAGCCTGCACTCTTCTAGGTTGAAGAGTCCCATGGCTCTCAGCCTCCCATCATAAGGTCTGTTTTCCTGACCTCTGATCATGCGTGCGGCTCTCCTCTGCACCCTCCCAAGCTTTTCCACATCGTTTTTGAATTTTGGAGCCCAAAACTGGATGCAGTTACTCCAAGTTGCTTTCAATATTTTTGTGTTAGAAAGCTGGGTCGAACTCCAACTCCACTTCCAGACCAGTACAAAGTTAACTTTTACAGCTTACATGGAATGTAGATCTTACTCCCCAAAAAGGCAAGTGTCTGAGTGTAAAGACAACTAAGCACAACTGATCACATAACAGAGGAAGACAAAGGCCCCCCTATCTTTTAGAATCAGAGAGAAGGAGGGCTAGAAGGGACCTCTGGAGAACACTTAGTCCAACCCCACACCTGACACAAGATTACCCCTACCCAAGCCCTCCCATAGAAATACTTTTCTAACTTATTTCTAAAACTACACAATCAAACCTTTCGCACAGCTACAAGACAGCACCTTGTAGGGGGATGGGGTGATTAGTGTCCTGCACTCAGGAGATCTGAGGAAGAGGGCTATGACCCCCTAACAGAAGCACTGGAACACTGTACTGGCATTAGCCTGATAGACTACAGGTCAGGGCCATGGGTCAAATATTTCCAAGAGAAGCCATCATCCATCCCACTGAAGCTGGCCTACTTATGTTTCTGCACTTTGCATTTAATAGTCGTTGGATAAAATAGATATACAGCAGTGGGCTGGCTTCTGTCACATCAGAAAATTCCCATCCCAGGTGGTGGGAGTGCTCACAACCTTCTATTTAGTAGTTAGAGGACGTGGCTCAAAAGCAGGAAACACGGGTTCTAGGTCCTCCTCAGTCAGTGTTGTTCAACCTTCCTATTCCATGGGCCAAACAAATGAGTGAGGGCTGTTTAGAGGGCTGAATCCCACAGACAAGGTCAGTCTGCGGGCCTAATCCAGCATGGGGTTGGTGCACAGGGTTAGTCTGCAGATGGGACTGGATGCACTGGCTTAGCCCCATACCCTGGATTCAGCCAGAGTGACTCCATGTGCCAACCTAACTCCACAGGCCAGCCCATGTTCGGGGTGTGAAGGGCTCCCCACAGGTCTGGAAATTTAGAAACCACAGTAATTAACGCTGCTACCAGTCTGCTGTTGCCAAATTTCTGGACCCATGGCAAGCCCCACAATCCAAAGGTTGAGCACCACTGGTCTAAGGGGATTCTATACCCCAAAAGAGTGTCCAAAACACCAGGTTGAAAGGAACATGGGGTCTAGAAGCTGAATTGCTGTAAAGAAAGGACTGCAAAATTCATATGGCCTATCTGAACCATGAATTTGTAGCCTAGAGATAAGAGCTCTGTCCTGGAGGTGGGGCATGGGGAAGGGGAACAGGGGAAGTAGGTGGGTTAGGTTCTGATTCATGTGCCAGTGACTGCTTGTGTATTTTGCAGTTAATGGACAAAATGTATAAGCCATGTTGAGAGAAAGGATAAAAATCCAGTACTGAGGGAGATGCCCTCATTACCGGCCTGCAGTTATGCCCCATCTTACTTGTTACTTCTAGTCTTCATGCCCAGGTCTATCTTTCTCCTGTAGTTCAGCCAAGAACTAAAATGACGCCAGATGAAATCGGGTACCCATGGCACTTATCTAATAAACCCTGTCTCCACTGTGCGGGGAACGAGGAAACAAACAAACATATTTACTAATCGACTGCACAATGAAGTGTCACTGTGTACATGTGTACTGCGCAGGAGAAACTATGCAGTAGAGCATATATAGATGCTGGCCTGAAGCAATTTTTTCCCCGGTTAGCCTCTACACTAGAGGGACACAGGAGACAGGAAACTCCCCAGGTCCTGGCACTACTCAGCTCCCAGCTTTCTCAGGAACTGGGAGCTGAGCAGCACCAGGATGGGATCTCTCTCTCCACCCCGCTACCCACCCTCATTCCAGTCCTGCTCAGCTTCTGGCTCCCCGCAGGAGCTGGGAACCAAGCTGTGCCAGAACTTGGGAACTCTCAACTTCCCTGTGCAACTTGGGTCTGGCTGGGAACTGTTCTGGGCTGCACGAGGAGTTCTGTGACCAGCGCAGAGCTGCCTGGGACCTGCCCCAGAGGCAGGACAATCCCCAGCTAGCTCCAGGGTGGGTGGGGAACGCCTCATGCAGCCCAAAGCTGGCTGGCACCTGCCCCAGAATGGGGCAGGTCCCAGCCAGCCTGGGTTACACAGGGAAGCCCTGCTGGGCACAGGGCTTATCCCCATGTGCACAGGGTGAGAGAGCTCTTCAGCAGGAGCTATCTCCCAGCCCCATGCACATCAGGACCCCTCCCAATGTGTATGGGGTTGGGAGACAGCTGCTAATGCAGCTGGCAGAGCTCTCTGGGTCCTGTACACATGGGGGCTGGCTCTGTGCTCCCTGCCAGTCCCTGGGCTAGCATCCAGAGGGAACCTGGAGCTTATCCTGGATGCTGCAGGGGGTGCAGAGCAGGGCAGGAGCAAATCTGCTACCAAGAGGGAGCATGTGTAGATGTGTTTCCCAGTAGGCATACTGCGCAATATTTTAACAAAGTATTATTTTGAATTAATAGCATGCGTAGGCAGACCCACCGTCTCGGAATGAATAACTATCAAATGTGCTTAGTAAAGTCATATGAAAAGCATCATCACTCACATTATGGTGCCATCTCTATGTTTACAGTAGCCTCATGAACAATCTCTTGTTCAACCTGTACTAAATACATACCCTTAAGCTGAGACCTGTTTTAACTACAGATACCTGCAAATTAGCAATCTATCCACCTGAGTAGGACTGTAGCTGACACCACAAAATGAAGAAAACCTCTGAAAGAAACAACTTTATAACCAGTACTCCTATGTATGTATGTACATAAGAGAATATTGTTATTAATCTCCATACAACTCCTTCCAAAACAAAAACTGGTTATGTTAGTAGGGCACATCCCTTAAGTTGTAAAGAAAGGAAAAATTAATCAATGTACCATAGAAAATAGATCTGAAAGGCACATTTCCTTTAGTGACCCCAGCCTGATGTGGGCTTGCTTATCTGAGACAGAAATGTGGATGTGGGGAGGGAAACGAATGCATCCAACTATAATAAAGAAAGAAAGACCCAAAAAAGACTTTCATGTGAAAGGGTGAGATTGTGAGTAAGGCTCTGGACTGAGACCCAGGAGATCCAAATTACTGGTATATATCCAGATCTGTCATGGGATTGTCTGTAAAGCAATGAGCAGCCACATATTTTCCCTGTGTCTTGGTTTTCTGCCTTTAGGACAGAGACAATATTTCCTTTCCCCGACCCTCTGTTTGTCTTGTTTATTCGTGAACTCTATGGGGAAAAAAAATTGCCTCTTCCTAGCACCTAGTACAATAAGTTTCTGATCCTGACATGGGGTCTCTTGAGGTAAAAGAAAACTAAGTAATAAATAATAATAAACAAGAATTTACTATCATGGTGGTTAAATACTAAAGCTTTCTTGAATATAAAATACACTTTCTGTGAGGGGAAAAAAAGTTATTTTCAGAACACTTGGCAATTTAAGCTGAAAATATTTTTAAACTATTTAAACAAAAGGAATATTGTGCATATCCTGCCTTTGAAAACAGCAGCTTTAGTTTTCTCTGAAATGAGCTTTGTGCAATTTTCTTATCAGGTTGGTGCCAAACACAATATTTAATATCAAAGATAATCAAATGAAGCAACTCCTGCTGTCTTTATGGAAAAACACTGCACTATTTTTGACTGCATGGAGCTATAGATGAAGAATCTTCACTTCTTTCATCCTTGAAATTTTTGAGTTTTATACAAAAAATATAAAATACTTGGCTCTGTGCATTTCTACAGAAGAATACGTTTTGGCGAATGCCACCCACAGTTCAATATCAAGCCTGATGATGCCAAAAACAGAGATGCTATATTTCAAAGACTCTACACGTTTTCTAAAAAAAGCACTGGGAATTTTTTTTAAATGTCACCTCCTTTTAAAAAGAGACTTGTGTATATGACATTTTATTGACAGCATAGGTCTCTTTATCCAGAGAACAGGTAGAATAGATGCAGTGAAATTTCCACCTTCCAAAACTTGAATCAATGTCCATATTATAAAAAAGAGAGACAACTTTCTAGGAACAGGTCTCAATATGCAGTACTTCTTGGCATATCTGCTGAGATTTCCAGAACGAAACCAATTAGTACATACATTATTATTGCTATGGATGGATTTATTTCATTCTTCTGTCTCATAGCTCTGCTCTTAAGATTTGTTCGTATATAAGACTTATACTAGTTTAAGTTTAATTTGTTTAAAGATTGATTAAAAGCCAGTGCAACTTCCTGTATGTCCACCCCTACTTTACAACAGACATATTGATATACCTTAATTTAGCAATCTAAAATTACTCTTTATATTTTTACTTACATTGTGTTAATTCATCTGCTTCACTGCAAAAACATTTAACAGTTTTGGGAACAGAATATTCAAAACCTTTTCTTTTATTTTCATAAAACAATGATCACCAATAAAGATGGTTAACGATAACATCATATACACAGTTTCGTGAAAATTTAGTTCATTCTTTCAAACCATTTTAAGCTTTAGACAAAGAAGAAAAGCTTTCTCCTAAGATCTTTATCCCAAAAAAGATTGCTAACATAGTTGTCAGGATCCTCAAAGCTTGAATCTGGGTCTTCCAGGCATGTTGGTAGGTGCCTGGGCTGTGGTGTCATTGAGTGGGGTGCCAGACCCTATTTGGGCCTTCCCTGTGAGGTTCTCAGCAGGGAACTACTGGAGGCCACAGGTCCTCGGTAGGAAGGCCCTTCCCCAGCAACAGTGTTCATAGCTTTGTGACTTGGGACCGTCCTGCCTTGCCTGTACCTTGCTCCCATCTCACCTCTGCCTTGAATTCCTGTATCCCACAGCTCTCAACCTTACCCTGCATATTGGATTCCTCAGCTCCTGAACATGCCCCTGGCCTTGACTGCAGACTTACTTGACCCCCTGGCACAATCTGTCAGACTCACACTGACACCTGGTACTATGAACACAGCTTGGCTTCTGGACCTACAGTATTTTAGACCCTTGGTTTCTGAACCCTAACCCCATGTCTGGGTCATATCATGACAGGAGCAGAGAGACATAAATTATTCTGAAAAAGAATGGTGTTTAACTCTTAAGTGCCTCCACATAGCATATTACATATTTTTATCTGTCTGTCTAAGACTTCAGTGGAGCACCAATACTGTAATAAATGTACTTTTTTGACAATTAATAAAGCAAAAGGATCACAACCTTTCTTCTTTTCTATCCATGGTTTACTTGTGAAAATGCAATGACCGACAATTGATGGTAAAAAAGGTGATATATAAATTCCCAGGTTTTAGTTCCCAAACATCTGGTGATTTCCAGAATTTTACAGTTCTCTAGCATGAAGGGAGCTTAAACAAATATTTGTTGGGTAAATGCTATCAGTCATTAGGCAACACACACCTTGTCTTTTACTGTTTGCATGCAAGATGTAAACCTGGTCATTTTCTGGAACCAGATGCCCTTGAGTAAATTGTTTATGCAGCCATGTAAAGCTTGGTGGGCTGCTGTGGATAGCAGTAGTGCCTCTATGCAGCTGCACTATGAGTGGAATTGTTTGCTGCTTAGCTCAGTTAAACTAAAAAAAGGAAATACTGCCAAATTGCAGCATCCTCTAAACTGGTAAGTTTGTGTGTTCTTTAAATAAAGCTGTGCACAAAACCAAATTCAATTGTGTATTGAGTTGAACATAGTTTGTAGAAGAGCACCTTCCTCAGCCTTTACTGCTCAGCTATATTTCAGCAAGCATAGAACTGAGCAGATTTTGGATATGATCAGACATTAACCTCATTTCCACAAGGACTCTGCAAATGGAAGGAGTTGATCTTTATGAAGCATCTCCATTAAGCTCTTTTCTGGTGTGAAAAACAAGTGTTATGTAGATTAGACAGTCAGACTGTGATAAACATGATCAATCACTCACAGTGCTGGCCTCCTCATCCATACCCACACTCCTTCTTTTCCTTCTTTTGGGTGCCTTCTGATTCTAAGCATCAGTGAAGCCTTAAAACAGCTACCATTAAAATAATCTCATTCCCACCATAAATCTACTTAATATAAAAAGATCTCCTCCTCTCCAAAAATCATACTGCATACATAAAATGCCATTCTGTATTAATGACGGCTGTAAGAAACAATTTTGCATAACCAGTTGGCTATGGAAAAAAAGGTTCATGTTCCTTTACAGAAATGGGAATCCTAAACTTGATATTGCTACTGGTGCATAAAGAAAGAACATATCTTAATCATGACAATACCACATAGAATGAGCTGGTTTAGGTAGCTTTAGAAAGGTTAATTTACATAGCTTCATTCATTATGGTTTTCCTCTCCAGTTATTAGCCAGAGGGAAATGATATGACAAAAAAAATCAGAGTCATATGTTCTAAATAAGAAAAAATATGCTTTTTCATACAGGGTTAAGAAAAAAAGTATGATCCCTACACAAACCACTTGATGTTACAGGGTGGTATAAAGGCATTCGTTTAGGATGGGCTGAAGGAGACATCCATGGCTTTGTTGTTTGTAGCTAATGCAACCATCCTAAATTCAGCCAATGTAACATTTATGTACTATGTGCCCTATCTAAGTGTGTATTGTTATGTGACTTGCTGATTTATGAGTAGTTTGACTCATAGTCTCAGCCTCCAGAAAAAAGGGGGCAGCAAGCACTTTATCCTAAAAAAAACCCAGCTCTGGTCTTTTCAGGAAGTGGTTACACATGCACACTGTATCTGGCTGCTGGTACTGCTATTCCTTTTACACTTTTCTGGTGTAAAACCATATCTGTGACTTCCCCAAATAATTGCTTCCTCAAGCTGAGGGTTTCTTTCGGTATGGGCAGTGCTACATCCTCTGAAACTGCCTGGAAACATACTGAGAAACACTCAGCTAGCCAGTCAGCTCTGTAAAATTGTTATGCATTTAAGCTTTATTAAATTGCCTCTCTATGATATTGTATAACTAATTTTAAAACTTCTATGTTGATAGACATTAAGGTCACAATCAAGCTCAGAAGTTAAGATGTGGGAGAATTATGGCTTCCAATGCAACCCACTTCCCTCTGATCTCTAATAGACCATAGAAAGCAGTCTATAGCTGTGATCAAACAGAAGTGCAAGGCTGCAGACATCTTCAAAAATGGCTCATTGGGTGAAAATTTGAACCCTCATTGCACGAGGGGTCAGATGAAGCTGTTTCAAAACTGAGCGTCTGCCATAACTTCTGGCTGCCTGCCAGCCTGTCACTGTTTTCAGACTGGGAGGGTGAGAAAGAGAGTGGAGGAAGATTGGTCTAGGGATTTGCAGCCCTTAAGGAGGGTGGG
>NW_017728918.1:93627364-93648143 GCF_001723895.1 Crocodylus porosus | reverse complement strand
CCAATATACCCACCCCCCAGCACTGGCTAAGGAATCCCTAGAATAAGCTCTGCCCTCCCATTCTGAGAAATGGACAACTGGGAGAGAGGAAGGGCCGTTGCCAGGGGAGGCTGACTGCAGGCTGGCAGCCAGCATCTAAATTCCCCACCCCACTGTTTGTTCCAGGAGATCATTGTAACTCAGAACACTTCCTGCAAAGCATTCTTAGTTACAGCTGGGAGCTATACTTTTGTCTGCACCCAATGGCTCCAAGTGCTTGGCTTTGATCTGAGGCATCTTTAGGGATCCCATGTGTTCTCTTTCCTGAGCATGCAGGTGCATGCCCTGGAATTTCTCTGAAGATAATTTTGGGGCATCTGAGGCTCAACAAGGGGCAAAGAGGTCTGTTTGCCCATGTTCTGAACCACCATAAAAGTATTTATGGCAGCAAAAGGGCAACCTCTGTCTGCAGCCTTATTCCCCTTCCCACAATACATGTTTTTTCTCATCCCTTTGACTTTCTCACACATTGCTTTTTTCTCCTCTTTCTTACTGCCTACAGAGGGAAGCACTGAGAACATCAGCATGCATTTGGTTTCAACATGTGCTTAGCACAGATGGCCCAGGCATCCTTGTGGAGCAACTTGAGGGAAAGACCTGCTCAGCCCTTGCAGCTCTGGGCTGGAATAGGTTTAGGACGGACAGAATCTTTTGAAAATGGTTAATGGCCAACTATTGATAGCCAAATCCAGTTTGGGAGCATGCAAAATAGAACCTGTCTCTATAGCCTACTGGTTACAGCACTAGATTCCAGTCTCTGCTGCCAGGCCTATTTATATATTCTACAGCCATTAGTTATACAACAAATAACCTTGGCAATCAGGTATTGTAACTCAGGACTCCCTCTTCTTCCAGGGAAGTGATATAACCATCAGGTACATAATCAGGCTTCCTCTTGGTTGTTCTCTTTTTGGCCCCATATCTCTTGCAGTTTTTAGTTGACCAATGCCTAGCTTCGGCAGGAGTGAAGCATACCTGTTCTATCATTTGAGGAGTAGGGTACCTTCCTAGGAAGGAGACATGGGTGCAAATCTCCTTAGGTGCAGAAGGGTCAAGAACCAAGGTCTTCCACTTTCTGGGTGAGTGCTCTAACCATTAGACTACTGGGCAAAAAGGGCAGGAGGCAACCGCTATCATTGTAGCTGTACTTACCTTAAAAAGCAAAATGAGGCCAAGTATAGATAATATACTTTTACCAGTATAAGTGATCGGAAACTGGTCTATACCTGTAACAGAACAGAAGTTCGGCACACAAAACAGGTCTATACCCATAAGAGAACAGAAGTTAGGCACACAGACTGGTTTAAAAATGGCAGAACCCAGTTTAAGATTTCTGCCCTCCTCACCCCCCCATCCCAACAAAAGGTGAATGTGTGTTCTGTTCACTACTGATCTAAATGACCCTCTCCTTATCATGTAGCATAGATCAATTTCACATTGGGCTTTTTGAATATCTGTCCCTAGTCAGTTTGTCACAAATGAATGGAGGCACTTACAGTTCATTCTGTGTCAGATACCTAAGCTCTGGAGAGGGGAGGGAGTTCAAATGTGGCTGTTAGTTAGCACTTCCTATTGACTGCCTTTAGGTATCTCTGAGCTTTCTGAATCTTTCTTAACAGGCATCTACCTTTCCACATTCTTTATATAAAGTGCTTCTTGACCTAAATTCAGTCCAATTGGATTAATATTTGAAACCATCTAAAGGTATTGTATTTTCTCACATACCACATCCCCCAAATAAGACTTTGTTTTGGGAAGGCTGAATGAAGAAATAAAGCTTTTTCCAGAGTCATGATTGCATGCTGGCTACGTGCAGTATGAGCAGCATCTACTTATCAGCATTACTCGCTGAATTAGCAGCTGGTTTTGGAGGCTCAATCTAAAAGCTGCTGCCAATTTTGCAGTGGGCGTGAGAGTGTTATAACTCCATCTTTTGGTTAAGCAGCAAGGAAAGCATAAGTGACACTAAGAAATGGACTCCACTGTCTGCCCCCCACCCCTCCCAATGCCCCAGTCCCCTCAGGCAACTGGCAGGGACAAAACTGCCAGCAGCCAAGCCTGTGAATCCCTGTGCCTCTATTCCAGTACAGAAATCAGCCTCCTCACTTAAAACACTCCCCTATTTTGGATGGCTAATTTTAGGGGGGAAAAGTGTGTATGCGGTATGCACATTAATAGGGCACATATATATTTCTGCAACATTTCTGAAATTGCTGCTGAGAAGCATATCCCACACATGTCAATATAACTGTGAAGCCATCCTGGGGACATGCCTCTGCTGCTGCTCTTGACATCTGTCTCTAATCTGCTTGACATGGCTATGCAACTCCTCCCAAATTTCAAATACACCATGAATAAAAGTATTTTGGACATTCTACATCTGTTACAGAAAAAAATATCTAATAATTGGCTTATGCAATGTCCAATATTTATTGTTTCTATTTTTATATTCTTCTTCCCATAAAGACAGGGATCTCAGTTTCCACAAATTCCAACTCAATGAGGACTGGTCATTTAACATAATTAAAGCTAACTTAAAAGCAATCATGCAACTTAAAATGTTGCAAATTTAACTCACTAACTAAAGGGCTGGATCCTCCCTTCCCTCTAATACAGAACTTCTAGTTCTAAAATGCTGAAGGAACATAAAAATATAGGAATTTCAATTATGGACCCTAAGGTCCATGTAGTCTAGCACCAGGTCTTTGCTAATTCCAAAGGAAGGCACAAGAAACCCTGTAGAAGGCAGATGGGACATAAACTACTTACGTAAAAAAATTATATCATGATCTCCAATAATTAGAGATGGTTTTAAACCTTGTTTGACCATTTGTCCTACTTTCATCAGGACAGTCCCATTTTAAACATCTGTCCTGGGCATTCCATTGGTTTGGTCAAAAGAACTTCCAAGACAAAAATGGCACTCTTCAGCCAGTCCCCCAATACCCTACAGCTTTGCATTCTCCCTTCCCTGATCTCTGATGCACATAGCTAAGTATGGAGCTTGGAGACAGCTGAGCACGCCAGAGAAAAGGAAGGGGTAGCAGAGTATCCTACTTCAAGACTCAGGAAATAGTCATCTTACTTTAACCTGGAAACATGAGGTTTCCTCAGTTTATTCTCAATTTGTTCTTATTGAACTCTGAGTTGTGGGCATTTTAATGTAGGAAACAGCTGTCCCTGTGCCAAGGAAGTGCCTCACCAGTTCTGAACCTTAGCATAATGCTAGTGTAAGAGCGATATTGTCTGGCTTGTTCTGGTCAGACCTGACAAAGAATGTCTTGCATTTGGAAACTTATCTGGCTCTATACCAAGTATACAGTTGGTCCAATAAAAGATATCGTCCTATGAAATCCTTGTCTCTCCCTTAATAAAGTGACATTTATTAGAGCCTAGCAGCTGAGGTAGGAGAGACCAATTTTACATTGGTATTGAAAAAGGGTGGTAGTTGATTAAGTGACAGGTATTTGAAGATCTTCAGAGGTCTGAAATGTTAGCAAAAGTCAAGGTGCACATACCAGTTGGAGGAGTGTAGGTTGGCTTATTAGTGTGTATGATAAATGGAGCATATGACATCACAGTATTTCACAGAAATATTACATCAACTGTTGTACTGTAAAAGTTTAAAAATATTAAAAAAGCATTTTCAAAGCCTATACACACATAAACATACCTGCCCTTCTATACACACGTATGCGCATGTGCGCGCGCGCGCGCGCGCACACACACACACACACACACACACACACACACACGAGTAAGCAGATAATCCTACTATTAGTCATACATTTCTAATTTGGCTTGAAATTCAGGAATACTTGACAGCTAAAACTGCAAGACATCCTCAAACAAAATGCAAATATGTAATGGCAGTGTTTAAAGGTCCATGAATATAAGATCCAAATTTATAGTTGTCATTCTCTGAGGTCAGAGCTATCCTTGGGAGTATTTATTTTAAGGGAATAATAATAATAAAAAAAGATCTGTTTGGCTCAGGCATACCTTTTCCACATCTTTACTGGACAAAAGATGAGTGTTGTGAATCAGTCTGGTGATCTGACACACACTAACTGGCTGTGTGTTAATGTTATACATTTGTGGTCAACTATATTTGCTTGATTTTTGTTTAGTTTATAACTGATCAGGATTTTCTTCAATCCAAAGAGATGTAAAGTCTATTAAAATGAATCTAATTGGATTTAGATGTTCAAGGAAAAGATTAGAATTATTTATGTCTCATCCTCAAAAGACTGGCATGCTGACATTGCATAAGTGGCTGTCTATGAATATGTCCTTAGAACCTCATGTAGTATCAATCGTTAGACAGCATAAATTAAATGACATACCTTAACTTCAACTAAGTAATGCCATACAAATCGTATCAGCTGAGGACCTGGTATCTCATTTTATAAGAGTAACAGTAACACTTACACATGTCTTATTATATGTGGGGAACATTTTTTGATATCTAAAAAACTGCCACAAACCCATGGCTAAGAGGTCGATGAAATCTGTATGGAGGTATTCTAGGGTTTAGGAAGCATTGCATATAAAACTGTTTTTGGAAGTTATGTTTGTTTTTCCATGATGCCAATATTTTGTTAGTGCATAGCTTTGTATGGCTCTTTTAATAAACAATGCAGAGGCAAAACAATAGGCAAGACTGACTATTTTTAGCTTTTAATTTTCCTATGAAAGTTCCGCGATTCCTGTGAAAGTTCCAGGGTTCATCTGGAAACACTTCATTTTTAAACTATTACTCTATTTATAGCACAGTATTTGGAAGGAGAACCAAATAAACTAAATGAATTGTTATTGCAACTTTTTGTGCCTTAGATTAACCAAAAAGACACAATGAAAAGGATCACAGAAGGATGCAAAAAGACTTATAAGGCTATAAGTAATGAGCTGGTTTCTTTGAGTGGTGTGTGTTTTGAAACTAAGAGAAATGAAGTAATGATGCATGTTTAACTGTACAATTAAAATCAACTTTCATAGTTCCAACTGGATTAATTTCAAAATTACTTTTCTACTGAAAAATCATTCCTGTAGCTCTGTTACATGGTATCATATTACTGTAGACAATGACTCCTTTGTCATGCTGTCTTCCTTTAAATGTTTAAAGAACAGAGTGGCTCTTTTGAAATAAGTGATTCAAAGGATTTTATGATTTAAAGGATTTTATAAAGTGAACTTTAAAGTTGTTTTATGAAGTAAATATGAAGCAAAAATCACTTCTCCCATCATATGTAAAGATGAGATTGACTCAACAGCCAATATATAGGCTGAGTCATGTGGTGTTTGAAATCAAGGATATACCCTACATTTTGTGACATAAGCCTACTTCCAATATAAAGAAACTAGAGTAGCAGGAAGGTGAAACCCGCTGAGTCTCCACTACTTGGAAGACTAGGAAAAATTCAGACTTACGGAAGGATGGAGAAATGTGGATGAAATTCAGGCCAAGTGAAATGGAAAACGGTGGAGAAGCTGCTTATCAAATTATAGGGAGCAATGAGGTCCTGGTGTATTGTTATAAGAAGCAACAAAAGCCTTCACAACTCAAAGCAGATGGGGATCTATCTGAGGAGAAGAGGGAGCAGGAAAAGAAATAGCAAGGCCCAACAGAAGTCAACTATTAAGAAAGAATACTCTTTTGGCAAACAATTCAGACTTTTTGTTGAAAAAACAAAAACAAAACAAGCCATTTCCCTTCCTCTCAAAAGCAAAAACCACCCCCCCATAACCCCCCCAACAAAACAAAAAACAAAGAAAACACTAAAACAAAAATAAGTCTCCCACAACTTGGGGGTTCAGAAAAATTCAAAACTAGAAAGCAGACTCTTCCTTTGAGAATTATACTGTACTTAAAACAAAACAAAACAAAAATATATTTACTATAAAAGAGGTTAGACAGAATGGGTGCTGACAGATGTGGTGGGGGGGAGTGCTTTAGTGGAAGAAGCAGCACGTTAGTTGGACCCAGCTCCACAGAGTCTATATAGATTGGGAATTTCAATAGGGCTTTTTGGAGCTTGTATCTAATAGCTGATTCAATTAGCTATTAGATAAAAGCGACAAAAAAGCCCCATTGACAGCTCAATCTGTACAGACGTTGAGTGAGCTGGGTTCAACTAATACGTTGCCTCTTCTGGGCATGTGCTGGGCTTGGAGTTTAAAGTAAGGCTCCGTTTTGGTTTTCTTTTTTATGTCTGTAAGCAGTCAATATTTCTGAGTAGCTCTAACCTCTCCCACTCTTCAAATAACAGTTAGTTGGATATTTTGTGATAACCCCCCACCACCCATCGTTTTGTTGCCAAATACCTATTGTTTGAATGAAAAAAATTATTGTAAATCTATCTTGTTGCAGGCTCAGGCAGGATTCTGACAAGCCTGCCTAATTGGCTGCTGGGGATTCCAGCCTACCAAAATCCCCAAATCTGGGACAGCACCATCAGGACATCCTTTTCCCCTCACACTCTGTAGCAGCTACAGAGTTGAGAGCCTGGCAATACTGGAAGTTCTAGCACTACAGGAAACTTGGTACCTCTATATTCTTTGAAACTTCTAAACACTCCACAAAATGTGGACTAGCTCAACTGGAAATGAGGCAATGATGGAAGACATCCTCACTGAGGTGTCATCACCTCCTTCCCAAGTTTGATGCATGTGGTGCTGGAGTAGGCAAGCAGGGTGTGCTTTTCAGTAGTAGACTCAGACATGCCAGGGAAGTCATGTAGACATGCTCTTCTCTCGGACGTCTGGGAACCATTACAGAGATAAAACTGACAAAAAATGTCAGTTCCACTCAGCAGCTGGAAATGCCAGTGAGGGTATTTCATTTCATAACTACTCCCCTCAGCCCTCGTCTCAAACCAATGTATTTATGTTTCCGATACATATGGAGGGGGATCAGTTTGTTTAACTAAAAAAAAAGATCCCGAATCAGAAAAGTCAGAATTTCCCATGAAACAGAAATACTATGTTTCTGCCAACTTTACTTACATTCCTTTCAGCCGTTACTTGAAATGAACTAAAATGCCAAATTTGAGACCAAACTATATAACATCCTTTCTTCATTCCTATTACGTAAATAGTTTAATTTTTACAACAAACTTTGCATCTTTGAAGTTTCATATTTGATTAAAAATATTTAAAGTCATTTAACTTTTTAAAAATATACTTTTCTATATAAATAGACATAACTTTAGAACATATTGCCAATATATTTCCACTGCTCCAGTGCAATTTTACTGTAAGAGCTCCACAAGGCAAAATTTCATTTCATTCATTCCAGGAACAAATTATCATGCTAAAATAAAGTTAATAAAACCTATGTCTATATTCTATTACCTTAAAATCTGTACTGCATTAATGTTGTGGTGACTTCTACTATTTTGTATTTAAGGTTTATTTTCAGGATATTACTTAATCATGACAATGTTTATTAAAACTGTCAAAACTGTTTGACATTTTATATTTCTACCGATGTTTGTTGTATAACAAACTGTCTCTTTTGTCCCATTTATTACTCCTTGACTGAATTACCTAATTCACTTAATTGTCAAAATATTTCAGATTGTTTAAATTTATCTGAGTACAGGAGAGTCTTCTTTAAGTATTAGTTATGCTAACTCTCAGTCATTGTTTAGCCAAGTTATATAGACTTTCAGGTTTTCCTTATAAATCATATTCCCCAGCCTTATAATTTTTTCTGTTCTCTAAATTCTTTCTAGCTCATTCTTTTTGGCATGAAATTTTATAGACCTGAAATGCAGCATTCTATATGTGATCCTTCCAGAACTATGAAGAGAAAGACCATTGCCTCCTAGCTAATTATGTAATAAATGTAGCCCAAAACAGCATGACCTTTTCTGATATTTCAGACCAAAACTTAACTTCTTTTTCATTATCCTTGAAGTATTCATTATCCTTGCCAGTGTTACATCATCTACTTTCTCAAGCCTCCTTACCCTCAATTCTCTTTCTTGGTAATCTACCATGGGAATTGAGCTTGCCTACTTATCTAGGATCTCTAATAATTTCTTCATCATCTAAACACTTGGAAGTGTTTAGTCTGCAAAGTCAAATGCCTGGATTTTCCCTGTTTTCTTGTATGTAAGCAGATAAGAAACTTACTCATTATTGCATCTTACCGAGTGTTCGGAAAGGCCTTTGGTTTGGCGTATGTGAGAAGAAACCAGGTTTCAAAGCATTTGTGATCACAATGTCAAAAAACTCTGCAAAATCATTCCTAGAAAGAAAGAGTCAAATGTTTCATGTCACTTTATTTGCAGGTGTTTTATGCTCCCTGTTTTATCACAACCCATTTTCTTCTATGTTAATGTATCACTGCTATTCTTTAGACATCCCATGACACAAACCCCTATTATTATTGCTTATGTATATTACCATGGTGCCAGTCATGAAGCGAAGACCTATTGTAGTAGGCACCATGCAAATAACCACTAATCAATACACTGTCCCTGCCCAAAGGAGTTTATAATCACAATATGAGAGACAAAGTATGGTATAGAGGCATGGGGAGTACAAGGAAACAATGACACACAAACAGGCCTGGCATAGGGATATGAACTTCAAGCTTCCCACCAAAATGCCTCAGTCCTGTAAACTTGCTTGTTGAATTCATTGTTCATTTTGAAGGATGATTTTCTTCTAGTTTCTATGTTAAAACTGATTTTAAAAAAAAGGTTACAATTACAGGATGACCACTTATGGCAGGGGCATGCAATTATTTTGGCTGGAGGGCCGCTTAACAAGTTTTGGTGAGGTGTTGAGGGCCACAAGGGTAGCCCTACCCTTCAACAGGTGCCCCAACCATCACCATCTTGTGACTGGAAATCCTGCACCCTAACCCCTGACCTTTGGCACTGGGACTCTCTCCCCTTGCTCAGGAAGTACTCATGTTGGGTTGGGGGGGGTGCTGCTTGTATACTGTGTGTGGAACAGTTGGGAGGGTTGGGGGAGTATGTGGTTGGGGGTATGTGCGGGATGTGGGTATGGTGCAGGTGTGGTGTGTAGGGGCATAGGAGGGGTGTGTGTGGAGTGTGGGGCATGTGTGGGTATGGTTGAGGTGTGGGGTGTGTCGGACTTTTGGGTGTGTGTGTGGGTATGGTGCAGGGAAGGTGCATTTGCAGTGTATACATGGATGTGTGTGAGGTGTGGGATGTGTGGTTGAAGTGTGGGGTGTGTAGAACTTTGGATGTGTGTGGTATGATGAGGGCTGGAATGTGTAAAGGGGTAGGGTGTGTGAGGGGGTCTGGGAGCATGTATGGGGAGGTGCAGGTGCATGTATGGGGATGTGTGGGGTATAGGTATATGTGTAGGGGCTCTGGGGTGCATTTGTGGATATGGTAGGGTGTGTAGCGGTGTCTGTGTGTGTATGTGGGTATGGTGAGGTTCAGGATGCGAGTGTATGTGTGTGGGATGTGTATGATGGAGTGTGAGAGACAGTGTGGAATGTGTGTGGGTAAGGAGCGGGGTGGAGAGTATGAGGGGGTGTGCATGTATGTGTGGGGTGTAGGTGGGTTGGGTATGCATGTGTAGAGGCTTCCCCCCGCCTGCTGTTTGTGATGTGGCTGAGCCCAGCCCCCCCTTGTAAAAAAAGGGAACAAATAAACAAAAAGGAAGAAACGGGGTTATTTTTTTCAACAGTATTTTCTTGAGAATCCCATCCACACCCAGTAAAACAAAGTCCTATTTCTCTTCTATACTCACAGTAAATTATCGCTAACATCCAGAGATTTAGGGCCAGATTTTCAAAAGTATTTAGGTGTCCACAGTGGCCTAACAACCAGAGCTGGTGGCCTAGGAAAACTCTGTGGGGGGAGGAAGGAGGGGACACAGTTCTGAGAGCCAGGGTTGGAGGAAGAGAAGCAGTTTTACCCATATTGGAAATGCCTAAACAATCCCCAACAGAGTTGCTGTTGCTGCCGCAGCATACTTTCCTTGCTCTGGTTGTTCTGAAAACAGTAGCAGCAGCCAAGGACTGTTTTGGAGTTCCCTGCATGGACTGAGACTGCTCTTGTTGTGGCAGGGGTGGGGAATCTGGAGACCCCTTCTAACTTGATATCCTGGGTAGATGCACCTCTTGCCTGCCCTTATGCTACTTGGTGTCCCAAAATGAAAATGGCCACCCACTGGGACCTCCTAGGCAAACTATCATTGAATTCAGTAGGCGTTAGACATCTAGGTGCATTTGAAAATCCTAGTAGGGACCTATCTAGCACTGAAAAACTGTCTGTTGAAAGTGTAGATAGACACCTAGGTGAAGGGACAGATATTGAAAAAGCCTAAGCTAGAATTGATTCAGTCTTTGTGGAAATTGAACCAGTTTGCAAGTCAATAGACATCCCCTTTTCATTCTGGAAATGCAGGCACATTTCCAGGATTTGCCTACAGTGGAGCAAGCCAGAAGCCCGGGGTGCTAGAGCAGCCATCCCTTCCCTTTTACAGGGAAGCTGAGCTGGATGGGGGGGGGGGCAGAGGCCAAGCCCCAGCAGGCCTGAGTAAGACTGAGGAGGGGTTTTATCCTCTGCCTTGGCTTGCAGGGTTCAGACAGTGAGGGAACAGGGAGTGTGGCCAGACTCCTGTGGCGAGGAGGAGGAGGAAGGGAGAGCTCTGCTTGCTCTGGCGGCTCCTTGACAGATGGGAGCAATCCGGGCACACAACGCTACCTGACCCAAGAGGGGGACTCTTCTCCCTCCTCCTTTTCCCCCACTGCTGCAGGGTGGGGAAAAGGGCTCTGTGCAGTACTGGGGGGGGGACTCTTCCCTTTCTCTTCCTCTCCCCCATGCCACAGGGTGGAAATAAGGGCTCTGTTTGGTGTCGGAGAGGGAGTCTTCCCTCTCCTCTCCCCCCTCCCCCAACCAAGCAGCACCACATAGGGCTCCCCTTCCACCCTGCAGTGGCGGGGGGGGGAGGGGAAGAGTCCCCCTCCAGCACCCAACAGAGCTTCCTCCCCACCCTGCGGGAGGGGTGAGGAGCAGGGGGAAGAGTCTCCCCCTCTGGGGTTGGGCAGTGGTATGTGCCCGGATTGCTCCCAGCTGTCAGGGAAGCTGCTGGAGTGGGCAGATGTCTCCCCTCCTCCTCGTCCTCCTCCTCCCCCTCCACAGGAGTCTGGTCACACTCCCTCTTCCCTCACCCTCCAAACCCTGCAGGCAAAAGGTGGGGGATTAAACCCCTCCTTAGTCTTACTCAGGCCTGCCAGGGCCTGGCCATGTACCTCCCCCCCTGCAAAGACTAACCTGCAAAGATTGAATCAATTCAGGCTCGGGCTTCTTGAATGTCTGTCCCTAACCCCCTTGCACCTATCTTTTTCTATCTAATCCCTTTGCAGCATTTGCTGGTCTCTGGGCAAATGCAGGGGTGTGACCTGCGGTGGGGTTTGGGTCACAAGCAGCGACCTGCAGGTTATCAATCTCTACTACAGTGTAGATTCACCAGATGCTAGAGGGAGGTTTTTTTCCCCCCCTGGAAACACCTAAGCTTAGTTGACAGTTGCAGCCACACCAGGAGTGTTGACAGTGTAGCTATGTCAGTAAAGGAGTGTGATCTTTTCTATGCTATGCCAGCAGAACTTTGTACGGTAGATCTGACCCCCATCTGGAAAAACAAAGGGGAATCAAAGGCACAAAATACGGCATAACTATTTTGCAAAAATCTAGTTGGTCTAATAAAAGATATCACCTAAACCACAAGTCCTGATTCCTTTTTGCCTCTACACCAATATGGCTACAACCTGGATACCCAACAGCATAACTAGCCGGCAGTCGATCTGAAATGTTTACAGCTATAGGAGCAGAATCAGCCAGACTGTATTTCAGATGTATAGATGAATAATGATATGTATTGTTGACCTTTGACATACATTATAAAGGGATCTGCAATACTAATAGAAGGAAGAGGAATGGTTTCAAGTTGCAGCAAGGGAAATTTAGGTTAGATATTAGGAAAAACTCTCTCACCAGGCAGGTAGTAAAGCACTGGAACAGGTTGCCTGCAGAGGTTATGGGATCTCCATCATTGGAGATTTTTAAGACCTGAATGGACAAGCCCTTGGCTGAAATGATCTAGTTAGGGAGGGTCCTACTTTGAGCACGTTAGACTAGATGACCTCCTGAGGTTTCTTCCAAACCTAATTTTCTATGATTCTGTGAAATTTGCAGTCCAGGAGTTATGAGATGCATGCTTTTGATGAATAGCTATCAAAGGAGTTTATCAGCTCAGTTACTGAATTTGAAAAAATAACTGCAGAAAGATGTAATAAAATTATTGAATGGTTCTTTTTGAAGTTAAAATCTGACGCTTCTTTCTGGTCTTTAATTTTTGTGCATGGTAATATTAAGATACGTGACAAAATAGTGCATCAGAAATGTGATCAAATGTAGAAGGTGAAGGAAGACATCTGGAAAGGATTTAGGGAGAGCCACTATTTTGAAGGCTAAAAATAAAGAGCAGTAACTAAAGATGTGATTAAGTATATTTGCTGTAGAAACGACAAAAGTAAGGTAGCAGTGATGAACTCTCTATTTCTACATCTTCATGTATCCTGAACAACAATAGCTAAATTCAAGAAGCTAATCTGACATAAGACAAAATACATGCCTCTGTCAAAACTTGTTTATAGTATGGCTAGCAGAAAAAGCATCTTGTAGAAAATACGGAAATTGTTAAAAACCCATATTTCATCTTCTTTTCAGCATGTGACTTTCTCTAGAAAGCAGAAAATGACAATGTGATTAAATCTCCTTCTGTGACTCATTCAACAGAAAACAGCTGAAGTCTGGCCTTGCTAAAAATGTGCTGCATTTCAGTTCAAAACAATAATTTCTTTTTGATCGTTTTCTTTTTCAAGAGTGTTTTTTTAAATTTGGGATACATCTCATTTGGCTTAAAGGAATTGGGATACTTTGCTCTTAATGCGATGGTAATATGCTAACTTTATTTTCAGTTTTGCATGTCAAGGGAAATGCAATGCTGTTCTTGGCTTGGTATCTACTTGGTAGGTATATTTTTGTGATGCACACAACTTTTAGTTGCACATTATGAATTACTGGAATTAAGAAGTTAAAACTAGACATGCCACTTCCCTCTGTCTTTTCTTTAAATATAGGTTTTTGTTAGAACATGTCCAGAAAACAGTTCTGAACTCCTGAATACCAAAAAGTTATTGACAAATTGAAAATTGAATGGAAGTCTGAGAAGAACAAAAGCTATAAAAACAGGTTAGGGAAGAATGGTTTATGGGAACAGGTGTCAAGAACAAAGAATGCAATTCAAAGCTAAGGGGTGAGAGACAACAGTCAACTATAAACACTATTTCAACAGAGCAAGCCACAGTGAAATAGATAAACAGTTTAGAGGAATTCAAAGATCGTAATTAGAAGTTAGGATGCACACCATGAAAAAAGAAATCCTAACAATAATGCTAGTAGATTCAGAGTCAGATTCCCACTGGAAACATTAGAAGCCATGTTGACTGAGTCATGCATAACAGTACTGCAATAAACACTGAAGAGCAAAGCATAAGCCATAATCCTGCATTGGCAAAGAGCTGGATAAGATGATCTAGTGAGTTTCTTTTAACTCTAACATTCTGTGAAGGACTATATTTGAGAGAAGGGAAATCCTTCATGTAATATTTACCATCTTCTTCCATCATCCCTGCACATCAGCCAAAGATTATTAAAGCAATAAATACCCAGCCTGAAATATTCCTGTACGCAAGCAGAAATGTTTTATACCCAGTTTTCACTGGTAGGAGTTGTAGGGCAGAAATCTATTTCACTTACTCACCCTCACTGTGCTTACCCAGCTACTTCAGTGCTGTTTTGGCACTTAAGCACAGTTTTGGATCTGATTTCACATGTAGGGCAGAGGTACAAGTGCTCATAGTAATACTGAGCATACTCATTAGGCTGTACTCTGGCTGGTGTATGTGTACCTCAGCAAACATAATTCACCAGATTTCAGTGGAGAAAAACCCATGACCATTAGATGCTAGGGGATGCTAGAAAAGGGGGAATCGTGGCAGCTGCAATCCCCAAAGCTTGAGGACTGCAGTGTGAAACCCGTGGGCCCACCGGTGCAGCTGGGACCAAGAGCCTCATCAGGAGAGGGACTCTCAGTTCTGACTCCACATGTGGCATAGCCAGGACTGAGATCCCTTCCAGGTGCAGGACTCTAAGACCCAGCTATGCATGGTCCCTATGGCTGGGAGCACCCCCAGCAAAGGGGGCTCTCAGCGATAAGAGCCTGCTTCTTGCCTTCTACATTGACAATAAGGCACAATTGGACCTAACGTGCAATCCTACAATCGCGCCTTCTGCCATGCACATGTAGCTACAGTGTGGCTCATACATTAGATCGTGCCTTTACCTGCATGTGTAGATGGGGTCAAATAGCCTACAGTAATGATAGAACAGGTTAGGAATTACTTAGAGAGTCTAGATGCTTTCAAATCAGCAGGGTCAGATGGGAAACACCTAAGGGTATTAAAGGAACTGGTTGACATAATTCAGAGCCATTGGCTAACCTCATGGAGCTCAGATGAGGTCCAGAATGAATGGAAAAGTGCAAATATAGTGTCCATCATTAAAAATGGGAAGGAGTAGGATCTGGGCAACTACAGAGCAGTCAGCTTGACCTCTATACCTGGGAAAATCATGGAGCAGGTCCTACAGTTAAAGGATTCCGTGTGAAGCACCTAGAGGAGATTAGGAACAGTCAGCATGGATTCAGCAAGAGCAAGTCATGCCTGATCAATCTGATTTCCTCCTATGATAAAGGGCCAGGGTCTGTGGATGAGGGGAGAGCAGTGGACATGATACATCTTGACTTTAGTAAGCCTTTTGACACAATCTTCTATTTCACTATCTTCTTTTCCAACAATTTAAGGAAATACGGACTAGATAAAAGTACTGTACAGTGGATATATAACTAGCTGGATCATTGTATTCAGCTGGTAGCCCTCAATGGGTCCTAGTTGGGAGGATGCATCAAGTGGGGTCCTTCAGGGGTCTGTCCTGGATCTGGTATCATTCAACAACTTCACTAATGATTTGGATGGTGGGAATCAGTGCATGCTTAGGATATTTACTAAGTTGAGGGGAATTGCACACACTCCAGAGGGTAAGGCTAGGATCCATAATGACCTGGATAGACTGAAGAAATAGTCCACTATCAGTCAGATAAAATCCATCAAGGACAAGCTTTGCACTTGGGTTGTAATAACAGCATGCACAAATACAGACTGGGAAATGACTGGCTAGGTTGTAGTATTGAAGAGAAAGACCTGGGAGTTATGGTGGAGCATAAACTGAATATGAGCCAACAGCCTCTCTTGTTCCAATAACCCCAACAGCATCCTTGGTTGTATTAACAGGAACGTCATGTGCAAATCAAAGGAAGTGATTCTTCCACTCTCTTCATCACTGGTGAAGCCTTACCTGGAATACTGTGTTCAGTTTTCAGGCCCATGGTTCAAGAAGGACGTGGGCAGTTTGTAAAGAGTTCAGTGCAAGGCAAGAAAAATTATCAGATGCCTGGGAGATGAGACTTATGAAGAAAGGCTGAAAGAATGATGGTTATTTATCCTGGAGAAGAGAACACTGAAGGGGTATTTGATAATCATCTTCAAGTACCTGAACAGTTTTACTGAGAGGATGGAGATGGGCTTTTCCTTGTAGCTGTAGGGGACAGGATCAGGAGTAATGAATTCAAGCTGCAGCACAGGAAATCTAGGCTAGAGATTAGGAGGAACTTTCTGACTATGAAGGTGGTCAGGCAATGAAACAGGCTACTTAGGGAATCTCCATCCCTGGAACTTTCAAAAGCAGGTTAGATGGACACTTGCAGAATGGTTTAGTCAGGAATGATCCTACCTTGAGCAGGGGGCTGAACTCGTGAGTACCGTTCCTGCCCTACTTTCCTATGATTCTAGATGGAGGTTCAAACTCCCTCAGGGCAAGTGGTGGGGCCTAGAACCTGGGTCTCTTGCTTCCTGGGTGAGTGCCCAAGCCACTAGGATACTGGCTTAAAATATGAGAGGCCTCACTTTTGCCCTTCACCTCCTCCTGCACCTCACTAGTCACAGCTTTTTCCCCAGCTACAATTTCAGGACTTTGTACACACTTATGTAGGTGAGCACGAGCTGCATATAAGCCTGGTCAGAGTGCATGTTCAGTAATCATGAGGATTTTCACTCATCCATGACACATTTGAAATAGGATTGGAAACTACATGCAAGTATCAAAAACAGCATTAATGCGGCTGGGTAAGTGCCATTTGGACACACAAAGTGAAACAGACTGTTGCCTATAATGTTCTCAAGAGGGAGGTGAGGTGCTCCGCTACATCAGTTGGGCTTTTTCTACTACATCACTTCTTTTCTATTCCATTTCTTTATGGGATGCATTCACTTTGCACAGCTATTGAAAGCTGGATTGGTTCGTTTGCTTTACTGTGCACTGTAAATCTGTTTTTAGAATAAACTTGCCTCACTGATACATTACTGAATAAACTTGCCTCACTCAAGAGTTTGCTTCACAGAGACTTCTGGGGGAGTTATAATCACCCACTGCATTTTCAAAATTATGACATGAAAAATATGTTAACTGAAATAGGTTTAACCCCTGGATGCTCCATATCTCAAACTGATTGCAAAACACATGAATTATCAGTGTAAAAAGCAATTTTTTTCCCCTTATACCACAGACAATTCTGTGAACAAGCATCAGTCAGAGGGACAGTTATAAATGACTTTTCTATGAGGTTTCCTGTATAATACCTGAACATCAAGCAACACCACAATTCTGAGATAGAAAAATATTACCATTTTATTCATATGGAATAAAGGTCCAGAGATCAAGTGGTTTAATTAGGACAACATCTGGATGATATTTGGTAGGATAATTTACCATGCCCAGTGGCAGTACCCTCAAATATGTCTTGCTGCTCCATACAGTGTGTCTCCTATGCCAGAAGCAATGCAGACTCTTGTCTGCATGGTGTCACAGATAGACAAACATGGGTGTAGGCTAAGCAATTCAGCAGTCTACCTGAAGCACCACAGCCTACTTGAAGCAGTACACAAATGAAACTACACTTCTTCTAGTTTAGAAAGTAATTTGCTGGAAAGTCTTGTCCATAGGGAGCTATGGTACAGCTGTGAATTAGACTGAAAACTGCAGCGAGGAGTTTACTTGTGGCTAGGACAGGAGTAATACATTATGTGACCCTAGACAGACTACAGACTCACCTTTCAAATTCCAGAGAGGAAGGGGTGTGGCGTGAAATACCCCTTTTCCCCTTTAGAATGGCTACAAGGAATGTTCCCATCCCTCAGAAGCACAGGGGTTGCTCAGAGAGCAATGGTGGCAGAAGGAAGGGGCTTGCTAAGGACCACAATAATTGAGATGTATCAGTTTGGGAAGGTAGGCTGGTTGGCTTACTGTAGTCCTTTCCATACATAGTCCTCTGCTAGGGTGAAGTTGGTAGGATTCACAGGTTAGGTAACAGAGCTAACACATAATTTAATACATGGGAATGTTTACACTTCTCAGGTGTATATTTCTAGGCTACCTGAAGACATAAGTTTGGGTCATGCTTTCAAGTTTTTTGTCCCAACCACAAGGCCTAGCTACTCATGATTTAAAAAAAGAAAGTTTAGCTCCTGGTGTACTTATGAGATTACAGCAGACAAGACAGTTCTAAGCATGGCCCTAGAACCCCTATTCATTCTCCTATCCTTATTTCATGACTAAAATGGTGACTTAGCTGCATCTCCTTAGGCAAGTCATTTCTCATCTTTCTGTAACCCTTCCCTTCTTGTCTATTTAAATCATGAGTACTTTGGGACAAGGACTGTCTTAGTGTTGGTACACTGCACAACATAGTGAGACTCCTGATCTAGCCATGAATTTGTAGGATCTACTACAACACAAATAATAATTAAGTAATACAAGAACAAATAACAACAAGGCATTCCAGTGCCATCCTGTAAGGCCATCCATCCTCTGTTTAGCTTGTCTGTTTTGTGAAAATCTGATTATTAAGCATGAAGTGATACTTCTTTCTGTTTACAGTTTTAAGGGTAAACCATGTTCCCTTCTCTGTGGTACATTAACTAGACACAGGTCCAAACCAAAACCCTGGATCCAAACAAATACTTGAGAGGTTTTGAATCTGCATCCTTGCTACTCAGACCTATCTCCAATTTTAATTATGGTTACTGCTTCCTGGGAGGTCTAATTTGAAATGGCTTTAGATCAACATTACACTTACCCAAGGATGTGTTCACACAGCAGCCTGCAGTAGTCACTGTGGGAGCTGGTAATTAATAGCAGGACCTTCCCTGCATTTTTCAGTTGTCTTAGCCACTTTTTCACTGACTCAGGACATCTTTGTAAATATTTTCCTGGATCATTTTTCACTTCTGGGAAATATGTCCCACAGTTTTCTAAAAAAGAAAAATACAATCTCTGTCATCCAATAATATTCACCATGCATGCTGTAAACACAAAAAAAATTTCTTCTACCCCATATGCAACCAAAACATGTAAATGACTGTATTAATATAATATTAAAAAGGCAGATAAAATGTAAGAAGTTTTATAAGGCTAAGATTTTAATTCAAACAAAAATGGAAAAAAAAATGAATGGGACATGTAATGGCAGAAAAATGTATATAATGATCTCTCTCTCATTAAATTCTTTTCACAGCTATTATATTTCCCATATTTGTAGCTCTTTCTACTTGCAAAATATTTTTGGACTCTGAGTTATATTCCTGGCACATTAGGTTTTAGGGTAAGATATCATATCCTGTTAATCTGGAATGTCTCATTTTGGGTGCTTAATTTGAGACCAAAAAATGGGCCCGTTTATTAGGAAGTATTAAGAATCTGAGTCCTGAACATCAGAAATCTTTTGGATATCACTTTAGAAACCTTAAAACACATACACAAATCATGAGTTCTCTCTGAAGCAGCAGATAAACACCAGATGATCTGTAATACAGTTATCTATCGAGGACATGATTTCATGATTTCTCAGATCTGTTCTCTAATGCGCCCATTATTTTATCTAATAAAGGCTGGTATAGCAGATTGGCAGCAACCTACTGAAGTACCTACATGCTGTTAAGAGTGGGAACAAAAGAGGACTTTTTTTCTCATTACAATCATTAATGGCCATTACGGGCATAACAGGGACAGAATTTGGTCATTACAGGCTATAACAGAACCTGAGGCTCCCTGTTCTTTTAAGCAAAGCAGCAGCCTACTGAGGGAGCACTGTAGGCTAGGTAGGATGTAGTAGCGGCAGGGCAATGAGGCTGATCAGCAGGCACCTGCAGGCATCCAAGACCCTGAGAAAATATAAGCCTGGAGCTTGGGCTGGCAAGTTAGTCTAGTCTTGCCAGCTGCAGCGTTAAGATCTCCTGCCTGGGAGAGCTACCCAGGGACACTAGACTGTCTGCTTTGCTGCCAGCAGAAACAGTGAGACTCATGGAGCCCACAAGGACTCCAGGCTGGGAAGTATGACAGCACCAAGGGGGAGTGAAGATATTCCCTCTTACAAGTTAGGGACAGACATTCAAAAAACAGGAGCCTGAATTTATTCAATTTTTGCAGGTTAGCCTAACCTGCCTAAATTGAACCAATTTGCAAATGAATAGATAAGGGTTTGGGAACCTGGCACATGTGTCGAGCACGGCACGCAAAACCATTTTGCTTGGCATGCCACGGCCAGCCCCAGCTCTGGGTGGCTGCTGCCAGCAACAGAGCCTGGGCTGCTCCCAGCAGTGGCTGGGAAGCTACAAGCCCTGCTGCAAGCAGACCAGGCTCCAAGATTGGCAGCAGCTACAGAGAGCCGGGGCTGGCTGCAGCTGGGAGGCTGCAAACAGCTATGCCAAGCTCCAGAGCCCTGGCATCAGTTCTGTACTGGCACGTGCATGCGCGCCTTGGAGCAGGCAGTGGGGAAGGGGCCTGACGCAGCGCAATCCCGGTCCCTGCCCCGCTCCTGGCACAGAGCTGGTGACTGAGCTCCAGAGCCCAGCAAAGCTGTTTGTAGCCAGCCTGGGCTCTGGGCAGCTGCAGCAAGCAGTGGGCAGGCTGCAAACTGCTGTGCCGGGCTCCATAGCTCTGGCATCAGCTCCATGCTGGTGGCAACTGCACATGGATCTCAGGGTGGGCTGTGCCGCCTTGCTGTCTGCCCTGAGGTGCATGTGCAGTCGCTGCCAGTATGGAGCTGACGCTGGAGCTGTGGAGCCTGGCGCAGCTGTTTGCAGCCTGCCCACTGCTGATAGCTGCTGCTCTGCATAGCTGCTGAAAGCCACGGAGCCTGGGCTGCTCCCAGCAGGGCTTGCAGCATCCCAGCTGCCTGCTGGGAGCAACTCGGACTCTTGGCTGGCAGCAGTGACCCAGAGCAGGGTTGTGCCCCTCACTGCTACCCCCACCTGCAGGGGAAGTATGGCAGGGCAGTGGGAAGCTTGGAGCAGGCAGATTTCTGTGCCCCCTGCTGTGCCCTGCTGCACTTGGTTCCAGCACTGCTCTGCAGAAGTGGTGAGGGCAGCACAGTGGGAGCACTGCTGGTATGTGCTACCTCTCTGGAGCTTGGAGCCAGGTCTGGGAGGAAACTGGGGCGGAGAGGCAGCAGATGTTTGCAGCTGGCCCAGGTTCTGGGTAGCTGCTGACAGCCACAGAGCTCAGGCTGGGGG
>NW_017728918.1:93598292-93627264 GCF_001723895.1 Crocodylus porosus | reverse complement strand
TGGGGGGCACGGGGCAGCAGGGCTAGGGGGCAGGGGCTTTGGGTGGGGGACACAAGGCAGCAGGGCTTGGGGGCACAAGCAGGGCATCCTGCCATGTACCCCCTACCCTCATTTTACATTGCGGGGGTTTTTGGCACTCCAGCCAAAAAATGTTGCCTACCCCTGGAATAGACACTCAGGAATAGACACTCATACCTGCAGTGGCTCAGGCCAGGAGCCGGGCAGGGGGGGGGAGCGTTCTAGAGCACACACTGTGCTGGGGACTGTGCCCAGCCCTGACAGTACCCTCAAGTGAACTGGCCAAGGAGGGGGTTTAATCCCCCCTTCCCTGTCCCAGCCGCACGGACCTGAGCCACAGTCCACCTGGCACTCCCCCCTCACTCCACCCCTCAATGACAGGGGTGGAGGCGTGGCCAAGCACCAGCCAGCATGGCTTCTTGAGGCAGAGGGGGTTTATTCTCCTCTCTGCCCCTGGGAGATGGTCTGCCAGCTCTGACCACCGCTGCCTACTGCTTCCTGCATGGGGCAAGTGGTGGAATAATTTTCCCTGCCCCCTCTGTCAGATGGCAAAGGGAGGAGGAGAAATAACCTGTTTCTTCCCCCCTTGCCTAAGGAGGGCATGCCTCTGCCCCTGGAATGGTGAGAGGGCAGGGACCATGACAGGGATTAGTAACCCCTCTTGCAGTGTCCTGGGAGTGCAACCCTCTTCCCAGCAAGGGTGCTGTGCTTCAGGCAGGGGCAGGGTGGGCAGAGCAGACTGTGTGGGGTGAGTGGCAGTGGTGAACTGGGAGTGGAGTGTTGGGGGGCCATGGCCACCCCTCTGACCCCCGTGCCACCGCTCATCCTGTGCAGTCTGTAGCAGCTCTGACTACCCTGCTCCACTCTCATCTGCAGCACAGACCCCTGGCTGAGGAGGAAGCGACCCCGCTTAGGGCTTCCCACCCCCTGTGCTGGGCACAGCCTGAATGGAATTCAAAGCTGGGCAGAAAGATTTTGGCCACTCCCTTCTCAGCTGGCCTGCTGGCCAAGCAGGGAGCGTGGTGGGATGATCAACTTGGCTTGGCTTCCGGCTGCAGGGAAGCCTGCAGTGGGGGTTTTACTCCCCTGCCTGAACCAAGCCAATCATCTGGCCATGCTCCCTCCTTAGCCGGTGGGCTAGCTGAGAAGGGAGTGGTGGGGAAAATGCCCCTCTCCCTTGCCTGGCTTTGGACCCCAGGCAGGCTGTGCCCACCACAGGGCGTAGGAAGCCTTCAGCAGGGGCCATATCCCTCCCCCGCCATTCCCTTCTCACCTGGCCTGCCAGCCAGGGAGGGGGCATAGCTGGGTGATCACCCCAGCTCCTGGATCAGGTGGGGACTGCAGGCTTACCTGCAGCCAGGATCTGGGTGATCATTCTGTGATATGTTCATCCCAGCTGGTAGGCCAGCTGAGAAGGGAGTAGGGAGGAAAAACATCCTCCTCCTCCCCTTCCTCTCTGACCCCCTTTGCACACCCCTGCTGCATCCCAGGAGCGGTGACAAAGTGAGCTCGGCCCCTGGCACTGCTGATTCCCTGGAGCCAGTCTGTGGCAGGGTCAGAATATTGGGGCTGCCCAGCACCTCCTGGGCAGAGGTGCAGCCCGGCACCTCAGCCCTGCCCCTGCTGGGGAACCGAGCTCACCTTGAGCTCTCTGCAGGTGTTGAGCAAGTCCTCTCCCCCTGCATGACCAGAGCAAGCCCCTGCTGCCCGTCAGCCCTGCTTGGCACAGCCTTTGTGGCTCCTGGCCTTCTCTTGCCACCATGCTGTGGCAGACCTGTGCTGGGGCTGACACTGGAGGATGGAGGGGGTTTGCATCCTGGGCTGCAGCTCTCCCACCCCAGACTGTCCTGCAGTGTGAGGCTCCCCACTGAGTGTAGCCCACAGCCCAGCGGGTCCTGTGGGGAAGCTGAGGAGGGAGTGTGTGTGTGTTGGGGGGTAATGTTCACCCTCTGCCTAGTGGACGGGGGCATGGTCACGGAGCCAGCAGGGGGCTTTTACACCCTCCCCTGGATCCCAATCTACTACTGAGGCAAACATATCCTATGGTATACAAGCTTCCAGAAACATGCTGAATTTTGAAGAATAATACTCAACAGTCAATAAAGTTAATTACTCTTCAATATGACTGACGGTTAAATATTTCTAATGGCGTAAGTCATAGCTGCTAAAGTACAGTGAAGTGTATCTGTTTTCTTTTCTTTATTACTTTAAAAAATACAATATAAAATTGTCTATATACTCATGTCATATTACTGAAAATGTAAATTAAGAGGAAAAATTGCTTAGGTACTTAAAAATGCTGAGAAATGAAAGAGAAATTGGTACTGCAGTTTGTATGTAAAAGAGCACTCTCATCTACAGAAGAATCTTTTTCCTTTCAGCATTTTGTTCTATATGGAATAATCTGTGGTCAGCTTCACTGAATGACTTAATAAATCCCAGACATTACTTAGCCTTGTGGTATGTGAGTAATGCTATTCTTTAGTTTGAAAAAATAAGATATAAACCACTTGAACTTGTGCTGTTTAATGAGAGGGGAAACATATGCTTCAAGCATTAGTATCAAAGATTAAAAGATGCCATGCATTAAACACAATACTATTTCATAACTGTTATGCATCCAAACCATCTCCACACTAAAAATGGTTACCACTTAGAGTTACCTTTGCTATCACAGCAACTAGAGAAGTGGCAGAGGAACTCAGTTCAGTACTGCAGTAAGATATGGGTTACTTTTCATTCCAGAAGTGGGTTACTACTAAGGAAAACCTCTACAAGAAAAGTCTCAAGTCATAACTAGGTAACCATTCTGGTTCTCTATGGAATCTGGGTCAGAGAGGGCTTTACCATGGGAATAAGGGTGAGTTCCAAGAGCCTGCATTATGGGCCTACACAATGTTTGTCTTGAGAAGAAGCCAAGACCAAATGATTTTTTGATAATTTACCAAGGAATGTTTCCTACAGTGATTTTTTCCCCCTTTTTTTTCTTTCCTTTCTTTAGTGTGGATGCTATTTGAGTCAAGAAACATGAGGCCTTCTTGCACACAGTGAAGCAATTGTCTGAACTTCCATGAATAACATATATGGGACATTATAGTCCTTTTCTCGGTTCAGATGAATCCAGTTCCCAGTTTTTCTTTCTTTCTTTCTGTCCTTCTTTCTTTCTTATTTGAAAAGGTCAAACTATTATCCAAGAATGAATGGAAGCACAAGAGGAGTGGTAAGCATGGTAGTATGGCATCCAGTCCCTGTAAACTCAATCAACTGGGAGAGGAGAGAAGGCAGGTCACTTATAAAAAGAGTAGCTCATCACGAGGGATCCAGGTTTTCCATTTGCTGCGGAAAAACACAGCAAAACATGGATTGTCTTCTTTAAAGGAGAAAAACCTGGGAAACTCTCGGTTTCCCCTTCCAGACTGGAAAATTTCCAGCCTGCAAGGGGCTGCTTGGGGCTGGGAGAAAGTGGGACACAGGGGGTGCCCACGTGCATGTACATGCACACATGCATGTGGCAGCCAGACAGTGCGGTGGAGAGCAGTTCCCACAGCTCCCTGCGGGTAAGTCTATAAGGGCAGGGGAGGGGCCATAGGCAATGCACAGTGAGACAAGAGTGGGGGGTGGGGTAGCTGATGCTTGGGAGAGCATGTGCTCCCCAAGATTTCTGTGCCTACAGCAGGGTGCAGGGTGCCAGGCTGCACCAACTCCTGGCAGGAATCAACTCTGCGGTGAGACCTGGCATGGAAGGGAGCACTGTTCTGCCAACATTTTATAATGTACAGGTAATCTAGGAATAAATGAAACAGTAAAAACAGCATTTCCTTGCTTGAAATCAGAAATGTGTGCTGAAGAAGAGTGGATTTCGTGAGCATACCAGAAAGACATATTTCCACCCCTTTCACCAACATCGACGAATGTAGCTATTGCATAATAAATCCATTATACACTTTTGCAATGAAAAAGTAAATCAACTCAGGATTCAATGTCAAAGCTGAAACAGAAAACTCTTTTAATTTCTACCACCATATTAGTTTAGTTCTACTGGACAGATTTGATCGCTGCAATGTGAAGTCTGCCCTAGACTATTTGCTTCATTAGTCATGGTGCACTGAGACAGAAGATACTGGGCTACAATTGGGATAAAATGACCAGACAAAGGATAGTGTATGTTTCTTACTTATTGTAGCTTCTGGAGAAGATACCTTTGGTAAAATATATTGGATACACAAAGCAGTAGAGATATCAATACCATAAAACTACAAACAAATTAACTTGAAATCAAAATGTAAAAAGAAGAGAAAGGTAACAATTGTACACTATCCTAAGTTAGTAAGGAATTCTAATGAAGACAGAATGTTGAAACAAAAGGTTGGGGACATCTCTCAAAACAATTTAAACTGTTACGTTTTTGTGTCAGAACAGCGTATTATCAACCCCCAGGAACCAAACAGAAGAGCTTGAAAGTTAGAAGCTTACAATTTGTGCCAAATGCATATATTAATAGTGAATCAAATGCCGCATTTAAGAGGGAAGAACATCAGTGTTGGAAGAGCATTAAAAAGGAAATAAAAAAAGCCAAGTTTTAATTTTTATTCTGAAAAGCAAAGGAAAACATGAAGCAAATTATTGGCACTTTGTATGGAAGCGGTTCTATATCTGGCTTACGGCACAAACAAGGATTAACTTCAGGAGGTGAGCAACACCTAAATAGCTGGTGACCTTTTAGTTCCTCTCAGGATCAGGTCACAGTTTCAAAGGGCTTTCATCATGAAATACAATTTAAAATGTAACTTTATTCTGAAGAATTAATTTAATTTTCTCTCAGAAAACCCCATGAACAGCTCAGACCCTTACATATTTCCTGCTTCCTACTTCTGACCACTAACAGATGTACAACCAGATCACCAGTACGTCCCCCAAAATACAAGGAAAAACTATACATTTTATATTATTCCCATACATTTTTCCCTCGGTCTAACATAGGCCAAAGGAGGAGTAGTAGTGCTCTCTAAACCTTTCACCTCAAATGTCTCTATTTATAGCTCTCAAATGTCTGTAAAAATCCAAGTCCACACCGACAATCACTGGCTTCTCAATAGGGTGAACATTTGTACAAAATATGCGATATGAGAAAAACTACTATGACATAAAATGGAATCAAGCAGAAGTTTCACTCAATCATGTAACGTTGGACTCTCTGCATCCATTAACGATTGGAGGAAACATCCTGGGAGTAATGTAGGAGGCAGACATACACTTTCTGGCAAAGACCGTATTCTATCAGACGTGTGTTTCCATGGAATAAAAGACAGATTTTCAATTTTTATTCTTGTCTCTGAACAACTTGCAGTTTATCTGCATTCCTTTACTCTAGCCTAGGCTACCAAAGAGTCAGGCGGCCTCTGTACCCTTACATTAGTTTTTTGCAAGAATATTTTAAGACATGCTGTCCATTCAAAACATTTTAAGAAAATATACTGCCTTTTTAATGAAAAGATAGATAAATAACTATGTAAATTGCCAAACGTTAATATATTGCAAGAGAGTTCTTGGATATTTCTTCTATTAATTGTTTCTCATTGAATTTCTGCTTGTATATGAATAACTTTTTAAACCAGCAGTTCTCAAGAGAGGTGTCAAAGCACCCTTTTTTAGAATGGCGTGGGGGTCCAAGGAGATAAGCACTCACCCTTCCCTGGGTGAGGAAATGTAGGCTCCTTGTCTAGCTTCACTGCAAGGAAGTAAGATCATGATGGTCTCTGCCTCCCCGCTCTGTGAGGAACAAAGTGCTCACTTCCCAATGCTATACACTTGTGCCAGAAGTTAAGTGCTGCAATTAAGAAATTAGTTATTGAAATGGGGTGCTGCTGAATTCACAGGAGTTACAGAGCCTAGAAAGTTTGAGAAATGCTGGTCTAAACAATCAAATCTTTCCTCCATGTCTTCATTTTTTTGTTTGTAGTTTTTGATTTTTTTATGTCTTAACTTAGTTATGATTTTATTCCTGACTTCGTGCCTCACCTTTTGATTGCTTATGCTACAGCTCTGGTAGCAAGCTCCATGGGGTAGACACCTGTCTAACATGCATCTATTTCTACAACACACCAGGCACTACTATGTTGCTGTACTACTGATAATTACTGTACTACTGATAATCATAAGAGTCTTCCAACACCAGGCACTACTATGTTGCTGTACTACTGATAATTACTGTACTACTGATAATCATAAGAGTCTTCCAAAGCATTTAAGTCACAGGGAGTTGCATATGCATAGTGGTGGCCTCCTGCTGCAGAACTCCCTGCACACACTAGTGAAAAGCCAGACCTAAGTCTATTCTCATCTCAGCCTGTCATCAAATTCCTACAAGAGCAAGTAAACATTTCAACATGCCAGAGGGAGAAAGTAGGAACTCTTAATTCCTTCTTGCTCGCAGTAATGCCACTTCCTTTTTCTTCCAGCATCTGATCCAAAGTACAGTGAAATGAAGAGAAAAAAAAAAAAAAAAAAAGACTCCCATTGATTTCAGTCAGATTTAGATCAGGCCTCTAAAGCCATTATTTAGTTTCCCAGCAATTATCTGGATTAAAAAAATATCAGAGAGATTTGTTTCTGGCAGGGTATCGATAAAGAATTCAGAATAGGTAGATTTCAATGTTGTTCTTGCTTCTTTGGGTTAGCTACCTGATTGAACTATAACAAATGTATCAGCTATTTGTAAGATGGCTAAAAGGAAAAGGCATAAGTTTAAAAAAAAAAAAATCAAATAGAATTTATCCAAATACCACAAACTTTCAGCTGCCAATTTAGAGCTCGTGTAGCTGGCTGTAATCAGCTCTCACAATTGACGTAGTACTTAGGAATGTGATTTTAACACTTTTTTGACTTAACTAGAAAATATAATCGACTATCAATACACTTATACATGCATACTTTAACAGTATCAATACACAGCAGTCATTGAACCTAATAAAATTAAGGCCCAGCTGCTCAAAGATACTGAGGTGTCTAGCTCCCATTCATTTTTAGGCATCTCGAACTTTTGGAGGTCTATCTAGACTCCAAGATTTTATAGCACTTATCTAATCTTACCTAAAAACTGGTTTACAAATTCTACCTGTACATTTAAGAAGGGTAGAGCTTAGTAAAGATTCATATAATTCAGATTCACAATTCCCATTATTTTTTCACATTCATAAGATAACGAACAGTGCTTTCATCTGTATGTCTCATAGCATGTTATATATTCAGACTGAATAGAAACAAACTTCTTTGCTAATGATCCATGGATTAGTTGTGAGATCAATCTCTCATGCATAAGCAATATCATACAAACATTAGAGATATGACAACAAATGAAGACAAATAGGGGAATGGAGGCAAGCCTCCTAATAAGACTGGTTTATTATCTTTGAGTAGTACTTCTCTTTAATTTATTATTTTATTTAAGCAAGATTGTATTCCACAGGGAGAAGGAAATGGCATGGGAAGGAAATTTCAGCATAACAGAAGATAAGAGAATAGAAAAAGAAAATGAAAACACAGATGACTAGGCAGATGGTGTATGGTGGTCTGGGTTCTAAAAAAAGGAAAGAAGGATGAAAAAGTAGGATGATAGGAGTTTAGAAACATACACTGGCATGAAAGCAGAAAAAAATATCAGTGATTAAGAAGAAAAGGAACCACTATGATCTTTTAGGGCAGGGGTTGGCAACATTTCACCAACAGGGCTGAGTTAACACAGTTTAGTCCTAAGGCAAGGTAGAGGCAGCAGTTGTTAGATATTTCACTACTAGATGGTGGATTCTTGCAATGTAGGATATACAAACTTGGCATGCCTGTGGGCCAGATAAATTATTTCCTCGTGGGTCATATGCAGCCTGTGGAAGGTAGGTTGCTGACCCCTGATCTAGGGTACAGACAGAAGTAACAATTGTATCCACGTCTAATGAGACCAGCTGAACTGTTATGATATAATTTGTGTTGCTGCATGCTTCTGCACAATGCAAGCTTAGCAAAACCATTACTTTAACTTCTTTTCATGGGATTGAAGTCTGAGCCATTTAATTACATGAAGATGATACAGCTGATGCCTGCTTCCAAGCAACATCTTCCTTCCCCCCTTTAAAATGGTTAACGAAGGTACATTTATCCACAGCCCAAATCTGACCTCTTGCTTAACAAAAGCCCATAGACCTTTCCTGAATTAATACCCATTTAAAATGTGTGTCTTTTAGAAAAATACATTTTTAAATTGCCCAGTGATGGAGAATCCACCACAACCCATGGTTACATTATTAGCATAGTCATTCACCATTACAATTAACATTTACTCCTATTTGGATTTAAATTTGTCTGCCTTCTGCTTCCATCCATTGGACCTACTCTTCTATTTACTAGATTGAACAAGCCTATATCACCACTTTTGGTTCCCCACATACCTCCAGACTACAATCAAGTCAAAATTAATAAACAAAATTTGTTCAGTCTATTGATCCAAGTAATTTTTTGCAAGCCTTTAATCATTCTCATGGCTCTTCTCCGAATCTCCTCCAATATATCAACATTTCCCCAGTCACTGGAAAAATTAGAGCTGTGCACAGCACACCAGTTTTAGCCACATATAGAGGTACCATAACCTCCTTACTACTACTCAATATTTTTATATATCCACAGCTCCCAATAGCCACTGGCCATCTCTGATTATGGAGTTTAAGAAATACTGTGTATTAACTCAGTTTAGAAAGTGATCCAAATTACTCTGAATCAGTGACTTGCTCTCTTCATAATATTTACCACTCCTGTAATCTCTGTGCCACCTACACACTTCAATGGTAATGACCTTGTACTGTTCCCAGGTCATTGAAAAAATACATAAAGCATAGGGCCCACAGTCAATCCACTGGGACTCCACTAGAAACAAAAATGATTATGATTTCCCCTTACAATTACATTTAGAGACTTACTGTATTTACCCAATTCCAAGATGATTTTTCCCCCACCATTCAGCATTGGGAAAACCAAGCCTCAGTTTAGAATCAGGTATCAGACTGCTTCAGCTGCTAGGAGCTGTGGGGAGCAGCTGTGCAGGGCTTCTGGCTCAACTGGGGACAGCATCAGCAACATTCAAATTCTAATTATTGGGGAAATTGACTCAAATTTGAAGTTGTCTTAGATTTGGGTAAATATGGTATATGCAGCAGTTAGTTTATAATACATTTAATGCATGCCATTTAATCAATTTAATGCGTGACATTTAAAGTGTACTCTTATCCACCATCTGTAAATCCATCCATAATATATCCAGTTAACTTGACAAGATATTTTCCAAAAACTCATACTGACTGGCATTAATTGTATTTCCCTCCTTTAAATATTATCTTAATAAAGAGTCCCAGACCATCATCTCCAATATTTTGTTCAAGATTGACAGTAGAGAGATGGGTCTTACATTACATGGGTCATCCTATTTACACTTCTTAAATACTCACAAAAAAACATTATTCTGCTTTCTTTTGTTTCTCTATAATGTCCTCACTGTTTTAAGAAGTGATGAAAATTAGCTTTAGTGGTCCAGAAAACTCTTCAGCCAGTTCTTTTCAAACTCTAGAATGAAGTGATTCTGACCTGCTAATTATTTCTTTTTTAAGTCTCATATTAGTAACTGCTATTTATTGCTTCTCAGTTTACTACCATAATGGTAAGGTGAGAGGAACAACGGGAAGAAAGATGAAGAAGAGGAGGATGGAAGGGGATAGGATTGTATTGGTATAGCTTTCCTTCATGTCATGAACCCACCTTTCAATATTTGGAATTAAACAGGAAGCTGAAAACTTCTGTTCCTTATTTCTTAGAGCTTCCATCTTGAACAGCATGCATACAGACCCTTATTTGCTAGCCTTCTCTGTGCCTCTTTTAAAAGGGAGTATTTCCAGCGTGTGCTACCACTTTTCATATGATTAAAGACAGTATCCCATTATTTATTTGGCATCATCCAGGTCTGTAAAGGTAGCAAATGCATTTTCACTTCTGTTGCTCTCTTTGCTAACACTGATGACTCAAATGTTTACTTTTAGCAGTATTAAGACAGTGACCCTAAGGCTCTTGTTCTTGGTAACATTAGGACAGGAAAAGCACATTGACTGTATTAACAATGACAACATAATAATATAAATATTTAATGAGCAAGAATAAAGTATCCTATTTAAACACCCAAAATATCCAACTTGGAGGATACTGACAGGTTATCTGTGACTAGTTAATGTGTTAGAAAAAATCATGAGTTACCATAGCTGGTGCTACTGCTTCTTCCCCTCCCACTCTCTGCAAAACTTCGCACCTGCTGTCACCTAAGACAAACTTAGGGGAACATTTTCAAAACCTGGGTATCTAAAGTTAGGCCCTAATGATAGGCACCTAATACAGCTGCTAGGATTCCAGAGGTGATGAGAAGATACAGCTTTTTCTAACGAAATTGGTCTCAACTGTGTCTGCTCTCTTCCACTGAAAATAAGGCTGGTATTATTCACCGTCTTCCAATGGCTGAGGCCAGACCAAAATCTGCTGGATTCATCTCCCATTGCCTCTTCCTAGGATGACCACCTATCCCTAATTGGGCAGGGCAGTCCAGAAATGGGAAATTCAAGTTCAGGTCCTGGGCTGCATGATTCCAGGACAGCATTTGTCTTGGATTCACAGCCTGGTCCAGGGAGCTGTAGGAAGTGGCAGGTTTTTCCTCACAGGCTGGCAGTGTTCCAGCCTGCAAAGGATTGCCAGCAGTGGGACAAAGAGGGCGCCACGTGCATGTGCACGGCTGTACATATGCACATGGCTGGGAACACAGCCAGGTAGCATGGAGAGCAGCTCCCTGAAGGTTACTCTATGGGAGGAAGGTGGGGACAGATCAAGGCACTCACACTGAGGGAGGGAAGAGGACAGGGGCTGGGGCTGCTGCCCAGCCAGGGTGGTACATGGGACCAAGGTGTGGAGTGGGATGGCATCCTGGGCAGCTCATTGATGGCTGGAGGGGAGTGCTTCCCCACCACTGTGTGCACCCTGGGGTGAAATGGGGGGCACATGCCCCCCCTCAATTTATGTACAGGGCAGGGGTGGATGCAGGAAGACTGCTGCAGGCTTGGGATCCCCACCCTGCTGCCTTTCCCCTCAAAGCTGCATGCCAGCCGGAAGCCTCCTGCTCACCCAGCAGCAGCAAGGACAGTGGTGACGTCGAGTTGAGCTCCCCTCTGCTCTTACGCAGGCAGGTGGCACACAGCCAGTATGCAGCTCCCAGGAGAAGGAAGCAAGGTAGGGAGTCCCAAGCCTTCAGTGGGCAGCCCACATCCACCTTGTCCTGACCTGCTCAGCTCTGCTCTGGCCGTGCCACCAGCGGAAGTGTGGGTTAAGGGGGAGGTGGGTATGTGTCCTGCCTTTACGTTTTAAAAAGGTGATCACCATGCTTCCTGCCCAAATCCAGCAAGCTGTCCTCAGCATGAGGGAAAGGAATTTAATCGCACTCCACTTAAAGGGCACAACATTTTTATTAACTTCTTCTCAAAAAGGAAGGGGAAAAGCAAAACCTTCATCCCCTATACGGTGAGGAAAGAGGTGACATGCAAGTGGGACTGGAAATAAAGGGGAGTGGAAGAAAAGAGAACACTGTATCTAGGTAGTCAGCATAGTTTTGACAGGTTACATAATTCTTAGAGACAGGTTACATACTTTTAAACTGTACAGATGACCACAATCAGCTAACAAGGCAGTGTATATTTTCAAAATCTATTTTGAATTGCTCTTTTTCCACTACATGCAGAATGAGAAGCTGAATGTCTATCTGCTACCTTCCTTAAGACATGTGCAGATGCTCACTGAAGAAATACAGGATGCTTTTTCTATGTAAGAACTAGAAATTGAAAGGCTTAGTATTATAGAAGAAATTCTGAAGTATTGCATAGCACATCGGTTTAATGCTGAAGTTTGCGTTACTCAATTTTGTATACATGGATAGTGCAAACCTGTCAGCCATTGTTTTTTGTGTTCATGTACTGTTGACATATTTCACTAACCTTTTTATGATATATATCTTAATAGGATGGGTGTGCTTTGGAGATGAGGTAGGATCAGCTATTCAATTTTACAGGGAGTTATTTTCATCTCCAACAGTTTACTTCCCTTGTTCATGTAGCTATATTAGTTTACGCTGAAACACAGGCATATCAGAATAGATATATCAAGTTACTCAACATCCAGTTCATATCATATTCAAAACACAAAGCATATGCCTACTTTGTTATAAAGATTTTGCATATTTGATACCGATAACAATATCCAAAGAGATGATCAGTCCTACTTTTTTTCTCTTTGTGGGTAGAAAGTTAAATATAAGAAATTCCATGAAAATTATTTTTGTTGGACAGGAAAATCCATTTGAGTCAAAGCTCAGTTCTCTGGATATCATGATTCCGAATGCAATGTATAAATGTCCTCAAAAGTTCAGTAGGTGGAACCTACATGCTTCATTACTTGGCCAAGAATGCTTTCTTTATTGCAGATTTTTTATTTTCAATTAAATAGAAAGTTCACAGAGTTAGAGCTGGCTTATCTACTCTTAGGAGTCCAATAGAAAAATTCTTGAGAGTCGCTTCTCTAACCACAGTCCTAATATTCCCTCCACGTCAGAGATTTATACACTCCATTTCTTGTAAAAATTGCTGAACCATAGATCATGCTTATATTCTAGTTATTTTTGGAACTCTAAAACATGCAGTGTAGAAACCGCCATCCTGACTTACAACTGACCCAGCAACTGACACAGACCAAATGCATCTCACCAAGGGGACTCTTTATCTTTGCCATATCAGTACATTTCAATTTATTTTTGTTTTAATAATGTCAAATATCAATATCAATGACTTATGGGAAAAAATGGCCAAATCCCTTAATAAACATGCAAGAGATTGTGGGCATATCTCAACAAAAGCCAGCTGATGGGATGAAGACATACAGGCAGTGATCAGGGAAAAGGGGAAGTTCAAGGTGTGGCAAAAGGCCGAAGACAATAAGACTATGAGAAACTGTTGCAGAGCCAAAACCCAAACCCTGGAAGATCTGTATAAACTGCAAACAAAGGAAGGTGAAAAGGACATATACTTACTAGAAAGAACTCAAGAGAGAGAAATCAAATCAAATGTACTAAAGAAGTGAGGAACTGAAAGGATGAGGGAAGCATGATCTTCAGAGCCTGAAAGATCAAAGCACAGGTGGAAAAGTTACTTTGAGAGACTCAGGAACAAAGAGACTCCAAGGCAAGCATTCTGGAAAGTTCTGGTAAATCAAGCCTTGGCTGAATCAACAGCAGGTGCCATTAACAGAATACAATAAAGAACTATAAAGCCAAGAATATTCACATAGATATAGCATCAGAATGAAAAGGTGTAAGCCCCTTCATCAAGCTTTAAATAAATTTATGTTATGAGAGAAAATACTAGGTGTGTAGAGAAGGAGCTTTATGGTGCCTGTCTCTAAGAATGGAAACATGGGCCAATTAAAGGCAAACAATAATCATGAACTATATTATGAAACCATAGAAAAGGATGATCAAAAAAGACTGAAAACAGCGGTCAGAATTGGATACAATTGTGTGGTCATGCCAGGAAAAAATCAATTACTGATACAATCTTTGTGATGAGACTCCTAGTGGAAAAAGTATGCAGAAAACAGGAAACATCTTCACCTGGTTTTATGTGACATGAAAAAACATATATCCACATAGCAAGAGGAGGAGGTGAGGCATGAGGTAACAAGTGGTGACAGAAGCCTATGGGGGACTTGCATAAGACAAAAAAGGCACAACAGCACAAGATAGAAGCACAAGTAGTGAAGGCCAGGGTCCATCAAGAATTAGCTTGTCCTTGGCTGTGTTTGTCCTGGATACCCTCCCCAAGGGCATTCAGAAAGATGCCCCCGGTGCATGGTATTCATAAGTGGTATGGCCTTAACTGACGAAAGCAGAGAATGGGCAGAGAGTGGTTTGGACAGATGAAAATACATCTCGGAGTGGCACAGTCTAGAGATCAACAGAAAAAACAGAGTTCAGTTCAAGCCCATTTTGAAGCAGTGGTGCACGACTGACACTAGACTGCCAGCACATCACATCTGTGCATAAGCTAATACCTGGGGTTTGTTGTGTAAGAAAATGTTCAAGATAGATGAGGAAAGTAGAAAAAATATGTATAAGGCATGGATGAAATGGAAGGAAGTAAATAGACTGGTTTGTAAGAATGCCAGTTTACCTGAAGGCAAAAACCCTGCAAGAGCGTTGATGGTGCTGTGTGTTATCACAGTGTTGGGCAATGAATAAATGACAGTTGCCCCTGATAAAGACGTAGGAGATGAGGATGCTGAGGTGGATTTGTGGAGTCAGAAAAAAAAGAAACGAAGGGGTGTGGAAATAGGTAAAGATGATATTAACAGAGGAAAAGCTGAATAAAAACAGACTAAAATAGTTTGAGCATGTAGCCAAAACAATGTGTGTGAAAAAAAGTGCAGGCCATGAGAGTCAGGGACAGGAAAAAGCATGGAAGACCCCACAGGTATGCCACTAGTTGACAGAATTCAGGGGCTAAACGATTTGAGACTGGGATACATATTACAATGCCATTATCCCCACAACTTAGTGTCTCAAGCACAATGGAGAGAAATATGGAAGGCCAAGCTTTCTTTAAAGCACAAAGTGCTGGGGGCTTTTCAGGGGTGGATCCAGGGAGGGGATGTAGTTGTGCACACCTCTGACTCCTGCTCTACCCAAACTCTAACTAAAAACGTTAACTCGGGTGTTGTAATACTAACTCAGGTGTAGAAATGACTGACGGTGAAGTACTGGAGGAACTGATAAGCCACTCAAGAAGGCTAGTTTTGGTTTATGAATCTGCGTAAGAAATGTATGTTTAACTGTGATGACTACAGGACTAACGGCATAATATCTTTTGACTATTTTTGCCTAGCCGTGATTTTCAAGACGTTAGATATAATCTAGAAAATCAGTGAACGTTCTAATTAGTTATATTTGTTTTTGTTTTGATCTTAAAATAATACAGTGTTAAGCATCTACTGTATTACTAAAGCCTTTAGCTTTGCTTTAGCTGGAGAAAAATCTGTGCTGTGTTATATATGTGCTACACCATCTGCACTCCCTTTTTCAAAAACCTAGATCTGTCCCTGGGGCTTTTCATGATGAGACCACAGTTCAGATAGTCTAGCTTTCCTTACTTTCCAGGTTTTGGGGTGATACGTGATGGGTATTATTTGGATACCTGCTGCATATGGAATTGATTTTACTAATTAAATGATTTTGCTGGGGCAAAGGTATATTGATTAGTTTGGAAACCGCACTGTGTTAAATCTGTATCATGAACATTTCATAAAAATGCCAACATAATATGATAGGCATTAGTCTCTTGGTAAATACAATTAAGCTATTAAATCTCCCATTCAACCATTCCTCCCGCCACAGTGAAGAAATATGTCTGGTCACAGCAGACCATTCCCATTTCTAAGTAAAGCTGGGTACAAATTAAAGCCTCAGATTTGAAATAGCTCAGGGGAGAACTCAAACTGTTTCTGTGACCCTGAATCTGGGAGGTAGCTGAAGCCATTAACTACAATAAGAATGGACTTACATTTCCCCTAAGTATTTTCTTTGGAATGAACAGTAAAATATACTTCACCTTACATAAAAAAGTATCACCCAGGAACCCTCATTTTAACAATGTCATGGGGCTTGCAAATCACAGCCCTTGGTCATAGCATTTACAAACTTTCATAAGATATACAGATGTACTTACTATACGCTGTATAAAAGTTTAAGTTTTGAATCTCTTAAATTTCTTGAATGCATACCATATTCACATTTAGATAAGGTAAAAATAATGACTTGGGAACTACAATCCACAAAAGTCGTAACAATGTAATGAACACTATTTATGACAAAGGGAAAATATACAAGCCTATTTTGCATATTTGTTACCGATAACTAATGTAAAAGGCAGTTTCTTCAGAAAACTGAAACAAAACAAAACCCAAACATGGGAGTCCAATGATAAGAAGGAATTTGTAATAGGTTCCTGTCTTCACAAAATATTTACAAAATATTTTCAAAATATTTAGAGGATCAGCTTCATCCACCTTTGCTGTTACTAAACAACTATAAAAATGGATTCGGTCAGAGTTAAAGTCAGAGTGGTATTTGAGGGCCTCATCTACTATTCTTACTGGGCAAATCTTTTAGTTACTACTGATGCTAATGGTAATTTTGGCATACTAAGCCTAGGCCAGTGGTAGCCAACATTTTGGCAGTTGTGTCAGAAGTTAAGTTCAAGTGTGCCACAAGTTAGGCTCCAGCACCTCCCCTGAGTGCAACTCTGAACTCCCACCCATCACAGTGCCATGGTGCTCCCTGCCACCTCCCCAGTCTATTCCATGCCAAACAGCAGCTACCTGTGCCACTTGTGGCAGGCATGTTGCAGGTTGGCTACTCCTGGCTGAGGCAGAACATGACACCAGCCAATCTGTTTTGTGAAAGGAGATTAAGATCATTTCTACGAAGTACAATGCAGTGTTATGAAGGAATATGCTTCTAAACAAGCAATATAGCTGCTATACAGTGGTGCTGTAGCTGGGGCTAATTTGCTGGGTAAAATACTACTCTCATGTGCTACCTCTGCATACATTGTGCCATACAGACACTTGCTATGTGCTTTTGAGAAGGGAATTAAACCGCTCTCCAGTAATACCTATGAGGATAACTAGCAAGGAGGGGAATGAACTGTTTAAACTAAAGCTGATACACGAAAAAGTGGGCATAAACTGCCCATGAATGAATTTAGGCAGGAAATAACAAAACTATCAAAGGAGTACTATTCTGGAAGAGCTTTCTGAAAAGGTCATATTACAGGGGTGGCTAAGCCATGGCTTATGAGCTCTTTGTGATTTTCAGGTACACTCTGTGTGAAAGACAAGTACTAATGAGAAAAAAGAGTGTTTAATTCATTTATTAATTTCTATTTTTGTTTTTCATTATTTCCTGCTTGTTATTCACTCAAAGAAGTCATTTGATGACAAATTATTATTTGAGCTGAAGTACTGCTTGCACGTTGTTGATTCTGGAGTATGTGAATTTGACAGTTGTATGTCCTGTGGCTCTTGTATGTCATGGTTTCAGTTCATGGGTGACTGGTGCCTCCTGAGTCAGGGGGACACTTGCCCCCCCAGTGGCCAGTCAGCGACCGGCGGGGGAAGGGACCCCCTAAAGCCGATTGCACCAATGGGGGCTGATTGCATCGACCACAACCGATCATGCCAACCTGGAAGTGTCAGCAGTGCATCCAAAGGGCCAGGGGCATGCGCAGAAGTGCCAGCGGTGCTTCTCCTGGGACCTCCACTCCCCAGCTGGCACTCTCAGGGGGAGCACCAGCATTCCCGCCTGCCCCCACTACTCATTGCCTAAGTGGGAAATGCTGGCTGTCAGGGGGTGCACCAGCACTCTCAAGGAGTGCACATGCACCCCTGTGCACCCCCTATGTGTTGCCACTGTTTCAGTCTGCAGTAGGGTAGCCATTGGTCCTGTTTTATACCAGACCATCCCTGTTTTTAAATGCTTTGTCTCCTGTCCATTTCTGAATGAGGAACAGGTTGGAAAAAGCCCTGTTTTTCAGTTCACTGCTGGAAAAACACATCAGTCATAATGTCCTTGTGATTCTATTGGCTGTGCCTAGAGGTAAGGCAGTGCACAGCTAGGAGGAATAGGGTTCCTAGCCTGGAAGGGAGGTGGCCCTTTTGTGATGGCCCCACTCTTGGCTGGGGATGTCCTGTATTTTGGGGATGTGTCAGTGGCCACGCCAATTTTCAGCTAGAAAGATCAGGAGATCTGGCCACCCCTGGTATATAACATGGTTGCCTACAATAGCAGGGAATTGTACTCAGTGATCCAAGAAATCCGTTTCAGTCCTAGGTGTCAATGAACAGTTAAATCTCTGAATGTCTATTCTCTTCAGCTCAGATATCTATCAGGTACAAACCTGGGTGCTAAATGAAGATATGTATGAATGCTGACATAAAAGGTGAATATTTTTGGCCATGTCTATTTGGCTCTAGGCAAGCCCCCTTCTGCTATTCTACCCTTTTAGCAATTTCTCTTGCATAGATTATTACACCACTGAAATGCAGAATAAGTGCAGGACTGTAAAAACTTTATAGCGAGCAGAATGCATACATGCGAAGTCTGGCTACCACCCGTATACAGCTCTTTGTGTTACCGGAGAGGTGAAATTTGATTTCCACAACACAAAGTTGTTTGAAATGGAACAGCTCAGATCCTTAATTTCTATTTGCTGTGTGCAATTACTGCCACCTAGTGATGAATATACAACATTCACCAGGAAAATCTAAGGAAAAGCAGTCATCTAAAGCAGCAGTGCCAAAAGTTTAGGTCTTGCCCATGCAATGACTGATGTGGAGTGGGTCATTGGGCTGGATGCAGCCCATGTTTCCAATCTGGCACATCCAGGGCTGGCCCACCCAGGGTCCAATTTTATGTGAAGGACTGGTTGGGCAGGGGGCCCAGCCCTGGGTGCTGGATCAGCCCCAATGCCAGATTGTTCCTACAGGCCTGGTGCCACACACAGGGCTGTGTCATCTGGCCTGCAGAGTTTGGAAATTTGGTGGTGGGGGAACAGTGGCAGTGTTAAGCCCATCATATCAAATGGAAATAGGATATTAAGTAAATAATATTAACTAATGCAACAGTAAGCAATGCTACAATTCTTAGATTCTTGCTATTAATAAGTTAACATTAATTAATACAGTAACACTAATTTAATTTTACAAAGTTTGGCTTTTACCAGATTTATTAAGCAGCATATTAGTGATTAGGTATGGTAATATTTTCAAGATACACCCATTATCTAGACAATGTTCATTAGGTGTATCGCCAGAAGTTATTCCAGTTGGCATGAGCAGTTGTATCTTCTTGATGCATGCTAGTCATGCAGTCAGAAGCATACTAAGAGATCAACATTTCATCTGAGAATGTGATACCATTGGTATAGGTCCCATTCTATTATCTTTCCTGGCACATTCTCTCATTCCTTGTTTTTACTATTTTTTCCATTACTATAACAAGAAAAAGGCATCAATAGAGTAATATATTTTTGTAATATGTATGATATGGTTGCTTATTCATGAAACAAGTGTTTAATATATAATAATGGTCAACAACAGAAACTGTTGCTATACTTTATTATTCATAGTAATTCCATTTATATTAACCAAACCAGAGGTGGAAGCATACATTTTGCTGATAATGGAAATTTTTTTTACATACTTAATGTAAGCTTAATATAATAGACACTAAGATATTTGGGACTTTCTAAAAATTTTACAAGATACTGTGGGGAATTCACATAAAAAGTTATAAATAAAAAACCCTAATATATATTATATTATATACAATTTTTTTTTTTTAACAAAACCTTTGAGGAAAATGTATCATACTCTTAAGTAGATAGTACTAGGAGAAATTCTGTATTATACCAAAAGTATTACCGGCAAGATCAGTTTCCTTCCTTCCTGCTTGCCTTGCTGATTACACACTGTGGTGTACTGATGAATTCAGAAGCTATAATTTTGTATAGAAAGAATATTTATTTTTAATAAAGTCCTCCAAATGCTGTTTCTTCTTCATGGTTCCTTGCTTCTTTGAGATGCATCTACCTCTACTTTAATATTTCTCTAAAAGGATGAACAGCATGAAAAGAAAACTAGAAAATATCACGAAAAGGAAAATGGACTCCAAAAGTATATTATTTCAATGAATCTCAGGAACATGCAAAAAGAAGAGAGGTCACATGAGGGTAGAAACAAGAGAAAAATATGTTTTTCCAGCTTGCAAATATTTTCAAGTTTTCATAATTTTTTTCATTCTGTATCAGAACAAACCAGAAACTTTTTGCAGATTTTCAAAGTAAAATGAAATGAGATAGCCCCATCACCCCCAACCTTTTCAAGGGCACTCACCTGGGACCTAAGGCACTTTGACTCAAGTCCCCTGCTTTGAGTTTTAAGAAATGTAGATATTAAAGTTCTTACATTTAGAATGAGGGTTTATGTACGATCAGTCAAAGAATTTTAGACACTAGATGCATGCCAATACACATTGCTTTCAAGAGACCTCTTGTGGTAAGAGGATAGCCACACATTTACTTTGTTGTACTATATTGCTATGCCATGCAACACAAACAAATTAGCATTTTTGTTTTAGTGTAACAATTGCTATAGGTATGTTTATAATTACTGGTAGGAAAACCTGGCCCTTGAGAGAGTGAATTGATTAAAAAATATGCAGATGATTGCAGCTGCCCACCAGCAACATCACAGTCAAAAGACTTGATGATTTTGTTGTAAAACAGAGTTAAGTGTCTCAGATTTTTTGGTTGTAGCCGTGATAGTCTAAGGACATAGGCAACCAAGATTCTTTGGTTAGATGTGCGATCTTTTATTAGATGAAGTGAGTAGCTGGAATAGAGTTCTTAGCAAGCTTTCAGGTACAGTCACCCGTCATCAGACAAGCAGAGACTCCCACTGCCCGACAAAAGGCGACTGTGCCTGAAAGCTTGCTAAGAACTTTTTTCCAACTACTCAGTTGGTCTAATAAAAGATATCACATCTAACCAAAGAATCTTAAGTGTCTCAGCACATTTGAAAACATACAATAAACTACCATACAGCATATTACCTAAGAAGTATTGTTTTGTCCCCAGCATAAACAAAATGAATTGCTGTTTGTGAGCATACGGCTATTTTACTACTGGGAATGTTTGTTTGTTTTCTTTAATTTCTGCAGACAAGAACTGGTTACACTTGGAAACCTAAGATGTATAATCTGCAGGCTTAATATTTTGGAGATATCTATATATATATTTAAAGAAGGTACAAAGTGACTGAGCTATGCATATTTGAGATGCATTGTATTTCTGAACAGGAAAAGTAGTGTTCTTATAACTCACTTTTCTATGTGGCAACAATGATATAAAAGTGAAGGCTACATTCTACTTTGCCCATGCTGATGCCTAAGGAGCCCCTTTCCCTCCAGGCATGCTCTTGCAGTTGCTAAACAGAATATTGACACAACTTCTCACCATGCTCTGGGGCCAGTGTTTGTAGCTTATGGTAACAGCCTGTTGATGTAGCCAGGCCTCTGTTCCATCCTCATGCAGGTGACAGTGACAAGAACGCATGCCAGTTGGCATTTCAGAGCTACTCTGCCTGGGTGGTCAGCACAAGCAGGATGGTTTGTTGAACCTCTACCCAGCTGCTAGCAGAACTATTCTGTTGCTTGCATGTCAAAGCACTCCCCTCCATCTAGGCAGAAGAGCCAAAATAAAAGTTCTTGGTTACTAAACTGTAAAAATGAACTAATTTGGATGTAGGGGAAAGGAATGCCAATGCCATTCATTCCAATGCGATTTAGACAACAGAACATTTTTTAGATGGAGAAGGAACATAAAAAATGATTGGAACTCATCTAAAAAATGTGCCAAAATATGAAAGACTGCTTGCACAAATGCAGCAATACTGATCTCTTCCCTGAAAAAATAGACAAATGAATCAAAAGAGAAAAAAGGAGATGCAACATAAGAGAGTGTGGAAGGGTAAGAAAAAGTTTGTTTTATATTGTCAACTTTTTTAAGGGATCCGATCCTTTCTCCTTAATATACTGTTAATTACCATTTTCTCTTAACAGTGTATTTATATGTTTGCATATGCATTATGTGCATGTGAAATATTTATGCATATTAACACACATGCATGCGCAGACATGCAAGTAGCTCCATTCTAGTTTGAGCCCTTGTGTTTGCATTGTTATCAATATCTACAATGACAATGTCACAAGCAGCTGCCTACATCCAGTGAGAATTTTACATATCATTTTATTTTGGAATTTTTTCTTTTTACTGTTTTCTGGTCCTTAACATTATATGCATTTAAATTATATATATATATTTTTAACATTCTGCATTTTATGAGTTCTTTTTTTTTTTTTGTTAAATGCTATTCTGATTTAAGCTCCAATATGATCATGGCAATAATTTGTTTTTTTATAAATAATGTTAAATACAAAACTACATATACGTTAGACATTAAAGATTAGAAGATAATGTCCTGTCTGATAACAAGCCCTTAAATCAGTTATAATTATAACTCTGTATCAGATCAACTATATTTCAATGTCTGTTAAAAGGAATAAAAATTTAAGTAGGATTAAATTGACTTAAAAGCCAAATGGGATAGTTATTTCAAATTGGAAGTTACTTTTTATTAGAACCATAATCTTTAGAAATATATCAATGAATTCTGGAATACTGAACACATACATAAAAGAATGCTGTATCGGCTACTTTTCGGTGTGGATGATACTGTATCAGAAATTTACTTACTTGAACATATACGCAACAATTTTTATCTTTTGCATACATATGTGTGAGTATGCATAAAAATTTCCCACATGCTTATTTGTACATAAAAACAAATGAATACACTTTGAAGAGAAAACAATTAGAATTTACAATATATTGAGGAAAACAAAATTTACTATATGAATAATTAAACACTGAAACAGATTACCTAGGGAGATTGTGGAATCTCCACTAATGGAGCTTTTAAAGAATGGATTAAAGAAGTATCTGTCAGGAAAAGATTTAGGTATGATTGATTGGACCTTGGGGTAGAGGAATGTGCTAGATGACCACTCAAGGCTCCTTTCATTCCTACTTCATATTATTTCTAAGACAAACCATCAAACATTGGTTACAATATCTTTTCACCTGCAACTAAACATGTTAACTAACTTTTGCACTGTAATATTTAAAGAAAATAGGCTTATCTGGGGACTGAAATTCTTTAGTTTTGTTTCCTCATGTCCTGTAATTCATCACACTTCTGAAATACCATTCCATAAATAATGCCAAAGCTTGTGTGTGGTCATTTGCATACAGAAGCAGATCCAGGACTTCCCAAAGGGAGGTGCAGGAGCAGAAACTCACTTTAAAGGAAGGCTACACCCTTTGCTCCCAGTTTCCCAAACCATGGTGCGGGAGCTCCTGGGGAGTTTTGAAAGTCCAAAAGCACGTGCAATAGGGCTGTGCAAAGCTTTGCTCGCTAATTCGATTCCACGGAGATTCGGCCTAATTCACTGGCTGAATATTCAAGGACCAGAAGCACTTCCAGGTTCGCCACCAAGAACGGGAGGTGGAGTGGGGCCTGCACTCCCGTGGGACACTCCATCCGCCCCAGCATCCACAAGCCGTGCTGGTACCTCAAGGTATGTAGAAAAAACACTTAAAGCTTTGTGTATGTCCGAATTGCTGATTCTCCAAATCAGTATCGAATCTTCAGATTTGGATTCGGCTGAATCCAAATCCAAATCCAAATCCAAATCAAATATGGCCCATTTCACACACCCCTACTGTGCAAATACCCACTCCTTTCTCCTTCCTACTCAGAAGCAGGTCCCTCCCTTCATCTTTCTCTTCTCCCTTGCCAGTTCCTGCTGCATTCTCCATCGTTGTGGGGCAGGGAAGTTGCAGAGCCAGCTGGGCTTAGTGGGGATTGCATTCTGCTGGGAAGGGGATAGCTCCTTTCACCCTCCTTGGTCACAGTGCATGGATGCGGAACTCCCATGCATCCTAGTCTCTCTTGTCCCCATCCCTAGCTGAGCCCAGACCCTGCACAGCAGGCAGGAATAGCTTCGGTGCTCCCCTCCCACCCGGGCAGTGGGGAAAGGCAGGTGTGGGAGGGGCAGGAATGGACAGAAAAGGTCTTTGATCTACCAACATAAATATCAGAGCAGAATAAAAGATGAAAACACAGCACTATGCATTATTTCTTTTTTTTCATTTTATGTTTTAATTTTCCTTACAATCTACAAAATTTATTAAATGGATTTCTAGCAAGTCAATTTGCAGTGAGCAAATCCAGACTGAGCATTTTTCAGCTGGTTTACTCTTAATTATGTTGCATTTTTTTAGATTTTAAACAATAAGAAGACCTGCTGAGCATCTGATGAATTCCAGTGATGCACTTATTCTGGTATGATTATGTTACATGGGAAGGGGCTTACAAGAATATTTTGACTATATTCTAAATTTATAGCAAATCAATATTGAAGTGTTATTACAATATACAATATCCTAGTTCAGTGTTCAGAGAACATAATAGTAATGGCTTTGATTTTCCTTCAATAGCCTCCTTTGTCTTAAGACCTACTCTTAATGTACAAGGGAAAAACCTATATGACTGCACACTCCCCAACCTTTATTTTTTGGTTTCTGTTGAGGTTTTTTCTTCATCCTCATCACCGTGGTATTTGAACACCTTTTTTGAGTGCAAAATGGTTTATGAAAAATATACAGTCAGAGAAAGGAAGTTTCTTTTGTTAAAATGTCTATGTGATTATTAATTTTAATGTTTTTAGAACTGCTTAGCCTTTAGTAAACAACAAATTACACTTCCACAATTGGCAGCACTATATATTTAAATAGTAAGCCATTTGGTGAAAGCACTATCGTTTAATATGTGTTTATGTAATCCCTAGAATTATGAGATTTGTCTGGTTATGGCTTAAGTATAGCAATACTACTAAATATATCATTACACGTACTACTAACAACATAAGAAGGAATACAAAAGACAATATTGCTAAAGTAACCACAGAATTACAACGGTTCCACAAACCTGCAGTTGTAGTTGAAGCTATTTTCCTTTCTGGGCAATTCTAGCTGTGATCAGTAATGCACATCTTATAGTTTATCTAGACCATTTCTACCTAATAACACATATCCAGCCAAATCTTAGCACTGATGAGTAAGATGCCTGACACACACTCATTTAATGGTGTGATGGGATCTGTTCCACAATCCCTACAAGTGTGCTGCCTGTTATGTCACACATGCACAACAGGATATGTGATTCTGGGACTTGGACTCAGGTCTCAGCCATGCCACTACTACTTGCCAGTGCAGTGGAAGCCCAGAATCATAATCATGGACTCGCCCTACACTGTCAAATTGAAACCTGGGTGCCCAGTGAACCAGTGTGGTCCCAGGGCTGGGATCAAAAATCAGCCAATAGCCAGTTCTTGCCCTGGGATCTTAATGAAGTCTCCAGCCTGCTTCAGTGCAGTCCTAGGGCTGGGATCCATAATCAGCTTATTTTCAGTCTCAGTTCTGGGACCACACTGGAGCTGGTTGGAGATTCCGGTGTGGTTCCAAGGCTGGAACAGACAATCCAGCTCCACAACCCACCCGAGCCAGCTTGAGACTCTGTTGCAGTCCGGAGGCTGGAAAAGCTGTACACCAAACTCCATCATGCAGCCAGCTTCATACATTCAGTTTAAGGCAAGATGGAAACCTTCCACAGGATTATTACATCTATTTTATGGAATAATTTTGTTGCACCATTAATTGTCTGAACATGTCCCCGGCTTACTATTTAAGATGCAACTAAAAGGTTAAGTGTAATGTCTGCCAATGGCCTAAGTATCTATCATTGTTTGCTGGAACATAACTGCCTTGAGTATGGTGACTGAGATTTACAGAAACAGGTGCTTTGAATGACTTTCCTAATAATAAAGGCACCTGACGTAAGTGCAAATGGATATCTGCTAACAGGGTAAAAGCCTGTTCCAATGAAGCTTATCATAAAACTCCCATTGATCTCAATACAGCTGGGATATCAACCTAAAAGTTTTATCTTTACAACTGCTATGAGAATTGTATGCCTTTAAGAGCTAGGTAGAGTTGAACAGAACTGAGAAACAGAGACCAAAGGCTGTGTATCTGTGTGCTGTTAATATGAATAAAGAACTCTCTTTGTTAAAGTGAATCCTGACTCAATGAACTGAATGCATGACATGGCATGGTCCCAGTAGTGGTTGAAAACAAGGAAATGTTTTGCATGGAGTGAGCTTTAAGAAAAAAAAATGCAGCAGCTATGGGCTCCAGCAGTGCTGAAACTGCAGCAAGGCAGCAGAGAACTGGAAGAGGTTTGAGCAACAGTTCAAACTGTACATGAGGACAAGTTCAGCCAATGAGAAGCTATTTTTCTGAATATATCTGAGGTGCTAGATGTATATAACAGTCTGCAACTGAGCCAAGCAAAGCAGGCTAATTATGAGACAGTACTCAAAAATTTAAAAGAGAACTGTACTCCAAAAAAAATATGACTTTTTAACACTATGAATTTCACGTGAGACCACAAAAAGAGGGAGAATCCTTTGACAAGTCTGAAAAAGATCTCAGACTGTTGAGTCAATCCTGTAATGCTGGAGAACTCTGTGGCTAAGTACAGACAGTCAAAAAGCCTGAGGCTGAACTAATTCAATCTTTGCAGGTTAGTATCAGCTGCACTGATTGAACTCATAAGCAAGTGAACAGACATTCACTTTTGATTCTGGAAATGCAGCCATATGCCTGCACTTGGCCAGGCCAGAAGCCAGGAGGGTTCTAGAGCCCACCTCAATGCTCTAATGTAGCAGACAGCTTGAATCTGGAGGGGATCTAGGACAGATGTTCAATAAACTGATTTAAACTAAATCAGTTAAGTCTGATACTACTTCCATTCAGGTTTATCTTAAATGGGTTTTAGCCATGTAGAAAGCAGTTTATGTAAACTGAACTGTTGTGTTATAGATTTGAACTGGTTTCTGATCACTTGTGTTAGTTTATGTCATTTCTATCCCTACACACTCCATGATCAGAGATTAGATAGTAATAGGGATCAGAGACATGCCACTCAGGAAAAGACTGATGGAGGATCCTGATTTCATATTAGAAAAAGGAATCAAAATATGCAAAGCAACAGAAATCAACCAGACTAGAATGAAGTCTTTGGAAGGAAAGCCAGAAGTTGAAACTGTTGATGGAATAATACATCCTCCAAGAAAAGAATAAAGACAAAACAGATATCTGAAGGGAAGGCCTGAAAAATGCAATCAGAGAGAGCTTAAGATAAGCAACACCAAGAGCTGTACAAGCTTTTTTTACCACACATGCATCACAGCAATGTCCTGCTTTTGGACAACACTGCAACATGTGTAAAACTGAACCATTTTGCTAGAGAGGAGGACTGCAGACACAGAAAAAACAGAGCGTACAAGCACTGCGCAGCCAAGTAAACTGCAACATTGCAAACATCAATGAAGCGGAGCTGTATGTAGGAATATACAAAATACAGTATCACCAGAAGACTGGAATATCATAGAACTCCTGAAACTTTTAAACTGGGTGGTGATGCAGAAGCCAATGTTATACCACACTGTATTGTAAATGGGCCCAAAAAAGAAAGCAGGCATTTACAGGGCACATCTACATGTGCGCCTCACTGCATACTTGTTACTGAGCAGTCATTTAGTACTTGCTTTAGCTGCACAGTAACCACCATTACTCCCAGCGGTGCATGAGTCATTTCCGACCCTACTGCACAGAAGCAACAAGCTACTGAGCAGTCACTCATTGCTGCTGGGTAGCAGTGTTGGCATCACAGTTTGTGCTTGCTGATGCTACATTGCTGTAGTTCATTGCTATGGTGATGAAGCATCTCATGTAGGTGCTCCCACAGAAACCAGATTAGATTCTGAGTTTACAGTGGGGACCTGATTCCTACTGTTGAGCTGGAGAAAAAGGTAAAAAATGATAATGAAAAAACTGTGGCTGTGCTAGGAAAATGTGTACTTATATTAGAGCTAAAGATCTGGCAGGCACTAGGTCTTATTTAGAAAGTATATACCATACAGGGGCACAGTAAAATTGAAGCTCAGATTCAGGATGGGTCTGTAAGGTTACCCCATGTCATTCCAGGGACAAGCTTCTCAGGCTGTGTGCTCTTGTTGGCCGCCTACTGGCAGAGGGGCAGCGATGCATCTTAGAAGAGCAACCTGTGCCAGTAGTTGTGACGCTTCAATTCTGATCCAGGTCAAAAACTGGGACAATCAGCGCCAGGTGAAATGAGATGTCTGTTTACAAACTAAATGCTGTACACCAACCTAACTACCTCCAGGAATGTCATCCTAGGCAGCTTCAGACTATTTTATAGTGCTCATATCATTTCTATACAATTCGTTATAAAATAATTTTTCATTTAAGCAAAACAAACTAGATACGGAGATGACTGTTGTTGGTGGTTGCAGTCTCAGATAGAAACAAGTGCTCTGATTTCTGAGGGGCAGGGTTCTGACACAGCTAGGGTACCTCCCAATAGCGCAATAAAAATGCTGGCGGAAAGATTTACAGTGTTAAGGCATTCATGCGACATTTTAGTTGATACAAAGAAGGTCCAGAAATGCGTGGTCTGTACATTAGCAAGTCATCTTGCTTGAACGAACTCCTATGGCCATTCCTTTTCACCATGTGGTATATAGTAGTATGTATGGTAGGTGTTTAATTTTTTAATGAAATGTAATTTCTTTTACTTCCCAGAATGTTCCAAAGAAATTATCATTTCAATTCTAAAGTAACAGAACAGTATCAGCTTTCCTAAATGAGCATGTATGATTTATTTAGCAGTTGTTTCTGAAATGAATTTAGAAAACTGCTTTTCATATGAAGAATTCCACAATATAATGTTTCAATTCCTAAGTTAGAAGGGTTAGTCAAAAGTGGCATAGTGTCTGGTGTTAGAAAAGCCTGAGCAGAAAAACTTGCTTACAAGAGTACCTTTTGTACAATTTTATTATTATTCACTTGGGCTGATGACAGATGTGAAAACCACCCCCGAAATCCATGCTTTACTAGAAGAGGCAGCATGGAGAGGGTCCAGAGGAGGGCCACTCATATGATCAGGGGGCAGCAGGGCAGGCCCTATGAGGAGAGGCTACGGGACCTGAACCTGTTCAGCCTCCACAAGAGAAGGC
>NW_017728918.1:93578349-93598192 GCF_001723895.1 Crocodylus porosus | reverse complement strand
GTAGGTTTAGGTTAGATATCAGGAGGCACTACTTCACAGTCAGGGCAGCTAGGGGCTGGAAGCAGCTTCCAAGAGAAGTGGTGCAGGCTCCTACCCTGGGGGTGTTTAAGAGGCGGTTAGATGAACATCTTGCTGGGGTCATTTGAACCCAGTATTCTTTCCTGCCGTGGCAGGGGGTCGGACTAGATGATCTGCTCAGGTCCCTTCCAACCCTAGAAACTATGAAACATTAGTTTGAACAGGCTCTGCATCGTATGTATAGACTGCACACTTCAGTGAGGTTTTTTGGGTGCCTGTACATATGCAGAGAGGCTGCCCCTCTGCATCTTATGTATCAGAGTCCCTGTACTTCAAAATGGTGGCAAGGACACTTTAACTAAAGCTCATTTGATGGATTTTAGTTAAAAGTGCCCCTGCTGCCATTTTGAAACATGGGGATGCTGATATATGAGATGCTGTGGGCACTTTAATTACAGTGGCTCCAAGAGCCTTGGAGCCACTCTAATTAAAGAGCCCCTGGTACTCTTGGAGCACATATACAAAGGCCCTTTGGTGCTTTTATCTAATAGCTGATTCAATCAGCTATTAGATAAAAGCACCAGAAACAGCTCTGCTGAAGCACCTGATCTGTACAGATGTTGGGCAACCCAGGTCCAACTAACATGCCTTTTCTCAGCATGTGGTGGGCTCAGCACAGGGGCATGCCGAGTTTAAAGTAAAGTGCCATTTTGTTTTGTTTAGTTTTTTAATGTCTGTAAGCACCGTTGAATACCAATTCCTCTTAATTAGAAATTTCAGGTTGGTTACTCAACAAGAATGCTGTTAAGAGGGACAGCTTTTCTTACCTGAATGACAGACAACTAACATCTGGAATACAGTTTCAGGACTTCCTACTGAAATAATAATTGGAGCCATATTTCAGAAAACTTTGTATGGGCTGTGAAGAAAAATATTATTTTCTTTTAACCATCCTTTATTGTCAGCTTAGTTCCATCTTACTACAGTTAAGGTATCCATAATTAGAAATGAAATGCATCTTTACTCAAGTGGAATACCTGAAACAGTGACATGGTTCACTTGAAAGTACAGGAGGTTCAGGCATCTCACATCATCTACATCAAGTATACATTAATTGTTCACCAAGGGCCAGTCTTTATCTGATACAAATAGGAGCTTTGGCATTAATTTCAAGTACTTTATGAACAGACATCCAGTTGGATTTTATTTAAATGTGGAATAATAAAAAGACTTCTGGAAGCTAGGTGAATTCCGAGTTACCTGGGAATTCCCCTATTTCATTTTATAGTATATACCTTTATTTATTTTGACCTTGACAATGTGAGTGTCAGCTAATATAATGGTAATAACACCTCACTTATAGATTCCATTAAAAGCTTAGAGTCCAACACTTTCCATGGACCCTGCAGTTTGTCAAGGTCTAGCTCTGCTGAGCCACTAGAGGGAGCAATTTCCATAGAAAAGTGGGAGCCTCTAGTAGAAATGCCAAGCTACTAAGTGATTGCTATCCTCTTTAGTACAAGAACCCGGACGCCGATTACGTGTCAAATATTCAATGGCCTGGGATACTCCAAAAAAAATAAAATAAATCAGCCCGTAAAGTTTGAAAGGAAAATGACAAATGTAAATGAGAAACCCTGTATCTTATGGAAAGTTTGACTGTGCTCCATGCAAATTACAGAAAAAGGAACTGCTTTTGTTTGTACAGAGTTTAATATATCTCCTGACTTTTAACCTGAATAAAAAGCAGCAGAGAGCATCTTACCTAGATTGATCAAACATATATAATCATGTTAAAGTAAAATTTAAAAAAAATTCTAATCATCCACATCTTCTCTAGAATGCAAGACCACAATTTTGGTCATTGGGTCATGCCCACAAAAGAGCAGAGGGGCAAAAAAGCAAATGAGAAGCTTAGAAATCCCTTACAACAGCATACAATGTAGTGTTTAGGAAGGAAGGAAGAAAGGAAGTCCTTACAAGCAAAGCCTAGAAAAAAATAAATATATCAAATAAATAATCAGTAGAGAGCTGTGCCTCTGAAGATTCAGGTTTCAGAAACACTGACCTAGTTTCTAAGTTTTAATAGTAACTAAGAATGCCAGGCAGCTTGGAAAGTGTCTTATACATTTAACCCTGCTTTATATTTAGGGAGGATAAAAGTTAATGTTTTATTACACTGGCTCCAGATTAAACTCAAATTGTATTCCCTGACCCCTGCTCCCCAACCTCCCCATGCAGGCTGGGATCTTGGTTTGTTGAGGTTACTGGAGCTCTTTTATGACAGTCAATCTGCAAAGGAACAATCCAAAGCCTCTTTGAGTCAATGGGTGTCTTTCCACTGTTCCATATGAAGGAATTCCTGAATTTTCTTTAATGTTCAGGATAACAACTGTCATCTGCTTTTGTTTAAAATAAGCCCTTTCTGTTTAAATTCTAATTTTTTTCTGAAATTCATACTATAATTTCTAAACCACAACATCTCATTCACAAATTGTAATAACTGAATTCCATTCCATGTTAATGAAAATATGCGTGGCACAATCTGGTCATTCTAATTAAAATAACTTCTTTCCTGTTCAGTAGGCAAAAGGAACTTTTTGGGCATTGACTAATAGGTTTTGTCTATTATAGAAAATAAGTAGCCCAAAGTAGTTTGTTAAAAGGTACACTGTGTGAAGGAAAGATTACCAGAGAAAGGCTATTTGAACAAAATTATCATTGCAACAAAGATATATGAGAATGCTCACCTTTTATATTGCTACAGAAAATAAATACCCCAAACTTAAGGCTTAGTCCCATTTAACAGTACTATGCCTATTATGGATGATGAAAGAAGTCATTCATTATAATCAGCCTTTCTTTTTAGGAAACTGCCTGCACTTTTCTGAAGGTATATCACTAGAGGGATCGACAGTGAAATAATATTCTAGTACAGCATGCATACGGTATAAATAGAGTATAAATACAGTAGCCACAGTACTAGTATTTTAACACACAGTAGACGTTATCATTCCTTTTTTGGTCAGCGCCTGAGCTTTCAAGTGTTTACACGTGCATTTTAGTTTATGCCTATGGGTAGTCCCACTTAATTGTTTGCAGACTCTGGACCTGTGCCATGTTGAAGTCCTAGTTGGCTTAAATAAAATGAGTGATGATCTCTATTTCTTCAGAATTAATTAAACTTTAGAAAGGGATAAACACACTATCTATTTAGAAGAGGACAGATTATTTTCAATAAAGGTTATACCATAATTACTACATTGTTATTTGTACTGCCTTAGTACCTACTGGTCTCAATCCATAATGGGATTCAAATGCGCTAAGCAGCATAAAAGCACTTAACATGAAAAGACAATCCCCATTCTGAGGATTTCATAAATAATCTAAGACATTCATATTCTTCTGCATAGACAGAACCAGGTACAGCAAACAATTCCATATAGGTATACCTGACACCTGTTTGGAGCCCCATGGGGATGTCTGACATTCCACAGAAGGGAAAAGATCCATCTGTATAAATCCACTTGGAGGATCAGGGCCAGAATTTGCCTTTACCCCTCCCCCGCAAAAGTTCAAATCGTTCCAACTATACTCTGTGCATTGTCTCAGTTTTGTACACTGCACAGAGACTAAACCAAGTCAGATTTTTTCCAATGAAGCCATATTTGATGGAAATACTCTGTTTACCTGAGTTCAAGATGACTTTGAATTTAAGACAATATTCTAAGAATTATATTGTTTACATGTGAAATTATAACAAATTTGGCCCCAGCTCAGGTCAGAGATGAACCACAGCAGCTGCCTGCCCACATTGCGCCCCCCCCACCCCTTCCAATCTCCCCTGGGATTTGAATAAATACAGTATTATTTTGACCCTTTTTTGCCATGGGAAGTGAATTAGGAAATGCAAAGAATTTCAAAATTTTGTTGAACAACCTGAAAAATTATAAATAAAATTTTAAACGCAATTGTCCAAATATTGAATAAAATACCTGTTTTGACCAGCTCTAAAAGTACATATTCACATAACAAGAATAGACGAATGTTGATATAGTTCAGAAAGTGCAACATAGTATAATGACTGTGAAGTTTTGGGTTGCTAGTAATTTGTTACATTCCTCAAGCTTGGGCTTGAGCTTTAGGTTTAACTATTGACCTTAGGAGTGTTAAACACACTTAATGCTGTTGTTGACAGCTAAAACTCACCTTAGTAACGTATTTGTCACTCAGAAGTGACCAAACAAATTCTTGAAAAGCTGATGATATACTACAATTTAGGCATGTCTACAAGCGCACTTTAATGTGCAGTAGGCTGTTTTACTATGCATTAAAGTGTCATATAAAAAACTGACATTATGCTAATGCACAGTAAATTAGTTTACTGCGCATTAAGTATCATTAGAAAGGTGCACAAGTGTGCCACTGTACATTAGCACAGCCTAATGTGCATTAATATAGTACTTTACATAGGAGGTACTAAATTTAATGTACCTTAGAAAAGGTGCATTAATGCACATGTAGATACTCCCACTTACAGGCTTTTGAGAAAATAAAACAGTTTAAATGTAACACTAAATTGTTCACTGTTTATCTCCATTCTTCCTTCCAAACTCTTAAAGAAAAATGTACTGATCTTTGTCTTATTAGACTGGAGTTAGATTGTTCTTTATCTTATTTGCAAGAAGTCAATCCACAGCAAACCCAGCAAGTACCTGGAGGAAATTTATTCAGATACTTTTACACTGTTAATAGCAATGAATAATAAAAACAGTATAGAGAACTATATTGTACACCATCACTATACTACAGTACTTCACACTCTATCCTCAGTGTAATGTTTGATGAAAATTGAATCCAGGCTACTATCATCCATGCAGAGTATTACAATATATAATAAATGTGTAACATCAAATACTGTTCCAACCAGAAGCAATTCATTAAGTAAGATTATTGCTATTACGGTAACAAAGAGGTCTGTATTAGAGTAAAAGCATGGCTTTCCTAGCCACTGTGTGAACAGATGGCAAAGAGATATTTCCTGTGACAAAAGAGCTTATAATCAAATTTAGCCCCAAAATATTGCATGTACACAGAACGGCAGCATCAGTTTTACATTTAGATTGTAGAAACATAGGATTGCTGCGTCACTGAGCTACACAAAATTCTGGAGCCGTATTGGACTGCACAAATTAGGGCAGCCCTGAAACTGAAAATGAGTTTCCTATTAGCTGTTGCCCAGCCCTGCAAAAGCAACAAAGAATGTAACAAGAAAAGACCCCAGAATCTTTCCAGAGACCACATCCCTATTCTCTTTCTGTGGTTCCATTATTTATATGGCCTGTCAAACTCAGACAATTACTGGGATTGTGCTGATTTATTACAGACCATCTCAATTTTTCCTTTATATTTGGTTTTCAGCTTACCTTTAAATTAAGCTTGTGATGCTGTGTTGCACTTTGAAATTACATTACAAGCTCTCAATTGAATGTTCTTGTCACTCAGTAATGACCAGGGATCCAGTTCTCTGTTTAAAATTCCCAAATTCTTTGATGAAAATTCCCAATTTTCCACAATTAAAATTAAATGTGCCTACATATATATAAAAATATATGTCTAAGTTGAGCACGTTTTATTGCTACAAGTTTGAAGCAATTTGGAGACCTAACAGTGCTGCAATCATTATAACCAACTACATTCTAAATTGTAAGGTTTAATTTTGTTTTTTTTTATCATTGAAAATCAGAGCTCTCCCTGCCCGCTATGCTCACTAGGGTGTGGGTCCAACTCAGGATGTAGCCCCTGCTGCTTTGTGGCACTAAGCAGCCCCCTGATATGCCAGTACTCTGCTCCTGAACATGCCGTTGCACCTCACTTCTGACCCACAGTCTGCCTAAGGTCTGCTAGGCCCCGCACTCCTGACAGGCTGACCCCAGCCCCCCCAGGTTGTGAGGAAGGGGGTGGGTGTGTGGGCACAGGCAATACATGGGAGAGACACGGGCAATGCAAAGGTGGGCACGGGAGGCATAGGTGATGTGTGGGTGGGACAGGGGGGCATATGCCCCCCTGAGATTTCTGCACCCACAGAGGAGCATGGGGCTGCAGTCCAGCTAGACCACCTCCAGGCAGAAGCTGCCTCTGCAGCCCAGTGGGCAAGACCCTACACAGGAGGGAATGTCACGCCACCATGGCCTCCAAGATGAAGTGTGGCAGCAGTGGTGGTGCAGAGTTGTGCCCCCACTACTTCTGGACAGGCAATGGGCACCTCATCTTGGCAGCCGTGGTGTGGTGCTCCCTCCCACACCAGGTCCCATCCATTGGGCCATGGAGGCAGCTCCTCTGGAGCTAGTCTAGCCTGACTGTAGCCCTGCACCCCACTGTAGGTGCAGCAATCTCAGGGGGCATGTTCCTCCCCACTCCACACCACCTTGGCCCCTGCTGTCGCATTGCCTGTGCTTCCCTGCCCCCCCCCAGTGTATTGCCTGTGCCCGTCTTCCCCCCACCCCCATAGATTTACCTAGAGGGAGCTATGGGAGCTGCTCTCTACCACCGCTGCCTAGCTGCCACATGCGTGCGTGCGTGCGAACATGCACATGGTGCCCCCTGCCCCCTGTATCCCGCAGCCTCCAGCACCAAGCAGCCCCTTGCAGGCTGGAACTCTGCCTGGTTTTCTGCATGATTTTTCTCCATGAAAATCCATTATTTTCTGCTTTAAAGAAAATCACACATTATTCTCCTTTAAAGAAGAAAATCCATGGTTTTCACCATTAAAAGAGAAAATCCATGTTTTTCTGCAGGAAATGAAAAACTCATATCCCTGATAATGACATTGTTCCAGTTCCTGTAAATGAAATCATTACTTTCCTTTGGTCTCTGTATTATGCCTTGTTTTCTGTCCAGAAAACTATAAATCTGTCATAAAAATATACTTATCCTCTTTATCTCAGCTGCTTACTGTGCATATTCCAGGCATGCACCAAGTTGGTAGATTGCACTAGCAGACAAATCTAGAGGGAATCACTTAAGACAGAAGCTACACACTGAAACTTATTTTACTTTGAAACTTTAATATTTAATTTGTATTGTCTTAATATGTAGGGTTTTTAACTCATCTCCCAAAGAGTTACCTAAGTAGAGGTTTGCTTTTTCAGGCATGCTCTAGTTTAGCATTCTTAATCCACTAAGCTTTTACCCCAGTCATTGTCATCCACAATATCTAACCTGGCAACTATCACCTGTCAGCAGAATCATAGCAGGACAGCTCCAAAACCGGGGCAGCTGAGAGGCATGGCTTAGAGCTAGGTTACCATGGTGCTAATTGTGGCAACGTGATCATCTGCCACTACGGTGGAGGATATGTTTGTGCTCCCCAACAAGGGTGGCACTGAGCAATGCTTCCCAGGTTGCCCCGCTCAGTTACACCTGTTAGTGTATCTACAGTAACTATAATTCAAAAGGTCTCAGGCGTTCTCACTTTCTATACATCTTAAGGCATGACATCAGGTTTCATATTCCAGGACGAGTACTCGAGAACTCTGCTGAAACTGGGTATTTTGAATCTTTCCAGAAAAAGTGGATTTTTAAGGATCTGGCAGTATGTGTTAAATGGAAGAAGTGCCAGCCTGATTCCATAAACTCAATAACTTTTCCTTCCTTCCCTGTACCAATAAGTGCTTTGGAGGTCACTGAAATTAGGAAGCTTGTACTTCACCTGACCTCACTGGATAAACTTATTAGATGTCAATCACTTCTCTTGCTCTTTTTAAACTCTAAGAAACAGACTGTTTGGCATCTACACATGCTGTTCAGCTCCAGCAGTGCTGTCACTGGCTCCTTTGTGGAACAATTCTTTCCAGCAGTTTCACATACCACGTAGGTCTAGTAGCTCAACTGTCAAATTCCCAGAGACCACTGAATTTTTGGCTGCTTCACAGGTCTAAAATCTTTCTTATTTTGTTCTATTCAAAGCCCAATAAAGGAAATAATGTGTGTAAAGACACAGGAGATTTGAAGGATGTCAACCTGGACGTTTTCCTCATTTCCCTTGAGCTCCCCCATTGTTTTTGTTTTCCTCCTCTCCGTTCAGTCCACTGTCTGTTATCTTTAGCTATTTGCAAGTAAGAGTTTCCCTCTGGAATAGACATTAATGCTATTTATTGGCTTCTACACTGGAAATAACTTGCATCCCAAATTACTGGACATATTTTGTGCTGTTTCTGTATTTACCAGCAAGCCAGTCCAAGTCATTTTCTAAAGCCTGATTGGAGTTATTAGGATAATATCCCTGTGTGAAGTTACTGATCAGGCTTCATTACAGATCCCATTGACAAATATCAGCCAAAATAATGATTACATTTCTATAGCAATGACAACAAAAGTCAGAAAAATAAATCACATTCCATTATAAATATTCAATAAGCTTAAAAAAAATAATGAATGGGTCCAAAATTAATAGCACGCTTAAATCCTATTGATCAAGAGTGCCAAACATACAGGTCCTGGAGGGGACAGGTGCCAAAAATTGTGATATGGAGTCTAGTTTTGGAAGAGTGTCAGGAGCATGGGACAAATGGGAGCGCTGCATTATGTCCTCTGGCTCCCTTACACCACTACCTTAAGAGCAACCGCTTGTCCCTCTAAAACTGGCCCACAACGGACTCCACAGTCCAGATCTGCCCTGTGGATGGGTGATTTTGACACCTTGCTCTGGATTCTTTCCCCATTGCCTACTTTCTCTCAACTTTTCTAAAAGCAAGTGGTGGAAAAACAATTCATATCTTTACTCTATAATACAACTACAGTAACAGAACCATCACCATTCCTAGATCTGTACTGTACCTCCAGAAACGTTATCTCTCTCATGCAGTCCACCAAATGGCCTGAATGAAAATATGTAGGAGAAACCAAACAACAACTGCCTACTAGAATGAACGCACATCAAAAATCCAAAGAAATATATATATATACACAATTATCTGCGGGTGCACACTTCTCACAAGACAACCACTCGCTCTTTCCAATCTCTCTAATCCTCAAAGGGAATTTACAAACACTTTTCATAGACAAGCCTACAAACTTCATTTCATAAATCTACTGAATACAAAAAATCATGGGACTAAAAACTGATATTGGATTAATGGACTCAGACTAAAAACTGGCACATTATAACTTGCCTGCCATATAATAACCCCAGGTAATCTCTCTACATTTTTACAAGCTACATTCTATCACCTATTCTATTCTGTCAACATTCCCCACTTTTCTCCCCACACCTATTTGTTTCACACCTATTGTCTCCCATGGCCTCTGATCCTCACTGCCGCACATTTACATTTTCACAGACCTGCATTTTGCATATTGGCTTCTACTCCATCCAGGAGAACACAAAACAACAGTAGATACTCCCTGTGCCTGAAGAAAGGTGCTTGTGCCTGAAAGCTTGCAAAAAACAATTTGTCCAACTATTTAGTTAATCTAATAAAAGATACCACATTTAACCAAAGAACCTTCTACAGTAATAAAGCAGTTGGTTTTGTGAATATTAAAGTGAGGATTGAGCCTGAGCCTGCTACCTCCGTTTCCCCAAGTCCTGCATTATTATATTAATAATGTTTGTATACTTAGTACTTGTATATTTCAGAACAGGGTAGCAGTCCCATTATATACTCACATTTTAAGAATTTAGTTAATTTGGCCCTAAAATTCATTCCAATGTACACTTAGCACACATGAAATTTTTTCCCCTTAAAAATAAGCAGCAAGTTAGCTGCTTTCAAGTTACAAGAATTACTTAAAATGCTTGTAGACTAAGTACAGAGAGTTTCACAGAAACAATAACAACATTAGAATAATAAATATCAATGCAATCACTGCTTGTACTCTGATAAGACAAATAACTAGAACAAGGGTGTTCAACGTTTTTTAATAAGTGTACCCCCCATGGCTGGATGTGGAGTAGGTGAGGGGTGCTCCCATACATGAGCTGGGGCTGGCATGTGGCTGGATGCAGAGCAGCAACAGCGCAGGGTGGTGGATGGTGGTGGGGGCTGCCTTGTGCGAGCTGTCCTCCCTGTCTAGCCAGCCACATGGCGCCTATGCAGCTCGCAGAGGGACGCTGCTCCCACCCACCTGGCCCTGTTCCTGAGAGGCGGTGGTGCAGGGTGGTGGGTGGTACTGCTCTGTCCCCACCTGCCTGCGCATACCCCCTAGAGCCTTCCCAAGTACACCCAGGAGTATGTGTACTCCCAAATGACAATCCCTGAACTAGAAGACGGGAGAGAGAAAGAATCTTTTGCAGGTCATATGGTCAAAAATGAGATATAGGGCAAGAAACCTTGGGCAGGCTTCTTTCCCCCTTCCTCCCCAAACAGTTTTCTTTTACAAAAGTGGTAAGAATCAGCTTCTTGGCTGGCAATAAATAGGCAGCAATGACTCAGACCCCCAGAAAAGAGGCAAGAAAGAGTGCCTGTTATTTCACAGAAATCCTGTTTTCTGAACATCTCAGATGTTGCACTGAGGTAAGGCCTATCCAAATTATCCTTAATATGAAGCGTTATGGTAGCCAAGAATTGTGGTTATTCTCAGGATTTCATTTGAGGTCTGGGAAGTATCCTGGGAACACAAATATGGAAAACCATTGATGGCTTTCGTGATTTAAGCCTTGAAAAGAAAATCCTTAGGAACCTTGGTAAAGTAAAAAAAAATGATCCAAGTACTGAGAATAAACTTTTTTCTTTTTTCCTGAAAGTAATGAATTCTACATCAACCACAAGCCATTTTCAGAGTGTTACTTGAGCCATGAATAAAAGCTCGTGTTCTTTCTTTATTCCTTCCCTCCTTTTGGTATTAGGAACTTTTGAAATAAATAAGTCAAGCACCTTTATTGTTTCCCTTGTAAAACATACAAATAGTATTGCCTTTTTTTCTTCAGAAGTGTTTTTTTTTGGTCACTCCTACCCTTAGCAATTCAGAATTTGGGATCATAGCATTTCATTTTTCCCTACATAATAAAAATAAGTGAGTTTGAAGGAATAAAGGTAATTAGACTAATAAGTTAAAAGATAAACGACACTTTTTTGTAAATATACAACATAGAGGTACAAAATGTGTACATGCACTATTAAAAATATTAACAGTAGTTAGTTATTTTGTAACTATCCTTTCTTTGTCTTCTTTCCTAGGAGGGGGGTAATTTTGCTATGAATCCAATAGAGAATACACATGTATTTTAAAGAATTCATAAACTGATCCTGAAAAAACCTGAAGTATACATTGTCTCCCTAAAGATACCCTTTTACATCATTTCTGCGATTATCATTTTAGTGTATAATTCTCGCATCCCCAAACTCTCCTCTCCTATTCTTTTTTTTTTTTTTACTTTAAAAGCAACTTCCAGGATGTACCTTTTTGAAAGCAATATTTTCCCTAAAAGTATTTTTGTTATTTGAACCTGTAGAACTTGTCATTAATTTTAGTAGCTGCTAAGATCCTCTATTGTACTCTCCTCTAGAAAATCCACCCAAGGGAACAGAACATCTGTATATTCCATCTTTTGTTTCCTTCAAAGGAAAATAATTTAGAGGCCACATTGAAGGCCAAGAGAAGTCTATGAGAAACAGGAGGGAATTCTGTCACTGTCCTTACTGACCTGGGAACTTCTGTCCATTTCTCCAAGCTGAAGAGAAACAGAAGCTATGGGACGAAGTTAACATTGTGTGAATTCTTGGTCAGCTAAGCGTAGATTCAGGGGACAGGGCAACATGCTGCAGAAAGCTAATGCTACATGGCTGCTCTCCCAAATTTCCACAGAGCTTTTCCATGAAGTTTTTTGCAATATGGAAAAATGAGATAGACACTCTTCCGTGTTTTTGCTACTTACCCCATCTCGTTCCATAGATTCAGCTCAATCCTTCCATTTATGTTTGCAAAGGAGAATAAGCATCTATAGTCTATTAGCAACTTTCCGAAACCTTACTAGCTTAACATGTGAATAATTTTCTCTCCTACCTAGTAAGCAGAGAGAGCTGAAAATTACAGCAGTGAGTTCCTCCTGGAAATTTTCCTCAGACTGAGGCACTGGTACGCTTCCAAATTTCTTTAAAATTGTAAATATATCCATAAAACATCGTACACATATAGTGGCGTTTCATTTTAATCATGGATTTAGGGGGTTTTAATGAGAATTTGTGGGTTTTAAATCAGAGAATCTGCAGTTTTTAAATAGAGAAAACCAGGATCCCTGCTAGTAATAAAAGCTTTTAAAATGTACTGCAGAGCACCTTCTGCTACTCAACAAGCATAGCTGTTCCTTTTAGTTACAGTTTGGTCCTGAAGAAACTCCGCGCTATACACAGCACCCACTCAAACCACTTAGGATTAGAGTCTAGATCACAGAAAAAAGTATCCAAAAGTTCTTAAGTGACTTAGAAGCTTTACTCTGATATCCAGAAAAGTGGATGAGAGCCAAACAACTGCAAAATCTGGAGTTTTACTTTAATAGCACATAGTGTTTTAGAATCAATTCTGAAGAAGAAGATAATTAAATTCATAAAAGTAAGTAGAAAATGGGATTAAATAGAATATGGGTTCAAAGGCAGATCATGCTAGCCTTGATATCTTTCTTCGAGGACTCATTTTACCAACAGAGCACTAAAGCATTTCTAATGTACAGACATCTGTAAAATAGCTGGTGGGTTACCATGCAGGAAATTTCTAGTTAAGCTGCAGAAAAAAATTATAAAAAGCAGAAGATGGGCATTCAAGAAACTGGGTAAAGGAAGATGACAATAAATCAAAGAATAACAGAAAACTAGGGTTGGAAGGGACCTCAGGAGGTCATCATGTTCAACCACCTGCTCAGAACAGGACCATCCCCAACTAGATCATCCCAGCCAAAGCTCTGCCTACCTGGGTCTTAAAAACCTTCAAGGATGGAGCTTCCACCACCTCTCTAGGTAACCTGTTTCAGTGTTTTACTACCCTCCTAATGAGAAAATTCTTCCTAATATGTAACCTAAACTTCCTGTGCTGCAACTTGAGACCATTGCTTCCTTGTTCTGTCATCTGCCACCTGTCTAAGAATAGTCTAGCTCCATTCTCTTTTGAATCCCCCTTCAGGTAGTTGAAGGCTGCTTTTAAGTCCCCTCTCAGTCTCCTCTTCTCTAGACTAAATAAGCTCAGTTCCCTCAGTCTTTCCTCACATGTCACGTCCCTCAGCCCCCTCACTACTTTTGTTGCCCTCCACTGGACTCTTTCCAATTTTTCCACATGCTTTCTGTAGTAAGGCAACTGTACTGGCAACACTCCTATCAATGCAGCCCAGTATACATCCTTCTTGGCAACAAGGGCACACTGCTGGCTCACATTCAGCCTATTTTCCACAGTACCCCCCAGGTCTTTTTCTGCAGAGCTTCTGCCCAGCCAGTCATCCCCCAGGCTGTACTGGTGCATGGAATTGTTCCAACCTAAGTGCAGGATTTTGCACTTGTCCTTGTTGAACCTCACGAGATTCCTTTTTGCCCAATTCTCCAATTTGTCTAGGTCATTCTGAATCCTAGTCCTACCCTCCAGTGAATCTACTACTCCCCCCAGCTTCGTGTCATCTGCAAACTTGCTGAGGGTACACTCCATGCCATCTTCAGGTCACTGGTAAAAACACTGAACAAAACTGGCCCCAGAACCAACCCCTGCGGCACTGCGCTTGATACCGGCTGCCACCTAGACATCAAGCCATCAACTACTACTCTCTGAGCCCAACGCTTCAGCCAGTTTTCTGTCCACCTTACAGTACATTCATCTAGTCCATAGTCCATACTTCCTTAGCTTGCCTGTGAGAATGTTGTGGGAGACTGTATCACAAGCCTTACTAAAATCAAGGTACACCACATCCACTGGTCTCCCCGCATCCACAGAGCCAGTTATTTCATCACAGATGGCAATCAGGTTGGTCAGGCATGACTTGGCCTTGGTGAATCCATGCTGGCTGTTCCTAATCACGTTTTTCTCCTCCAAGTGCTTCAAGATGGATTCCTTGAGGAACTGTTCCATGATTTTTCCAGGGACTGAGCTGAGGTAGACTGTAGTACTCCTCCTTCCTTCCTTTCTTAAATATAGGCACTATGTTTGCCCTTTTCAAATCATCCAGGACCTTTCCTGATCACCATGAATTTTCAAAAATGATGGCCAATGACTGCAATCACATCAGCCAACTCCCTCAGCACCCTTGGGTGCATCCTATCCAGCCCCATGGACTTGTACATGTCCAGCTTTTCTAAGTAGTCGGTAATCTTTCATCACTGAGGGCTGTTCACCTCCTCCCCAAACTGTGCTGCTTGGTGCAGTAGCCTGGGAGCCAACCTTGACTGTGAAGACTGAGGCAAAAAAGGCATTAAGCACATCAGCCTTCTCTGCATCGTCTGTCACAAGGTTGCCTCCCCCCATTCAATTACACTTTCCCTGATCTTCCTCTTGCTACTGACATACTTGTAGAAACTCTTTTGTTACCCTTCACATCCCTTGCTAGCTGTAACTCCAACTGTGCTTTGGTCTTCCTGACTTCATCCTTGCATGCCCAAGCAATGCTATTATAGTCTTCCCTAATTATGGATGATGTTGAAAAGTCAATGGATTGTGTCAAAAACAAAAACATTGAGCTGAGGGGAGATCACTAGTGGAATTTATCAAGAAATCATCTTTGGACTAATCTTAGCTAATATTTTCCTTAATGACTTCAGAAGAAAATACAGAAGTGCATAAAATTTGCTAAGGACACAAAGTTGTGAGGTACTGACAATAGAGTGGGGAATGTCACACAAGGAGACCTAGATGACACTGAGCAGTGGAGTAGGAGAAAAATGGTATGGATTTTAATAGTGCAAAATGCAAGTTCATGCACACAAGGACTAACAAGCATCTCTGCTGGAAATGACAGATAGGAAAAAAAACTATGAAGGTATTAATCATGCACAGGATGACTATCAGCCACTGGTATGATTTATCTGCAATAACCATACATCCAAGAATCACTTTTCGCAAATGAGGTATTTTTAACAGTGGTAGAAAAGACTTAATGCCATTTTACAAAGCACTGGTGAGCTCTTACCTGGAATACTGTGCAGAGTTCTGTTCACCATTGTTCACAAAACTAGAAAAGCCTGAGAAAGACTACCACAATGTCTACCACAGTGACCAGAAAAACAAATTCTATTTTATGAGAGTAAACAAGGATCTTGGGTTTTTAGCTTAGTAAAATGAAAGTTAACCCAGAATATGACTGCTCTCTTTAAATACATCATGAAGATAAACACTAGTGAGGAAGAAGAGATATTTAACCTATGGGACAAAGTTGGTGTAAGAAAGATGAGAGTAAACTGAACAAAAAACAGTGCTGGAGAATTCAGACATTTCTAACAATTAGATTAGAGCAAGGTTATGGAACAGTCTTTGCAGCAGAAGTACCTAGGTAGAGTGGGATGCAATTGGTTCAGGAAAGGGTTACAAGATGTGGTTGACTCTGACAGCAGGGACTGGATACAAAGACCTCAAAAGTTCTTTCTATTCTCAAACACCTTTTTTTATAAAATGGGACTTAGGCACCTCAGAAAATGTTATCCTACGCTTTTTGAGATCTGACATCTTCAACACATTTCAAGCTGTTTTCCAAAATATCTCCTGTTATTTGTATGGATTTTCTGTTGCAATCCGATGGAAACAGCAGAATCCAAAATAGGAGGCCATGACTTCTATTTTCCTTAAAGAGGATACATTAATTGTATCATATATTTACGTCACTCCCTTTTTTCAGAAAGAAAAATAGGAAGGAAAAAGGGATTCTAATAACTACCATTGCAAAATAGACTACTTTGATTTTTAAATAAACCTTATTTCTTGGTAAACTTCATTTTAGAGAGATCAAACTGATCTTTTTTCTTTATTAATGGTTTCTTGTTTCTTTTCTCAAGCTTTTTTGGGCATTTTAAAGTCACTATTGCAACAATGAATCTTGAATATCATAATTAAAACAAATATTGGAACTTGCATTTTAATTTGTTTCAGAAAATGGCCATCTTTTTACAATTAAATCTTAAACGGAAGTTTTTAGGCCCATCATGAGAAAAATACACTTAATATCCAATGTCCTTATTTAAACTTGAGGCACATCTCAGTGAATTCCAGCCAAGGATTAAGTTCATAAACTACCCAACATAACCACCAGATGGTTATGTAGCATGTGCAATTTAAAGCAATTCAATATAAGTTAAGAATCTCCAGCTATGAATGAAGTTTTATTTCTCTAGTAATGGTGCTCTGCTACATATTATTCAGAATTACAGAATTACAAAGCCACCCACTAGTTATAAAATTTGGGACCATGTTTCTATTATGATTGTGGCTTTCTAGAAAGTTTGTAAATTGGCTATGACATTAGTTTAGACATTACTGGCAAAAATATTCTTAGATGGGAAAAGTAAATCTACTTAAATCTATTTTGTTCAAGCATTTGGTCATTTCAAGAAGTGACAGATCTGAAAACAAAATAAAACATTTGTGGCTGAACACACTATCTTCCTTCCTAATAATAAATGAAGTTCAACCATGATATGGATTACTACCTAATGAAAGGAAGGTAGTTACTAGGTGCATCTACATATGCCTACTAATGCACAGCAGTAAGCTCCAGAAAACCCAGGTGTACCAGGGATCACAGCAGACTGAGCTGGGGAGGAGCAGCCCCAGCTGGCAGGGGGCCCTGAGACTCAGCCTGCCATCCGGGGGCTGCTCCCCTTGGCTCAATGTGTTGGGAAGGGCTGGCTGGGACACGAGAGATTTTCATAGCAGCGCTAGCCAGCAAGAAGCCCCCCGCAATGAAGTACCCTTGTGCCCCAGCCAGCTGGGGTAGCATCTATAATTGTGATGCTGTGGAGTTTTTAGTATATAAAAGTACAAATCTGCTGCAGAGTAAATTAGTTTACTCCAGTCTAATAGGGGCATATGTGTAGACACTGAGATGGTTACTGAGCAGCTAATTTGTCAACTGCACAGTAAATGTCTCATGTAGAGGGGCCCACTGTAAATACAAGCAAAACTTTTTACTTATAGAATACCCTTTACTTAATTCATCCCTTAATTCATCTGTGCCTTTTGAGACAAACGTGAACACCATTTTACAGCAAAGGAAACTGAAAAACAGAGAAGATGAATGGTTTACCCAATGTCACAAAGCAAGTATACCCCAAAAACAAAAGCACAACTGATTCCCAGTATTATATCGTAGCCACTTGAATCCCTAGAGAACACATCAAGTTCAATTACTTTATTTATAATAGGTTTTACTTTGCAACTAAGTACCCACTTGAATTCAAGCCACTACATTTAAAGAATAATATAAAAATAGCACAAAATATTTTTAAATTATTGTACTGACTGATTTTCCAAGTTAATGGACTGTAATACCTATGTTCCTTTACAATAAGCAAGAATAAAACATCTAGCATCCTATGCAGCTTTGAATATCTCAACCTAAAAGGAATTTCTCTCATGTATGAGATGCGTATTATAACCCAATCTGCCTTCAAAGATATTTAGATTTTTGTATCATTTACAAATTGTAAAGGCTATTATATATGTGTATCTTAAAATTCATTATTTAACATTGTTATTCTACAGTATATTGCTATTTGGCAATATAAATATTTCATTAAGCTTATTCCATGATTCTATACAATTAAATCTGAATGCACTTGTTCCAGTTTTCACTTAGCTGAGGTACATTAACTTCTAACCTCTCTGTATTAGATGGTATACTGTGGCTGTATCCATCTGGCCGGCTGGCTCATATTACAGTACAAATTATTTCTTCCACATGGCAGGACTTCCACCGCATTAAATAATCAACACTGCAGGCAAACTTTCTATGCTCCTTTGCCCTTAAGGACTGTTGCAATTTTTTCTATGCCATCTAGATGCGATTTTGGATATGTGGGTCAAATTCACAGATTCCAATGATTTCACATCCACCATACCATGATCCCTCTCCACAGCACAACTGTCAAACTACTTCTAGATAACATGGACAAAACAGTCCACCAAGCCATGAAACTAGTCCAGTGCTGAACAACCTTTTGACTCTATGGGGCAGATGAGTGGCACAAGACCCTGGGGATCCAACACTGCCCCTCCCTGCCCTGTGCACTGGGATTGGACCCTGGGGGCCTGGCACAGCCCTCTCCAACCCCCCACAGTGGGTTTGTGTCTGGAGAGGCCAGCAGGAACCCTCTCAACCACTGTGTACTGGGTCTGGGTCCCAGGGAGCCAGCACCATCCCCTTCCAGCCCCCATGCACTGGGATATGGCCCTAAGGCCTGGCATTGCCCCTGCACAGTGGAGTTGGACATCAGATCCAGCACACAGGGCTTGAGGCTCCCCCTGATATCTAGCAACAGGGAAACAGTGCCACTGCTTCCCTGCCACCAAATTTCCAGACCTGTAGAGAGCCTTACAAGCCAAGCTTCACTTGGTTCAGCAGCATGTTTGTGCATATAACACATATGTTGAACACTGGCACAGAACTGTGCCCCAGGTCTAGGACATACAACACTGACTGTAGAGTTTCAGGATGACAAAGGGTACTTTTCTGAAGACATGCACCAAGCTCACCCCAGAGCTTCGGGGTTAGCAAACTATCGTGAGACTTTTCCTGAACTTTCAGCAACACATTCCATCACCACCTGGAAGCTTGCCTTTCCTGGTTACCAGTGGTCAATGATTAACCAGTTTGGTGCAGATGATCGACAGCTGGGCCTGTTGTGATGGAGATATAGGTGTGATTGGTATCACATGTCATCAGCCTTTCTAGTCCCCAGGTTTTCATGACCGGCACACATGGAGTTCCCTAATTGAACTGGTGCAATTAATGGAATCTATATTTGTCTTCTTTGCCCCAAACTCAATTAATGCAAATAGGGAGGCTTCTCTATTGTGTTGTCAGACCTGCCTCAGCCCCATGCCAGGTTCATCAACATTCATGTAAAGTGGTAGCACCCAACCTTTTTGCCTCATGAGCTGATGGGCAGTGCCTGATCTTTCCCCAAGCCAGATCCAGCTGGTAGTTTCAAGCTGGTCCCTAGGGCAGGAAGCAGCAGGAACCCATCCTGGGAGGGGGTGTGACTCAGCCCTCTGGCAGGGAGGGAGAAGTGGTTGTGGCCCATCCCTGTGGGGGGAGAGAGAAAGGCGGCAGGGCCCAGCAGTGATCCATCCTTGCTGAGGGTGGGAATAGGATGTGGCCTGGCGTGTGGAATGTGGCCTGGCCCCAATAAAGGGGGAGAGGGAGGGCCCAGCTCCAACCTGGCCCTGCAGGGTGTGGGGAGGGAATCTGGAAGTAAGGAAGGGCAGTGGTGTTGCCTCTGCTCTCCCAACTACCAAATGTCCTGAACCGTGGGGAATTCTGTTGGCCAGATGCCATGGTTCTGTGGGCTGCATCTGACTCCATGAGCTACATCTAGCTTGGAGGTCAAGCACCCCTGATGTAGATCTAGAAATGTTCAAGATAGATCTTCCAGAACTTCTAGCCTATCTTACTTAATTGGAAAAAAGAAAAGAAAACAATAGACTTGTTCCACAGATGCCCCTGTAAACAATGGCTTTCGGTCAAGTATGTTTCTCTTGCACTATCCTGGTTTTCTGCATAACTGGTTTTCATGGATTTCATAGACATTAGGGCTGGAAGGGACCTTGGGAGATCATTGAGTCCAGCCCCCTGCCCAAAGGGCAGGAAGTCAGCTGGGGTCATAGGATCCCAGCAAGATAAGCATCCAGTTTACTCTTGAAG
>NW_017728918.1:93562474-93578338 GCF_001723895.1 Crocodylus porosus | reverse complement strand
AGAAAAGAACTGCTAGTTGTCTTCTAAGCAGCCACAGAATGACACTGGAATGTGAATTTTGTGAGTAGAAGGGAAGATGGTAATGCCTCATAACATGTGCCTCGAATTATAACTGTGTCCAGTATTTTTTTACAACATCTCTGAGAACAGGAGAGTGTGCCTCATTGAAAGAACTCGTCAGAAATTTTCAAGATTAAACACCATTTCATTGAAAAAACACTGGTTGATTCACTGAAACTAAAATGTTTCATGTAAATACATGCCTAAGACTCCTGGCTGTAAAATCAACATTCTTATCTAATAGCAGCCATAAAACTAGCATGAATATCAATTTTGTTGAGCAGCTTCTGTGCTCAGGGATACTATTTCAACCAGAAACCACTATGTGTCTGTGTTATATAAATTAAGTTTTCTCTGAATTTCCATTTTGCAGATAATATCAAAATATTTTGGTTTTTGTTGGACAGTTCAGACTGAACAATTCAAACAAGACGACCACAAAACCTGAAATATCCTGCAAAACTGAAAGTCCTGCATGATCCAAGTAGTTCTTTTGAGGACAGAGACCTTTTCGTTTTTCCAACTTTAAACTCAAATTCCAATGAATTTGTGGTTTTCTCTATTCTTTGAACTTTTTATTGAATGGATTATGTAATATTTCAATGACAGCGAATGAAATATTTAAGAATGTGGAGTATGAGATTTAATGTATTAGAATTAATGTGATTCAGTTCATTTTATTTTTATGAATGTCATCATTTATTTCATGAAATAGCCTTGAAATATTTTATGGTTTGTCTTAACTTTAAACTTGGTGTACCTTTCTGAAGAGTTTACATTGTAAAAACTACTTTCTTGTTTGGAAAGTGTTCCCTTCTGAAATTTTTATTTAATAACTTTTATAAAATACTTGCGCAATTGCCTCTCTAAGCTCCCCACAGCTGAAGCTCATGAGCTTGAACAGCAGCTATCCTCAGTGGAGATGACCACTGCTGTCAAGAGCCTCATCACGGGGAAGTCACAAGGTCTTGATAGATTATGCATCAAATTTTATAAGACTTTCTGGCTTGGTTTGGACCTCCTGCACATCTTCCAAGAGAACCTCGAGGATGGGATCCAAGAGGTCAGCTACCAGTGAACAGTCCTCTTGCTGCTGCCCAAGAGAGGGGATCTCGGTGACATTAAGAATTTATGATTGGCATTGCTCTTGTGTACCGATTATAAAATCCAGAGTAAATCCCTGGCCAACCAGCTCAATATGGTCATGGCCTTCGTCACAGGCCCAACCAGAGCTACTGCATATGCAGCAGAACCATCCAGGGCAACACATTTCTGCTCAGTGACCTGCTGGCACCTGAGGAACTCTTTGGCTTGAACATCAGCTTTGCTTCCCAGGATCAAGAAAAAGGCTTTGACTGAGTCAACCATGACTTAGCCAGGGGTGGGCAGAATGTGGCCCATGGGCCAGATGTGGCCTGCCAGGCCACTCTATCTGGCCCATGGGGTCCCTAAAAAAACTCAGAAGATGAGTATTTATCTGTCCTGGGCTGCCTATCATGTGGCCCTCAATGGCTTACCAAAATTCAGTAGGCGGCCCTCCACCCAAACAAATTGCCTGCCCCTGACTTAGACTCTGGAAATCTTTAGCTCTGGATCCCTTTTCACTTCAACCATCCAGCTCCTGTACCATAAAATCTCTAACATCCTGGAGGTGAAAGGAGCACTACGTATCCCATTCCCAGCATGCAGGAGCATCTGGCAGGACTACCCCTCTCCAGAATGTTTTACGCTCTAACCATTGAGCCACTGTTTCGCACACTGTGGCAGCACATATCAGGCCTGGTCTTCCCATCGGCTACAGCTCCAGCATATGCTCTGCTCCACCCCCACAGTTAAAGTGAAAGGATATGCCAGTAATATGACAACTTTTGTGAACAATAAGGTGATGTCCAGTCCCTGATTGGATATCAGCAGGCTTATGAGCACACCTCCTCAGCCAATATTAATTTGAAAAAACCAATACATTTCTCCCAGGCACCTGGGGTGATACTTAGCCCCTCAGACATGCCTGAAGGCCTGTTCTGGTGCCACAATGGTTTCATAGCCCTGAGCATTTCCCTAGGCTGGCCAACCTAACTAGCAAAGAATTGGGAAGACCTCGGTAAGGAGAATGAGGCACAAGTATAGCAGTGGCTCTAACGCCTACACCCATCAACAACCTGGCAGTTGCTACTTTGTGGCCCAGGTGTGCCACCCTGGACCTACCACTGACCCTGCTCAAAAGGCTTCAGATGCTCCTCATGGACTTCTTCTGGAAAAGGTACCTCTGGCTCCAGTGGGCAGTCAGGCTTCAGTGTAGCTCCAGTGAGCCCTGACCACCAGTGAGGCGGCTCAAGACCTGCTGAGCAGGGTAACTGCCTTCTGCCTGCAACCCTTCAGCACCTGCTCTTTGCTTTCCCTGGCAGTGGCTATCCTTTGCTTTTTTGTGTTGCGTGGAAGACCTCAACCTTGATTGGGAACTTTACCTCTTGGATCCTAATTGCCGTGCATCTTTTACTATGTGAAAAATCAGGTTCAAAGTTCTGAATGTTTTTTATTTCTCTGTCTAAATGGCAGACAGCCCACATCACTGCAGTACCTAGATGTATTAGAAACATTAATGTATTTATTGTCCTCTGTGATGCATACCTATAATTTAGCAACCTCCATTTTACATATACAGAACTGAGATGCAATGATCTTCTGACTTGCCTAACATCAGAGGAAATCTGCAGCAGAGCTGGGAGTCAAATCTAAACTAATTCCCAGTCTGGACCCTGAATTCAGGAGAGCATTCCTATGAAGCTAACACATGATAAACTTCAGGCATGTCATTAACTTCCATTGACATCAAGGCCCAAATTTAAGCATGAGATTAAGTGCTTTCTGAATCGATGTTCCAGAGTTTTAAGAATAAATCCATTCTTGTTTTAAATGTTTTGTTGAAGGTCATTTTTAAAAAGGAGAATATGGAACCACAGTGATGAAATGTAAGCATTCTGACTAGTAAACATGATTGGAGAAAACAATTTCATATACTATATTTTGGCATGTATTTTCCAACAGTCAGAAAGATTTAGAATATAAAATTCTTGCTATTCTTAAATGGTAAAGGAAAACATTCCCAAGTGCATAAGCTTTCCTAGTGGTAGGACTAGAAGAAAAAAAATCCCCATATTACTACTGTACTCATTCAACAAGACATTTAAAACAAAGCAGACAGTTGGAAACATTTCATAATTTCATACTTCCTGACCACTATTTTATGCTGTCATGTCCTCGCTGAAAGCAAAGACATGTTCCCATTTACCTAAGAATTAATATATTTTACTTTCTTTTACTCAGCCACATATTGCTGTTTCATTTATATCCTTCTCTTGCTATGATCAATGCTTCCAGCTATTCTATTTGCTTTTTTTATAATTATTTTTCAATTTTATATAATACAATGTAATAATGTAAAGCCTTAAAACCAGTCTAAAACTCAGGATCAAACTAAAGTACTTTAAGAAGAATCAAGATTATCTAAAGACTTGCATATTTTAACAAAATAAAATCTCTCACATAATTTTGGAAATGTATAATTTTATCTTGGTACTATTTGAAAATAGGCAATGGTCTACAAAGTAGATAGGGACACATATAAGGAACACACATTATAGTTTAAAGACAGATTCAGCTTTACAATAGATAGTTTGGGTATTATTCACTCTCTAGCCACAGCAGCATGGGACTCAGCAGGGCTCGGTAATCAAGTATTACCCTATTTTACATAGGCATCAATAACCTACATTAAAAAAAAATCTTTTATGTACATCATTTGGGAAAAGTTGTTTCTTAGTCTTTTTCCTACCTTGTTATTCAGGGACTTAACTGGGGCCAAAATAGACCATTATCTTTAAAAGAGACTTAGTCACACTGATGGGAAAAAATCTTACAGGGACCAGCCAAAGATTTGATGTAGTTAGGGCACTCTGGCTCTAGCCCATTCTTTCTGCTCCTCTTGTCAGGATCAGGGAAAACAAGGAAATAGGAGGGAAAACTGCCTGGGAATCTGCTTTCTTGGATAAGACAGCTTGGATAAGACAGGTAGGGACAGATCTGAGAACAGGACCCAGTGTATCCAGACAAAGATAACTTGTGCACAACACAACTTTTTTCTCTCTGACCACTGATTCAGAATACAAAACCCCCCGAATTATAACTGATGGGATACACATCATACACACATAAATTACCATTAGAGCAACTGAATTAGCTTCACATACATGAATCAAGAGACTATACAGTAGATTTGTGTCATACCATGATGTTAAATAATTGTTTATAATAGTAGTACCTAGAAAGATCCCAGCCAAGATAGGGGCTTCACCATGCTACGATCAATCTCCAAGGGTGTTTCTTTCCAATACAATAGAATACAACAGAATGGATACACAAAAATTTCTCATCTGAGATAGTGGATATCATGACCCTATGGTCAGGATGTGCTGCACTCTGGCCCTCTATTGTTCTGAAATGGCAAACAATTTTTTCCCATTACAAGGAAACATAACAGTTGCACGATTTACACAACAGGTCAACCTATAATGAAAACAACAACCTATAAGGAAAACAGTACGGTACTACTATGCAGAGCAGATGACCCTGCATAATGCCATGATTAATTAGATGTGGGTTATTGGGATATGAAAGAAGATTAAACAAATAATAAGTTCTAACAAAATTATCATTATCATTTATGTCAAATGCAGAGGCAATGGAGTTCCTACAAAGAACAGATTTCTAAGCTAGGAAAAGGGAATCCATCCACATTGACAATGACAAAAGTTCAGTTAGGGTGCATCCACAGTTAGATGGACAGAAATCTGAGATGACTGAAGTCAGAGATTAAATTTGCCTACAGGTTTCCACATATTCTCTTCCATATAATTAAAACAAAACAGCAATTGTCATTGTACAGTACTGAGCAGGTCCATAGCCTGCAAAATTGTTTGCTTTCTTTATTTATGAATTCAAGAACTATTTGGGATATTCGTGTTCATTTTCAGAGTAAACACTATGATTTTGAGTGTACTGTAAAAGAATGAAGATTTGAATGATACAGAAAGTATGTCAGACAGTGACACAAAACATTTCCCCATGTTAATATGTACTGCGTTGCCAATGGGATTTTCCTGAACTTGAACAGAACCGATAACACACTTGGATAAGGGGACAGGGATGTTTAAAAGATATTCAGTAATAACCTGAGCAGTTAGAGGCTTGTGACTCTAAAAGGTTATGTTTGAGCTACTTATATTTGCTAATCAATGGTGAAAGAAAGTTTAGGAAAAGAGACATTTACCATCGGTGACTAATTTTATTATCATTAAATTAGAACTTATTTATAATAAATGGTGCATCAACTTTATCAATTTTTAGCTATGTTTATATCAGGAAAAAAGATCAGGAATCCAGACAATAGGAGAAAAGCTCTTAAATACACACATGAATGGCACCCTGCCACTTGCAATATTTAGACAAGTGATACGTTTCAGTAGCAGGCATCTTAATAATATAATGAAGTCTGGATCTCACAAATGGTGCTCGTCTATGGATATATTCTCTTAGATCTTTTACCAGGAACTGTGTTTTTCTAGACCTAAGAGAACTTATTAGACCAGTCAGACATTCTGCAATGTTAATAACTTTTATATCAGTACTTATTAAAGTTCACTGATAATTAACAGCCATACAAATCAGATATCAAGAACTGGTTATTTGATTTATTTCTGAGGGAAATTATACCTTAAATATATCTATGTTAATGTAACATCAAGGTTCCAATATAAATCCACAAAAGAAAATTTTGAGTTTGAGGTTGAAAACTTATCCTTAAAACAACATGATGTACAAGAGAGATGGAATTTACCCATCTGCAATAACATTAACTTAATCCCAGTAAAGTCAGTAAAGGACAGCATTTCAGTCTTATTCATAATTCCAATACACGTGTTAAAGTTATACCCTTATAGTGCAATCCTGAATTGCTACAAGATCAAAATACCTACTGACAATCAACAGAAACCTTGTTTGTTCAACATCATCAGGATTAGATCCTGAGACTACTGAGTACAGTGGAAACATGATATGCTGAAAACATACCTTTTGATGTTGCTTTAATATACATCCATTAGTTACCTGACATAGCACTGTTCTCCACATACAATTCATAGATTAAGAAGCAAGAAGGATGCACTATGATCTGAATGCGTGCAGGGGCAGTTCCAGGAATGGGTCAAGGGTGGTGGGGCTCCCCCTACCTGGGCTGTGCTGCACTTGCACCTGCACAGCGAACTCTGTGTCACTGCTTGCTCAGTGCAGGCTCCTGCTGGAGTTCCAGGTGAGCACTGAGATCTGAGCTCACCAGCTGGCTGGGGCCCCTGCTTTCACACACCTCTGGAGCTCAGGGGGTGAGCGCTGCTGCTGCTCACTCTGTCCCTCCTTTTCTCTTCCCACTGAATCAGCAGCAGGGAAAAGGAAGATAACAAGTGATACAACAGCACTTACCCAGTGGGCTCCAGAGCCTACAGAAAGCAGGAGCTCTAGCCAGACCCTGTGCTGGAAGCTCACTTGTGGCACAACCAAAGTGGGATGTGACCATACAGCTGCACCCCCTCTGGATACACCCTGAGCCCTAGCATAACGTGGGATGTAGTACTTCCCAGGTTAGCTCGAAACAGAGCACAAAAAAAGATCTAATCTTGATTTTAAAAAAAAATCCAGTGATGCAGAATCTAGCACATCCTTTTCTAATTTACTGCTTCCCAAAACAGTGATAGGGAGTTCTGCAAATACAGGCTGCCTTCCTTGTTTGATCTACATTCACCTGTATTAAAATATACACTGCTATCTTGTTCCCAGTATACAAAGGGATCCATCTTGCCCCAGAGATCTATCTTGCTCATTTTAACATCTCTTCCAAATCTCTGTGTCATCTGAAAACTTTGTTCATAATAATTATATGCCTTTTCTCCATGTCTTGACAAAAACAAATAGCATAGGGACGAGAAGCAATCCATGAGAGAGACCACCAAAAACACATTTTCATGATGATTTCCTGTTTACAGGTACATTTCGAGACCAATCAATGATCTGGTTTTTAAGCTATGCCATACTGATATTGTATCCAGATTTTGGATGTACACTGAACTTCTGTTGTGTTACAGATTTAAACCTGTACAGATCTGTAACCTGTGTTACAAGTTTAAAATGGTTTCTGACCACTTATACCGATTTATGTGCAATTTCCGTCTCTAGCCCTAGGCGCTGTATACTCTTTGACTTCTGCTCCCCTTCACAATTTTCAGAAATTCATGATTTATGCTTCCCATGGATTAATATAATTTCCCCTTTTCTTCTGTTATTTTATTCATACACACAAACACACACGGGGCTCCTGTAGATGTGCAGGGAACCAATAGGGCTGTGCAAAACAGCTCTGTTTCATTTCAACTTGTGTTTCACCATTTCAAAGGGACAGTGTTTTGTATTGTCATTTTGTTTCATTTTGAAGCACTGCTCCGTTTTGTTTCATCGAAACTGTTTCAGTTTCAATGTTTTGCCCAAGAGCTATATTGGGGAACCATGAAAATGCGTATAGTTCTGTCATTTCTTGCCTGATTTGGATGAAAATTGCAGGGAGGGTAGCCCCTTCTGAGGACATAAAGCCTACCAAGTTTCAAGGAGATAGGTGCAGGGATTTCTGGGAAACTGCACCTCAAGCTGCTGACAAGCAAAACTTGTGTCACTTGCTGGCAGCAGCAGCCTCCTGTCATCCCATGTGTAGATCTGGGGGCCCGCACCCCTGGGAGATCTGTGGGGCTGGGCCGGACTCCTCCCAGGGGTGTGGACCCCCGGATCTGGGCTCAGGATGAAAGGAGGCTACTGCTGCCACCTGGGACTGGTGCTGGCCACAGCGTGTGCCCAGCGCTGGGAAGACTGGTGCTGCCACTGGCCCCAGGCAGCAGCGGCAACCTCCTGTAATCCCGCGCACGGATCTGGACCTAAGCCTGGCGGCAGGAGGCGGTGAAGAGTCACTGGCCAGGGCTGTGTTCTCAGCGGCTCCACAATGGCTCTCCCGCCACTGGGCTGAGCTCTGTGGGACTGGCAGAGCCAGCTGGAGTGTAGCCCAGTGGCAGGAGGCAGAGGAGAGCCAGAGCTGCTCTCCGAGTGGCTCTGCCAGCCCCACAGAGCTCAGCCCAGTGGCAGGAGGTGGAGAGAGAGCGAGTGGCAGAGCTGCTTGGAGTGCAGCCCTGGCAAGCACAGCCCGGATGGTGGGAGGCTCCGCAGCCCCACAAAGCTGAGCCTGGCAGTGAGAGGCAGGGTAGAGCTACTGGCCAGGGCTGCATTCAGAGTGGCTCCACCCCTGCCTCTGACCGCCAGGCTGAGCTCCATGGGGCTGGCAGAGCTGCTCAGATTGTAGCCCCTGCTTTCCCATGCCTCCTGCCACCAGGCTCCTTCAAAACTCAAAACCTTTCGAAACTTCAAAAGGTTTCAAGTACCCTCATTATGTTTCAAAGCCTTTTGTTTCATTTCGATTTCACTGTTTCAAGCTTGAAATGCATCAAAAGAGCTTTGAAATGAAACACTCATCAAAATTTCACACAGCCCTAGGAGCCAGGTCCAATGTGCTGGAAATCCAGCGCATTACAGAAGACTCAATTAATCAAGTCTGCTGCAGTATGGAAATAAATGTGCTCCACCAGACTCTGGCATCACATGTATCAGTATCTCTGCATTGAAAAATGTTGGCAGGGTGCTTCGTACTAAAGTTCATTTGATGAGCTTTTGTTCAAAGTGCCTCACCACAATTCTTCAGTGTGGGGGACACAGATACATATATGTAACTTAGGTGCTTTTAATTAGCACAGGTCGCTAATTAAAGTGTCCCCCTGTGTCTTGCGGAGCATGTGTAAAAATGGCCACATATTTTTACAGCTGCTTTTACTGTCTTCTAAACCAGGCTTAAAGAAAACTATGTCCCCTGCTCCATTGTGATTTTGAGTATTTAGTAAAATATTCTTAAATAATTCCCAAGTACATCAGGTTTTCTGTCTCAAATCTATCCCCCAACTCATTTAACATATTTCATAGACATCAGGGCTGGAAGGGACCTTGGAAGATCATCGAGTCCAGCCCCCTGCCCAAAGGGCAGGAAGTCAGCTGGGGTCATAGGATCCCAGCAAGATAAGCATCCAGTTTACTCTTGAAGGTGTTCAATGTAGGTGCTTGAACCACTTCTGATGGCAGGCTATTCAAGACCTTGGGGGCTTGGAGAGCAAAGAAATTCTTCCGTATGTCCAGCCTGGAACGATCTTGCAGTAGTTTATAACCATTTGACCTCGTCATCCCTTGGGGCGCTCTGGTGAACAAATGTTCCCCCAGATCCTGGTGGTCACCCCTGATAAACTTATAGGTGGCCATCAGATCACCCCTGAGCCTACGCTTTTCCAGGCTAAAGAGCCCCATGGCTCTCAGCCTGTCATCATAAGGTCTGTTTTCCTGACGTCTGATCATGCGCGTGGCTCTCCTCTGCACTCTCTCAAGCTTCTCCACATCCTTTTTGAATTGTGGGGCCCAAAACTGGACGCAGTACTCCAGCTGCAGCCTCAGCAAGGCCAAGTACAAGGGGAGAATGACATCCCAAGATTTGCTTGAGAAGCATCTATGGATGCAAGCCAGCGTTTTGGTCACTTTACTAGCCGCAACATCGCATTGCAGGCTCATGTTCATCTTGTGGTCAATGATGACCCCCAAGTCTCTTTATTCCATAGTGCTACCCAGTGTAGCCTATAAGGATGCTGCAGGTTTTTACTCCTAAGGTGGAGAACCTTGCATTTTTCGATTTTAAACACCATCAGATTATAACTGTTTTAATCTTAATTTGATGGCTATTTTAAAGCACCAAGCACATTTATTACCCACTTGGACTTAATTTTGTTTGCACATAGCAAATGTGATCATATCAGAAATAATCTTAAAGAGCATGCAAGAAGCAGACCTTCCTGCCAGGTTATTTCTGTTTTTAACCAATGACTGCATAATGCGGAATTCCTGGAAGTGGGAACAAGAAGTAAGGAATCTTCCTTCCCAGGGAAAGACCATGCCAACTAAGCTATAAGGGCAGGTTCCCATTTGCTTGCTTTCCTTCTGATTCCATGACTCTTGGCCCAGCTTCAGCAGAAGGAATGAAGGAGAACCCAGCCTGCCCTGCCTTTCACTTCCTGGGAAGCAGAACATATGAGTTCTAATACCTAGAATGAGAAGGGCTTGGAATCCAGGTCTCCCATTTCTTAAGTGTGTGCCCCAAGTACTAAGGCAACTGGGCAAATGGCACTCGCTACTACCACTACTGCCACCACGATCATCATGTCATTGTTTTTGAGCTGAACTCAATGCCATGGATGTAAATTTGACAGACTTGGACCAGACTTTCAGAAATGCTGTCTACCACATAGTCTATGGTATAACAATGCAGCTAGGCACTTATGCCAGACACAGGGGCAGCAATGGTACCATCATGCAGCTGTGGCAACAGCTAGTCTTTTTTCTGTGCCCTCCCCCAAGTTGGTGCCAGGGATGAATACCCTGTTTAACCTGCCCTAGTTACACAATGACACTCAGCATTGTTATATACACAATTAAAGAATTTTCCCTCTTCACGACCTTTGGTGTCTTATTAAATGGTCCCAGCATCTAAATTAACTGTTAAATAAGTGATCATATGCCCATCTCTTCCCCATTCTCCCCTTTGTTATTTAATGCTCTTCTTCCTAGTCCAGTCAACTAGTCCATAGAAGATTAGTTTGTCTTCTATCTAGTATAAGCACATGAAGTTTATAATATATTAACCTTTAGTTATAAGTTCCCCTCTCCTGACATGAACAGCTTCATATATTCCTAGCTTGTTTTGTTCTTGTTTTCGAGCAGCAGGTATCATTATGATAATCTAGTCTGAATTCCTGTCTAAGACTAGCCATATACATTCATACAGTGATTCCTGAATCCAGTTTGAATTCAGGTGTTCTCTGTTTGAAAACTGAAAAATCCCTGTCTGAAATTAAGTGTCTATAGTATAAAATAAATGAACATACCTAAATTCAGTTTTTGATTAATTTTTGTATTTAGCATATAACTGAAAAAAGTATTCTGTGCTAAAAGGCATTTAATACTTTATGCTTTGTTTGCATTCCCATGTTTATACATAATTAAGTTAAAATATTGTTTAATTTAGTAAGATAAGCATTAGGAATGCCAGGTTTACAAATACTTGTACAAATAACTCTGACATTTTCTGCATCATAAAACATATGCACAAAGGGTCTGAAGGTTTCCTAGGCCACATTCTTTGAGTAACAGGACAAATTAAAAAACAAACAAACAAGGTTTCTTTTATTATTTTTTAAATATTTCACATTTGAATTGACTTTTTGGGGGGGTTAGATTGCACATCATTTAAGAAAAATAGATTTCTTTAAATTTGAAAGCAACAGTCCATGTCAAAGGAATCTATTAAAATCTTTTTACTTAAATAAAAATAATATTCAACTACTATACTTTTGCTACCTAAACTATAAATAAAGTTGAACCACTGACCTGGGAAGTCATCCTAGCTTGGTGTAGTCATAAACAAGCTACTGATAGCTGTCATGGCTGCTGCTTTAAGCTCCAACCCTCCTTCCAGGGGCTGATCAAAAGAAGGAGCTCTCCAAGGTGGGGGATGCTATGGATTGCCAAGGAAGCCAGGGACAAAGAAGAGCCAGGATCTCTAAGCCTGGGGCTTAACCCTTGTGAAACTATGCCAGGGCTGGCTTCAGGGAATCCTTTAGGAGAGGGATACTGAATAAGGTTTCATCTTGGACAGTCCCAAGCTAAAGTTTCCCTAAAGCCGCATGATACATGATAACAGAAACCAATCAGTTGAATAACTGTAGCTATTTCTTTTTTTCTTAATAAATTATTTAGTTCCAACTGCAAACCATATTTTGCAGAAAAACAAACACAAAACCCCCAATCTCCCTTGCTCGTTCAATGTATTTAACGAAGAAAAGTATTTAGATAGTTGGTTTTCTGCATTTTAATTGAATTCTCATTTTCAAAAAAACAGCATCCCTTTCAAAAAGCCAATTATAAAGAATGGATGTCAAGCTATACAATGCCTGTGTATGTCCCTCAGGTTAGGAAAATATAGCACCAAATTTAGTGTAATGATTATATTTAGCTGCAGATCAAAATATTGCAGTGGTCACCAAGAAGTGAAAAATCAGCTTCTTTTTAGCACATACTAAAAAAAAAAGATTGACTGCATAACAAGATTAAAACTAATTATTTCTGGTTTAAATCTAATTAAAGTTCTTAATTTAAACACTTTAATTAAAATAAAGCCACCCTGTTTATTATCATTGGGTAGTGTAGATCAAGCATCATATAATGCTTTTCATCATTATGTATTTTACTTGACTATTTTCCTTCCATGCCTTTTGTGTAACAAGTTTTCCCACCAGGCCCAGCAGCACATGCAGAAGACATTGAAGGACACTGAAATGCAGGTAAAGAACATTAAAATGTAAGTAAAAGTTTCACATAATTTCCACCAGAAAAGTGCTTGCATACTTGTACTGAGTAATTAACATATTTATTCAGAAGGCAAGGTAGAGATGCACCTTATAGACTAACACATTGATTTTCAACCAGTGTCAGGGCACCCCGGGGTGCCAAGAGATTCTTTGAACCAGGCTGTGAGGTGTAAGGAGATAAGCAGATAACCATTAGCTCAGGTTTGTTCTTGCTTAGTGACTTCCCCATCGGCTACTGCTTGCCCCTCTGCAAGAAAGTAAGCACTATAATAAATAAGTTGCTTTTTAAAATGGGGTGCTGCTCAGTCTACATAAATTATGGAGGGGTGCGTTGAGTCTAATAAGGGGTGCCTTGAATCTAAATTCTAAGACCCACTGGACAAACTAAATCAGAGATGTATAAGCTTTCATGAGCCTGAGTTCACTTCATCAGATGTTCATGAAAGCTTATGGGCATGTCCACATATGCATACACATGTGCTTGCAGCAGCTCAAATAGAATTGGTGCATATTTGAGCTGGGACTTTTTACCTCAGCGCATGTGCTCGGACATGCACTTTGTTGTGGAGCACATTGTGCCACTTGGGGCAAAATAACCCTGCCTGGTTCCTCCTGGATCTACAGCCAAGGGGAACTAGAGCCTGGGGCCAGCATCTATGCTGTCCCCAGCAGTTTAAAAAGCTGCTCTGTCAAGTAGCTCAGGGCTACTCACTCTCAGGAGCTTCTGGGACCCAGCCAGTTGGTACCTGGGAACATTACTGCTTGTACCAGCTGGAATGCTGAAGCAGCCCTGAGAGTTCCTGCACCCATTACCTACTGCAGCAGTCTGGCAGTGGGGGCTGCTGCCTGGCTGTGACCTGCTGTGCACCTGCCAGACCCGGATGAGGCATCTGCCCCTCTGGGCTAGCTGCCAGCGGGCTGCTGCTGCAGAGTTGGCCTTTGTAAAGCACTACTGCCATGTAGGATAGGGAATGTTCCTGCCATCTAGGTTCACCTCTTTGTGCTGGCCGAGTTCCTCCTCCTTAGGCCGCTGGAGGGAAACTGCCCTCCTGGCCTCCTGCGGGGCTTAAGAAGGGCCAAGCTCCACCCCTTCCCGTCTCTAGGTTTACCCTGGTTGCCCTAGCAACCAGCACCTGCACAGCCCTAGTGACTGGCAGCTGAGCTTCCCTCTTTTGCCACCAGGGGTCTCCCCGAGCTGTTTCTGCTCTCAGTCACAGGGCACCTACAAGCTCTGCAACAATGCCACTGCCACCTTTTTTCAGCATGGGGACACTGATGCACTTGATGCTAAGTCTGCTGCAGCAAGGTAATTACCACACTCCAGGAGACTCAATTAATCGAGTCTGTTCCATTGCACTGTAATTACAGCATGTCAGAGCAGCCTGCCTGCATGTGTATAGGCACCCTTCATGCCAGAACTTCTTGACCTGGACCTGAGACCAGTGTACAACTGGGAGGAGGTATTGCAGGGAAAGTTGTGTTTCAGGTGGGATGTTTTGAATTTCTCTATGGAGATGGCAGATATATAAGACAGCTGTCATAAAAACTGATATGCAAGGATAGAAAATGCTTTGTACAAATGGGACATTTAGAGAATTTAGCTGCCAAACTTGTAGCAAGATTTTACTGAGCATGAACATAGTGCAATTTTCAGAGGCTTGGAATTTTGCCGGATTTTTCAGTTTGTCATTGGAGTGAAAAGGACACATTCTTATTTTCAAGATGGCATCTATGCCAAATTTCAAGGCCCTGCCAAAAAACCCGTGGGGTTTCACAGTAAAATGGTTGTGAAGCTGTTGTTTCATTTATTTTTGAACGTGAGCATGAGCCAAACAACTTATTTTTCCCGTTTCATTCTCTGAAATGATTATGCTGTTTCTGCTGAAACTTTCAAAACACATAATATCTCTCATGCAGAGGCAGGCATCTAGCATGGGAAATTGAAGCCTGAACCATTAGTTTTGTAAAACTGTAAGTGATGGAAAGCCAGGCCTTAGAATGAAAATATCCAGCAAACTTAACTGTTGAAATCATTACCCATACCTAATCATTCTCTCACTTTTATTTAGAGCAAGCATATTCTTGCAAATCAGACATTTTTTCCTTTTGTGCTTTACAAAGCAAATGTTTAGAATGGAAGCCAGAACTGGGTTGTTAGCTCATTTCCAGGAGGAGCCAGGCACTAGGACTGCCAAAGGAGGGAAGGAAGGAGAAAGGGGGAAAAAAAGGAAGGGAATAGGACAGGGATAGAAGATAGGTAGCATAAAGGCAGATTTGTTCCTTTGGGATACACTGCATCATAGATTAGATGGGACAAGAAGAGAGCCTGGACCGGATTAATCTTTTTTGCAAAGATTTAATCTGAGAAGGTACCCTCAGGTAAAACATCTTCACTGAAATCATTTAATCTAACAACAAAAACCACAGAGGGCATAACAGATTTCTTGATCATGTGCAGACCTCCACAGGCTTATGAAGCTGTATCCACCAGCATTAAAGCCTTGCTCTTGAGAAATCAACTCTGATGGATGGGCCACTGTATCCAGATGTCTGGGAACCACCTCCCCTGCCAGATTCTCTTCTCCCAGCTCTCCGTTGGCCAACGCTCAAAAGGCGGCCAAAGGGAACAGTACAAAAACATACTCAAGGTTGCCTTCAAGAACAGAGTAATTGACACGAGCGGCTGGGAGGAGCAAGCTGCTGTTTGGTATGGCACCACCTGGTCCACCAAGGCATACACCACTTTGAGGCCCAATGACTTGATACCAAGGTGGAACGGTGGCAGCAGAGGAAGAAGGAGGAGACCAACCTGGGGCTGTGAATCCCACTCCCCCACACAACAACATGCCCCTACTGCCAAAGAATGTGTGTATCCAGAATCAGGCTCCTCAGTTACCTGAGGACCCATCAAGCCTGATGGATGTCATCCTCGATTTCAAGGGACTGTCACTGACAACAACAAGCTACTGGATTCATAAAAGAACTCAATGATACTCCCTCTGAAACGGATATCCTCACAGATTTATACAAGCATATTGAAGGCCACAGAAATAAACTTCTAAAACGTATCTCATTTGTTTTGCTAGGACTTTCACACCTCAACCTGCACAGCCTGTCATACCCTGGACATGGTCTTCAGCCTAGAGTTCAAGATCCAGAACATCACAAACAAGCAACTGACTTGGACAGATCATCACATTATTAA
>NW_017728918.1:93542469-93562374 GCF_001723895.1 Crocodylus porosus | reverse complement strand
AAACAAATTCCAAAGCCTCCTAAAGGACAACTGCACTCTACCAACAGGACAAGAAATCAAGGTCTTGGTAAATCATTTTCTATATACACTAGTCTTGACAATTGATACTAGCCCCCAGCTTCAAACACTCCTGGCTGAAAAGCAAGGGAAAGGAACTTCCCTTCTGCTTTCATCCATAGAAAAAACCCAGTAAGTTTTGGTCAGCTACTAATTAATGTCAAACGGCTCACTCCTGAGCAAGCTCACAGAAAATCTAGCCACCAAGCCAGATACAAACTCATTTAACTGAAGCACATTTCTCACAAAATAACCATTCTCTCTCCAGTCTCTCAGTTCTAATCCTCAAAGAGAATACACAAAATACCTTTCACAGATAAGCCTATGACCTTCACTTCATCAATCTACTGGATACAAAAAAAATCATGGACTAAATATGGACAGTGGATTTATGACATATTATAACCTGCCTAACATCCGATTCCCCAGATAAACCCTCCATTTTTAACAGCTCTTCCCTCCCCACTACACTCTTGTCTCCCATCTTTTAACCACAGATACATTCATTCCCCCTTCCCCCCGCACCTGTCTCTCACCTACTGACCACCTCAATTTACATTTTAGCCGACTGGCTTTCTTGCATACGTATCAGCCTCTGGCTGCTTTACCACTCCAACAAGGAAAAGCACAGGACATCTGCAGATGCTTCCTCAGCCTGACAAAGGGTGTTTGTGCCCAAAAGCTTGCTAAGAAGAATTTTTCCAACTATTTGAGTTGGTCTAATAAAAGATATCAGGTTTACCCAAAGAACCTTGTCTGTTTAACTGAAGCCAACATTCTAGACCAAGCACAATTTGGATTCTGCCCAGCACATAAGACGGAATCCAGCTTCTAGATACTATATCCTAGTGTGACAAACAGCACCTCCTCCACCAAATTCCTCACTTGTGGACTCCTGTATTTTTTAACCTATTCAACCCCTACATGCAGCCACCAGACAAACAGTTCAGATGGACTCATGTGCCAATGATATTCAGAAGTTGCACACCCCTACTCAGCCTTCATCATGTGAGAGAAGTTTCTTGGGGAAGAATTCCAGCTGCCAGAAGCTAAATCTAATCAAGAATCTGAGTGATACTAGTGATTTTGTGACTGTGATTCAGTTTTCAGTTTAAGGAGACCTATCAAATGGATTACTGTATTTACCCAATCATCACGGGAAATGAATGCCTCATCTTAGATCTGAGTACCAGCCTGAGGCAGGTAGCAGGCTAGGACCTAAACCAGAGCTGTAAGACCACTTCCCCTGGGTCAGGGTGGCTCATGGGACAGGGGAGAGTGTATGATGGGGGGAGTGCATAAGGGAGACCACATGGTGAGTGGCTTGTCGGGGGAACATGGAGGAGATTGCATGGAGGACTGGGCGACATGAGGAAGACCACACTGTATGTAGTTTTGGAAGGGGGAGACTCTGCATCCCACTTGTGCAACCCTTTCCCTCTCCCCAGCTCTCACCACTGCTTACCTTTAACTCTAGGTCTGGCTCTGGCCATTCCAGCCCTGACCCAGCTAAGACCCAAGCTGCCATTTCTGCCTCTCCTTGGCCTGGCATGAGGTGACAAGAGGTGGGGAGCAGTGGGCAAGTGGCAAGAAAGGCAGGCACCAGGGGTAGGGCAATGGCAGGGGGGAACAGGTAGAGGAGACAAGGGGAGGATATCTGGCCCCTTGGCCCCCCACTGCTGCTTTGGGGAACAAATTGAAGACAATCATCCAATAATTAAATTCTGTACTTGAAATATTATAACAAATTTATAATTTTTCCATGTGCAGAGTGTAATTATTGCGGGGGAGGGTCCTCTTAAATTTGAAGTTATCTTGGATTTAGGTAAATGTAGTAATTCAGTCCACATCTTAGGAGGACTTTTGGATTCATTATTGAAGTCAAACTCTCATATCATAACACTCATGAACAAAGATTTCTATCACCACCAGTTGACTAATAGGTTCCTTTCCTGATGGGCAGTAACCTAGCTAGAATAATTCACCTCTTGGTTAGATTCCACGGGCATGTCCCCATGAGCGGGAATGTGCATTCCCTGGAGACAACTAGCAGCCGCGCATATTTGTGCCACTGCTAGTCGTCCCCAGGGAATGCTTGTGCATGTGCACTCTGGCATGCAACAGGTTGCCCCTGGTGGTGTAAAGGAGGCTGAGGTCAGCACCTGGGAGGTCCTGGGGCTCCAGGCATACAGAACTTGGTTGGCAGCTGGAGCATGGCTTTGGCTGGCCAGACTCTGGTTTGGGTGGTGCAGGCTGCCACAAACATGTGCCACCCCACTTTTTTCTGGCATAGGTTTTTTGTCACTGAGATCTCCAGTGTCAAACCCCCCACCATGCTACATATAAGCAGCATGGTGAATGCCTGCATGTACAGCACATGCAGTTTGTGGTGCTGCAAACAAGTCCACAATGTCACAAACCTCGTGTGCATGCTCACTGGACATGCCCTATATGCCTGAAGCTTTAAGCACTTAGGACACCAGTCAGATTTCTGAAACATTTCTATCTAATGAAAAAGGCTTTCCCAACCTTGTTTTAGGGTTGTTGGTTGTAGCTGTGTTGGTCTAAGGATATAGACAGACGAGGTTCTTTGGGTATATGTGATATCTTTTATTAGAGCAACTACACAGTTGGGGAAATTGTTCTTTGCAAGCTTTCGGGCACAAACAATTTTCTTCAGGCTATGAAGAAGAGTGTTTGTGTCTGAAAGCTTGCAAAGAAAAAATTTTCCAGCTATTTAGTTGGTTTAATAAAAGATATCACATTTACCCAAAGAACTTTGTCTTCCCAGTCTTCTCAAATTTGTTCTCCACTTTTGAAACTCGCTTCCCATGTGATTTAAAATAGCTCAATGTCTTGTTCTCATGTTCAAGGTGATCTATAGTCTAAGGCTAACTATCTAAAAGACTGCTAGAAGTTGTAGAATAAAGACCATGGCTGGTAACTACACACCTCTGGCACAGCAGAACTCTCTAGCAATAATGCTTAACCTAGCCAGCCCCACAGGTAAGATGAATGGTATAGGCCAGTCTGCAGACTGGTTCCCATGGACAGGGTCAGTCTGTGGAGCTAATTCAAGGCAGGTTTGGCATATGGGGCCTACAAATGCTATTCAGCATATCAACCCAAGCCTGCACTCAGGATCCGATTGTAAAGCAACCCTGATCATCAGCCCAACCTTGTGCACTGGATCTGGCTACAGAGTAACCCCGCATGCTGGCCCCCATGTTGTCAATGGCATCTGACACATGGGGCTCCCCGTTGTTCCAGTCATTTGGCATTAGGGGAGTGGTACAATGCTGCAACTGTGGGGACAATGGCAATTAATGCTGCCACTATTTTTCTACCACCAAATTTCTAGGCCCGTGACAACCCTGTAGGCTTCTGGTTGAGCTACTGCTCTACAGTAATAGTAAAACTCATCTATGTTGGGGAAAGGACTCTCCACAGCTGTATAATGAACATCCTCAAGAACAATGAACAAACCTAACCATCTTCTACTGCAAATACATGCCAATACAAGTATTAAAAAAAAACAAGCTAACAAAATAAGACTGTGCATGCTTCTCCCCCTTGGGGACAAATTATAGAACAAATAATGTGCGACAGATGTTAGTCCTTTTGCCTAATGCACTACAGGAATTACTCAGAAACTAGAATTATGTGTGGTATATTAACCTGAATGGAACAAAACAGAATAGAACAGACTGGAGGGAACAGGACAGACTAATTCAGGCTTGAGAAAGCAGGAGAGGGCCTGAAATCACTGGACCCTACTCCCTTCCAGAACCTAGAACAGGACAGAGATTCCCGTTTCTCAAACTTCACTCCTTCATCAACAAATAACTATGAAACTCACTAGCAAATTGTATGTTTTATCTGTTAAAAGAAAAAATAACAACTTGGGAAATGGTTTTAAATGAGAAATCAAAAAATCCCATATTAAGAGAACAATAAAATTACACAATCAAAAACTGAAAAGTGAGGAAAACCCAGTATTAATTTCTGTGTCTCATGTTATTTCAACTCTTAGGTTCTTATACAATAGGTAAAAACTATATAATAATGCAACATAGAATTTTTCCATGTTTTCTGCCTCATTTAGTGCACAGAACAGATAGTGTCTACAAAACAGAAAGTTACTCAGTGGGCTGGTCTGCATGTGGCCGTACGGCACTATCGCTACTGCACCATCAGTTAGGAAAGGAAAGTTGTAAATGACGGCACAGTAACAGCCCGTACTGCACCATGCTGACTGTGCACATTTTTTTTTGCCGCTATGTCCTGGTAGTGACCTGTTATAGTGGGGGAGTGCATCACTATGGTGACACAGCTGTGGCATCACGGTTCGTTACCACCAACGTTATGTTGCCATAGTTAATTGTTATGATGATGTAGCATTTTGTGTAGATGCGCCCAATGTTTTGCTTCATCTTCAACATCTACTGTATGATCTACTATCTTCACATTCTTTATAACCTTCTCTGTATTCAGAACACAGTATTAGTGTATTTGTTGGTTTTTTTTAAGTCATCATTTTTCTATGTAATGTCTGAATGCTTAAATGCTTTATCACCACGTTGCTTTATCACATCCCTGTGAGATAAACTGATCTCATCACCCAAGTTTTTACAAGGTGAGGAGCTGAGGAACCATGTGGAGCCCCATGTGACTAAGCTCATAAATATTTGTTATTTTGAACTTACCATCAGAGTGTTATATTTATGGCTTTTTGCATGGTTAAAGCACAGCTTAGTTACAGTTATAAGGGCATCCAATATTTCCAAAAAAATCAGCCCCTGGTATCTCAAAAGAGGCACACTGAAAGTGAGCAATATACAATTAGTGGAAACTTCCAAAACATTTGGTTTAAATGATTTGAGGATATTTTTTATTAAAGTCAAAGGAAGCTTTGCCCTTCACTTTAATGGGAGAATAAGCACAAGCTCACTCTGCAGAGGTAAGATTATAATGCCATCTTCTGGGGCGAGGCTTAATGGTCTTTAGCATAAGTATATTCTCTTCCTGAAATCCTGCTTCATTCCCTATCAAAATTTCAACTTCTCCAACCAATGTAGCAAGACTCCTATACTATCATTTGCTAACCAAACCAAATTCCTTTCCTAAGTACCATCATCCACCCCATGCCTGATACATTCTATAGAAAAAAACAAAACAAAACGTATGATCATATAATCCAAGGGTTTATCATAGGCTTACTGTGTACAAGATGTGAGGCAAATTAATTAAATTTGAAGTTCATGTCATGGGGTATATATAATCTTAAACTCACGGTAGTCACAGTCAAAGCTTTCATATACTTCAGTGGGGTCAGACTGCACCCACCATATTCAGTGTTAGATTGAGAATCCCATTTTAATTTATTGAACTGGAATGTAAATTTCAAAACCACACAAGTGGAAATGGGTGGAAAGGCAAGACTCCAAGCCATATCTGGATTGTACTGAGGCTTGATCTCATGCTCAAATGCTCTAATGGTGTTAAAGGACAACATTGTGCTACCATTTTAAGAGCTTTACATTTGATCTTCTGGTCCCATTTTTTCTCCCAAGTCCATGGTAAAGCCTCAGAACACTCTGGAGACAAAGCTCTCTCTATTCCCCTGATGATGAAGTGCCTTGTATTAAACAAGTGTGAATTCTACAGACAATTAAGGAGAAACATTTTGTGATTTAGAGTAGACTTTAATGTAACCTTCTTTGACCATAAGAAAATGGCTGAGACTTGGGCATCAGAGAAGATCTTTCCATCTAGACATTCTCTCTCTCTCTCTCTCTCTCTCTCTCTGGGCTCCAAAATAAACTATTCAAATGGAGAGGTGGTATTAGAGGGGAATCCTAACTATGCTCTTGGCTCCCATCCTAAAATTTATAATTACTTCTCTTAGGACCCTACTCATACCTCACTTGGGCAAAACTCCTGTACACATTAAATCTAGCTGATGCATAGACACATCTCACACAATATTGAAATGATAGATGACAGATGTACAAGCCACAGCAAAATCTCCCATGAACTGCCTAAACATTTTTGAAATCTGAACTCTGATACTATAACACAGAGCAATAAATACACTATGTTGATGATGCTTTTTTCCCTAAAATACACAAATGATTTTGATTGATTGAATTAGAAACACTAGAGAATTTCTTTTCCAAACCATAAAAGCCTATCCTAGTCTAAACATGTATGCCAAAATAAACATCACACGGTCCTTAAAATTAAAAAGTAGGATCAGATGAATAAGAATGCCCAATCCCCTTCCACCTCTTATACAGAGCCATTTAGTTCTAGGAAACAAAAAATTATTTTCTCCTGGAACTAAAACAGAAGGCAGACCCATCACTCAGTAGCCAACATATGATTCAGCTTAGCTTGCATGAAGAAGTTAAAAAGTCCAAAAGCTCCCAAAAAAGGGCTCTTGAATTAGAGGGCTGCCTTTTTAACCCTCCTGAAATGCCTGCTGCGAGTTTTCTGAGAGCCATGCCTGCTGCAAGAGGAGTAACTTTGAGATAAGAGAGTGGTGGTGACTTGCAGGTGACAGCCAGCCAGCATTCACTCTCTCTAACCAGGAACATCTTTCATTCAACTAAAGGTAGGACACAAATGAATTAATGTAGACAGACATTAAAAAGATTTAAAATGCCATGACAAACATATATAGCACTTATGAAAATAGCAATTGCAATTTTCCAAAGACGACATTAATGTAAAAAAAGCACAGCATCTATTAAGGAAAAAATATTCAATCCTTATTACATAAAAAGAAGCCTTTTAAAACATGCTGATTGATTTAAGCTCATATTTCATCATCCGTTATAGCAAGTCCTGAATAAGTAGTAATAAACATTACTGAGAATAGGAAAAAGACATTCCATTCAAGTCTCGGAATATGATACAAAATGTAAAAATACCACCAAGTATTCCACTTGTGCAAATTCAACATTTGAATAACAAAATGATTTAGCTGAGCCTTTCTATGCCTTTAACATTCTTCCATGTAATGTACACACTCAAGAAAATATTTGTGGTGTAATCTACTTGTGCTTCCAGTAAGATACATCTTAAATTGTTCAAAGGTTATGCCCTAATTATTAAACAAACTGAAAGCAGTGCCACATTCCATTAAGAGTAAGTACACTGGATTTTTAATAGCCTAATAATTTTGTATCACTAACACTGGGTATTTCCTGTAAATTCAAAAGCAGCAGGTTTAAAGTAGCCCTCACAACAAATCTTATATCATAACATTTCTTTTCACAACTCTCTTAAAAAAAAGAAAGGAAAAGAAAAGAACCTGCTATATTGAAAGTACGAAAGGATTTAATTGAAAACATATTCTTCATTTTCCTTTAATGATTTCAACAGGTTTTCAAATAATTTTATTTTAAGTACTTTGCCAATGCTAATATTCCAAGAGGTGAATAAGTGTCTTATGATAGCCTTTTTAGAAAAAGCTGCACCAGTTAGGACGTTCAAATTACGGTACAGTCAAAGCTGCTTTACAAATTTACTTTACAGTAGATTATATCTTTAAAAATGCTTTGAACTGACACTTGGTATTCAAGCTTCCTCCTCTTTCAAAATTTCTTCTAAATCTTGTTGGCTGTTTTTTGTTAGAACATGGCCAAGAAAGGGGAGGGGGAAAAGGGAGGAGGACTTTTTCTGGTTTTAAGTATTTTTCTTCTCATAGTCTACTGAAAAACAGCAACTTTAAAAATGAATTTCAAATGCACTTAATTCTTACTTTTGACTGAAACCTGTTCAATAATTGATTTTGGTTTTTCTCTTTTATCACTTAAAATTATCTGTTGAGTTTTAAGGTTTGAAAACTGGCTAATGAACAGATAAAATAAAGTCGCAATGCAGATTCCAGATCACCTTCCCAATGACGCTATTACAGCTGCACACTATGGAGCAAAATAAGAAAGAATAACATTTCTGAGGAAATCACCACAACAACTGCAAATATAATCTTAGGGTGCATCTATACAAGACGCTTACTGTGGAAGTACTTAATTAGCTCCAAAGTAAAGTGGCACTGTCTACATGTGGATGCCTATTAGGCCGGAGTAAACTAATTCTGCATAGGACAATAATGTCAGATACAAGTACCATCCTATGGCAGAGTTCTTTACTCTGTTGCATGAGGGTGCTACACGAGGGGCTGCTTGCCAGCTAGCCTCGCACTGTATTGCCCTTGTGCCCTGGCCAGCCCCTTTGTAGTATGCTGAGCTGGGGCTGACAGGCCGACCCCCTGGATTCCCTGCCAGCCAGGGCTGTGCCACCCCAGCTCAACATATTGCAGTCCCAGATACACGTGTAAAAGCTGAGCCTGGGAACAATAAACTCCAAATCAAACTGTTAATTTCATGTGTAGATGCACAACTCAGTGTATTACTGCTGGAGGCACCAAATTTTGTACTGTAAGCAAACACTGGCAACGTAAACAGTATATAAAGGTCAGGTTGAATTTACATTAAATTAATCAGTCTATAAGTGCCCTTATGCTTAATATCAAATGACACAATAAATAGAACCCTGCAGGTTAGAATACACAATTCTTTTTCTTGTAGATCAAGCTGAATCAATGCATGCTGGGACATCACTCTCCAAGGTGCTCATTAGATTCTTTATTTTAGGAACTGAGAGACTCATTGCAAGTGGCCCCATTGTCACCCATGTTCTTCATCTCTAAAATAACTACCAGTATTTATTGTGACAACTTTGAAGAACTTCTGATACTGACAATCATACTTCACTCTCTCACAGACTGGAATGAAACACTGTAAAAGCTCTTGTGTACTCAGCTGCAATTTTGCTGCACTATGAAAAAAAAGTTATTTTGAGCCACAGCTATATCAGTCCTTGTTTCAAGACTTTCAAATGTTTCTGGGCTTAGTACAATGACAGACATGCCCCAAATGTACTGAAATGGAGATGGCTGAAAACAAAACAAGAAAGTAATTAACAACTGTTTGAAGAGCATTTATACATGAGCAAAGAAAAGATTAAAAACATCAGGTATTTCAGTTACGCCCCTCAATTGCATCCTGTCTCAGTCCACTGAACTTGACTTTAATAGAATAGGCCTTTATGAAAGTGCTAAATGCAGGCTGGCACAAGAGCCATGCTTTGTTTTCCTTTTTACTCAGTTAGAAAGTAGGCTTTTTAAGTGGTTCAACTTTTCTTTACTCAAATCACTTATTGCCTTCACAAACTGAGTAACAGTAACTGCATTATGTAAATTCATTGTCATCACACTGTCCAAACGTTAGCTGGCCTAACGTGTTACAGGCAGTGTTGTGCTATTACAATGTGAATCTACAACCCAGTTCAGCAAGATACTAAATCATATAGGAAAGCGGTACCATACAGAGAGCCATAGAAAAGAGATGGATTAGGTATTCCAGAGGTGCTTACAAACCATGATGATGAGCACAGTATGACAGGATGGAGGCAACCACCAAAGAATGTTAAATTTAGACACATGGTGAAGGGATCAACTGTTTAAGACCTTTTGACTTCTGATATTCTTATACGTAACATAAAAACACATTCACATACACTGACTACTTCTCCAAGAGCATTTTTCTATCACAGTATAGCTGATGTATAACTGGACATTAGTTTGTCCAGCTCCATCTATCTTGAAGCAATTCAGGATCTTTGCTTCCATATTAAAAGGGCCAAGCTGTAGGCTTTGACATTTGTAATAAACTAACATTGTAATCCTTAAAAGACAATTTTTACTTATGCAGGAAGCTCAGCCAGCTTGTCACAAAGACCAGAATTGCTACTTTCTTTTGAACAGGATGTGCCAGCAGTTTCTCTCTGAAAGAGTTAGTAAAGTGGTTTAGCATGATTGGTCATGCAAGTTAATGATTCTGCTTGCACTGTCAGCTATGACACATTTGTTAAAGTAGTGGTCCAAATTTCTTTGTGGTGTAAGTCCATGCATGTGGAATGGACTTGGCAGATGGTACAGATATGGAAATCACACATTAGGTTCCATTGTGCCTTTATCTGCATGTGTAGAGGGGACTATAGAGTCTTTTAGAGATCTATTGTTCACTGTAAGATCTCCAATCATTCATCAGTGAAGTTTTACTTTTGTGAAGTTTTGTGTTGTCAAAAATGTAGTTTTTAACCAGCCCTATATTGTCTGTGTTTGACTGGTTATCCTAGCACAGTTGCTCATCTTTTCTGTATTTTCTTTGTTGTGAAATTCAAACAGAGATCCCTTACTTCTGTATTTCATTTATATGACAATGGCAAAACTAACTACAGAGCAGTTTGGTTTTTGTTTTATAATTCACTTTCAATTATCTTTTAAGTTAGCAAATATGTTTTTTTCCCCCTAGACCAACCTATTCAAACCACTTTAATATTCTTCCTAGTGGATTAGGATAGGGATTAGCAGTATACAGCTTATGGTACCATTTTATTCAGATCCCACTGTTGGGGGCTATGGGGAGGACTTCTGTAGTGTTTTGGTGGCAGATGTTTTGCTCACATAGCAGCAAGGCAGCAGCAAATAGATCAGGAGCACCATCCCACTTCAAACACGAGTTAGGTTGTTTCAGTCCACTAATTGTAAAACATCACAGAGACTGCTGGATTAGAAGTAACTATTATACATAATATATCTTGATTTTAGTGAGTCTATAAATCAAGCCCTATATGATAAATTCATTAGCAAAACTAGGGTAATAGTGGTTTAGATGAAGTTACTATAAGGCAGCTGCACAACTAGTTGAAAACCTGTGTTTGAGATCTAATTTTCAACAATTTGAAGTTAAACTGGAATTATAGACTCCTGGAGGACATGTCTTGGTATATCTTGTAGTATTATCATTAATAGACTAAATAATGAAATAGAAAGCATGTTTTCTAAGTCTCTAGAGAACACCAATCTGAAAGAGATTGCAAACACTTTTGAAGACAGGATCAGAATTCAAATAATGAAATTATATGGACAAATGCAAATATGATCAGGAAGGTAATTTCCAAATGCAGAAATAAAAATGGTGCCTATGAAAAAGTATAGGCAGCAGTTCTGCAGAAAAGGAGTGGGGTGTCCTAGAGGAAAACACATTGAATACAAATGAAAAATGTTATGCTGTTTAACTATAAAAGTCAAATGTCATTACCAAGTGTTGAATAGAAGACAGAGGGAAGAATTACTTTTCCCTACTCAGCACAGAAAAACTCTCAGCTAGAGTACCATTATCCAATTTTGAGCAAGGCACTGTAAGAAAAAAGATATAAGCAAACTGGAGAGCATCCAGAGGAGCACAAGAAAGAGAAAACATGATAAGCATGGAAAGATTGAAAGAATAAGTGTAAAAAAAAGAAAACGAAGGCAAGACATGATAAAAGTTTTCCAATGTGCAAAAGATTGTTTAAAAGGGAATGGCTATTACATGTTTTTCTTGTCCCTTGCTTGGATGCTTATCTTACTGGGGTGATCTGACTCCAGCTGATTTCCTGCCCCTTGGGCAGAGGGCTGGACCCGATGATCTTGCGAGGTCCCTTCCAGCCCTAATGTCTGTGAAATCTATGAGAATAGGGCAAACAGTAATCAGATTAAAGTAAGGGAGATTTTGGTTAGACTTTAGGGAAAAAAATATTAGGATAACTAAGCACTGGAAGAGGCCATGTAGTGCATATCTAGAATCACACCACTGGAAGTTTGTAAGAACGTTACAAAAACATGTGAGAAATGGTCCTGGCTCTGCCTCACAGATGGCTGAATGGACTGGGTGAACCCCTGAAGTTTCTTCTGACCCTAACATTTCAATTATTCAGTGGCCACACCAGAAAAAAAATTTGCAACCAATTTCATTTTCCACAGTGGTGATAAAATCGATCCTTTAGAAGCAGGGGTTCTTGTATGGTTTACAAGACGAATGGTTTATAAGAAGAAAAGGAACCATTTTAGTTCTATGTTAGTGGCTTCCAGACCTTTAATAATAAAAATAGTTTGCTATCACTTGAAAAAGTTAACTGCAAGGAGCTATAGTCTCAAAATTGACTTTTCAATCTTGTGTCAAATAATGTGTCCAACTGATCAGAATAGCTGGAAAACTCTCCAAACCCTAAGAACGAGACAGCCACATAAATATCTTATATCTGTATGTACTATTGCTGCATCAGCCCTTGTAATTCATTTTGTTACTCAGATGGGAAAAGTTGCATTTGCTCTAAAATTGGAAGTGCCAAAAATATTCAATGACAATTCTTCTAAGCTTTGCATCAGTGGTGATATGGAAAATGTTCCAAGTGTTTCCAAAAATGGGACAAAAATTCAGGAATCATTTCCAGCAATTGCTCCAATATAAGTACGTATCACTATGACATTCACACTGATAAATTAGTCAGTGACACTTAGAAGCTCATTTAATTTTATATATTTACTCCTTTATAATATAGGACAAAATACCTTTAGTAATAACAGGATATCTATTATAAATACAATAATCAGGTTCACCAGCAGGGTAATATATGACACAAATAGAAATGAACTAATGATTATTTTTGGTTTCATCAATCTGGCAGTAAACCACTTTGTATACATAGGTAACATAACCATATGGCAGACAATTCTGTGGACTAGATCAGGTAACAATTTGCTAGGAGGAATAGATTTATCATTCCCGTTGATCAGATCAGAATGGATTTATTAAAATGAAAATGAGGAAGGCAAATTCTGAACAAAAATATAATTTGCTGGGATTACGATATTTTGAATATCAAAGAGAAAAAGACGAAATATTATCCAGAACATGATAAAATTTAAATTTCCCTCTGTGTTTATACTTTGATATCACCAAGGATATCATTCAAAGTGGAAAATATGGAACCTGAAAACAAGCATTCCTCCTGGATTTGAAATAAAAAATATCAAGAAAGCAAAAGCAAACAAGAACTATAATCAATTACTACAATAAAGAAGCAAATATAACAGCCTTGGGGAAACTTTTCTACCCTATAAGTGGTAGCAGAAGATGAGCCTGCAGGCTGCACTAAGACAAATTATATAATAAAGTCAAGTGTCTAATTTGTTTAGTACTTAGACTAGTAACAAGCTCCATTTAGTGTAAGTACTCTTTTGGCCTTCTTCAAGAATGAATACACAGAACCCTTCAATGTTGGTGATTTGTATTCCCCAGGAAAGTTATTGTTTACAAGTCATTTTCAATAAGACAGCATGTGCTAAGTGCCAACTTTAAAGTGGGTAGTCCCAGTCTGAAAGAAACCAAAAATATTTTATTTTAGCCTGGCCTAATGGGATCCTTAATGTTTTTGACACAGTGGTACCGTATTCAACAGACTTAATATAACTACCTGGTACACACAAAATAAGCTTAGTACTTGACTGCCTTGGTCACAAAGATTTAATTCTTTTTAAGCGGCACCTCTGCACAATTTGAAACAAAACAAGCTTTGTATGAAGGATAGAGTTGCATGTCACAAGACAACTTCTTGTCTGAAAATTATTCAATTTGTACTTTTCCCCTCTATTTTACAATGATGTCAAGTTAAACAGATTCCACATATTATGTAAAGCTTGTACAACAATGGAGTAATATTTAGCAATATTAATAATATGTACCAAGGCATCTGTGGGTCCAAGTTTAAAAAGAAATAAAAAAGTGGGGCTTGAAGATTTGTTTTTACTTAATCCATGATATTAAAGGACTACTAAGAGAGGAATGTATCCTCACACCATGCAGTGTGGTACCACAGATTAAACCTTAATCTTTGAAATGCACCTGAAGGAAGATCAGATGGAAATCAGAATGAAGCAGTGCTAGCTGTGCATTCTCACCCCACAGCTGTATGGCAGGATGGCATAATATAATTTCAAGGTAGGATGTACTGAAGATGGCAGTATATGTGCTACTTAGCTGAAAACCTAGCAATGCACGCTAATTAGAAGCATGTGTTCCTTGGAATCCAGGTGCGTTGTCTAGAGTGCTAGCATGCTCCTTGTTAAAGTAAGCTTATATCAGAATCTAGACAAACTACTACACTATTGTAGAACTGAAGGAAAAGTTGTTACATTCATGTAATGACTGCCAAGGTTAATTAATATTTTCTATTCTAATCTAAGAGTCAATAATTGGAATGTAATTCCCCAAACTTCATCATTACATTTTAGATACATCCTGTTGTTAAAGTACTCGGGCTCTTAAAACCTGCTTAAGAAAGCTCAGTTACAAATATTCTTCCTATCAAGCTGAAATTGTTTAGCATTCCCTTTTTTCCCCCTGGAAGAAAAGTTAACATCATCCTTACTTTCCAATTACAACAAGGAAAAATGTTTTGAGAAGATAAGCAGTTTCTCTATCAGCATGCAAACTTTTCATACTTCTCTAAGTGATGAAGAAAAGTATTTTCTAGAGCTACCTGAGTAGACATTGATTGAATTTTGTTCATTTGCTACTTGCCTTAAACATTCTCTCCATTCTATGTTGGAAAAAGTATTTAATGAAAGTAATACAAGTCACAGGGAGGCAAAACTCATATGTTAAGCCAAAAAGGGACAAAGTTAACAAGCACGCAAGACTACTGCCAATTCCAAACATTCAAAAATTGGGTGAACAGTCAAAACTCATGAGTTTAAATTAACAAAAGATAATCGTTCTTCTCCCTGACTACCCTTCATAGTCTTCCACAAGGTTCCTTTGCACCCTTGTTAGTCTATCTTCAGCACCTCATGTTGTTTTTTTTTTTTTGCCTTTACGGAAAGAAATGGAAGAATACATATGTTCTCTTCTATGCCCAAGCTTCTATAAATTCCTGTATAGTTGCTTTCATATAAATGGGAACTTCTTAGCTCTAGCTGTAAGCTACACAACGCCAGATCAAAAGAGGATTGCTTCTTTGCTGTTCCAAAGCTTCTTTCCAATTGTAATAAACAAGCAAACTTCTTAGTGAAAAAAATCATTAGTATATTTTTTTAGGGTTAATAAGCTAAGATATTTTGATAATATGCAAAAGTAGTGTACATACTCTGTTTTTAAGATTTCTAGGTCTCAAATGGCAAAGACTAACACTTAGTAGTGAAATATGTCCTAAATTTAACAGAGAGAAGGTCAAATACTTTGAAAGGAGCCTTGCGATTTACAGCTCCTCCAGTTTTCAGTGACCAAACTGAAGTATTTTGACATAATTACCATGCAGCATTTTAAATTATAGGAGCACTTTTTTCAATTCTAATGGGACTACTCAGAGAACAAAATACTTACTCAGCATCCATAAAAGTGTAAGACCCTATATAAACAGGGACATACTCTAGAATTTCCATTTTCACATGCAAACTTTATAATAGTTGTGCTATTTTTCTTACTCAAACACATGCAAAAATGTGCATATAAAACTATAGGTCAGTATTATACAGCAGGAGGTAACCATAATGTTTATACCACTGGTATCACTTCCCTGCCCTGCTGGCAACACTCGTACCAATGCAGCCCAGTATGCCATTAGCCTCTTGGCAACAACGGCACACTGCTGACTCATATTCAGCTTATTGTCCACTCACTGTAACCCCCAGGGCCTTTTCTGCACAGCTGCTGCTTAGCCAGTCAGTCCTCAGGCTGGAGCAGTACATGGGATTGTTCTGTCCTAAGTGCAAGACTTTTCACTTGTCCTTGTTGAACCTCATGAGATTTCTTTTGGACCAATCCTTCAATTTGTCTAAGTTGCACTGAATGCTAGCCCAGCCCTCCAGCATATCTATTACTCCCCCCCAGCTTGGTGTCATCTGCAAACTTGCTGAGGGTGCACTCTGTGCCATCTTCCAGGTTGTTGATGAAGACATTGAACAATATTGGCCCAAGGACCACCCACTGGGGCACTCCACTTGATACCAGCTGCCAATTAAACATCAAGCCATTGATTACTATTCTCTGAGCCCAGTGCTTTAGCCAGTTTTCTACCCACCTTACAGTCCACTGATCAATTCCGTACTTCCTTAGCTTACCTGCAAGAATGTTGTGGGGGACCATTATCAAAAGCCTTGCTAAAATCATGTTATACTTCTTCTTAGCAGTCATATGAATAATCACCACTTTCGCTATAGTATGATAGAAGTACCATGAATCATGTACCTACCTGAAACTGTTAAGATTAAAGATTATCTTAAACAGAAGAAAGATTTTAAGTATTCCTCTACTATAGACTATATTTCTTTTAATATAAAAAAACTTATTGCACAAGAGACATTAATATAAAGTTGGTTCGAGAATTAATATCAAGTTGGTCCAATAGAAGATATCACCCACAACAATTCTTTCCTCTCACACTGAAGAATTAAGATATATAACTGATAACAGTTATGTATGTTGTCATTAAATACAAGTGCTTAGTCCCAGTAAAGTCAACTAGGCACATCAGTACACCCATTAAGTACATATTTAAGTATTTGCAGGTAAATGAACAAATATAATTGTCAGTAGCCTTCCAAGAGCAGGACTGTAGTATCTTCAGAAGATTCAAGTACTTTTTCTATAGAATCATAGATAACAGTACCAAAATGTAATGTATCTAATTTAAAATAAGTAAACAGTATTATGTTTTTCATTTCCTACCTATTTTAAAACATTTAAATAGGCATTTTCAGACAGCTTGGACAGCCATCATACCATGTCCTTTTAAAGCTCCTGCAGCCAAAGTAAACACTTGATGCTTCATATGCAAAGGTCAGTTGGAAAGGGAATTTACAAGTTTACCAAATATAACTAAGTTAGAATGGCTATATTAGGGATGGGAACATATTTATATATTTTTATTATTATTCCCAGATTGAAGGTTAAGCTTTAAAAAAAAACCCAACAACAACAACTAGAAATGCTTGATTTTAGCAGGAACAAGTAAGGTAATATTTGATTTATAGATGATTGACAGTAATTGTACTGAACCCCACACTTCCTGAGCTTACACAATGACTTTTGGAAGTTAAAGGGTTTCCGTGATAATAGGCACTGTTAAACATTTGCCACATGAAGGAAATTCTTAGTGAAGGATTCAGTTCCCCTGCTAATTTTTAATTTGACATCCTCTGGTATTTGGGTAAAAAACTGCTATTATAGGTTAAAATACATATTTTTTCTATTCTCATAATAAAACATGGTGCAACTATTCTTGCTACAAATTTATTTTTGAAACTCAGCAGCCACAGGGCCCTGTAGGTGTCATTTCCTAGTTCTAGTGTATTTTGTGGGGCAAATGACAAAGGGCAAGATTTAACGGCTTGAGGCAGCTGACCAGGACACACAAAATGCCCCGAGGAGCATTACAGCTGAGATGCTGCAATGGCTAGGGGACAAGAACCTAAGTAATCTACTGGAGACTACAGTTGCAAAGAATGCAATCAAATTTCTGAAAAGCTTTAAATGTGTAAGGGGAAAATTACTACACCCTACCAGTCACAAATAGATCCACTATCCTGAGTTTGTTTGCATGCATCTTGGCAACTCACAGCAAAGGTTTGATTTCCATGTTTGAAAACCTATGCTGGATTGCTTTCAGAAAAATTTTCCAGTTGCAGGTTCAGTCAAAAGTATGTGAATAGAAACTCTGTGTGACACTCAGTGTAGGTCAAGTTTTCATCCTAACGGTGTCCCATTAGTGACTCATTTTTCTTACCACAGTTAAATTTTGTGCCATAGACTTTACTATTTAAGTTCACTTACAAGGTAGAAAGATACACTTTCACCTTTTTTAACTTCATTATTCTAACAGGAAACCTTTGATTAAAGCAGGACTTCTGTCAATAAGGGCATATCCCAGATTCAGTAGACACTAGTCTCGGAAGTAAAGGTTAGTCTAGACATTCCATGCGGTGGAAAGTGCAGGGTCTGTCATTTTATTTCCTGTCAATTGAAAGGTAGATGATGTATATCTGTAAACACCCTGAAATAGTTTTGAAACAATGTTTAACTTTGTTTTGTGTTTTTTTGGGTTTTTTGGAAAATATTTGTTGGGCGGCGTGCAAAACTAGAGGTTAAACGTATCAGGTTATTTTAAAAATACATATTAATTAATATTTTTCAAAAGTTCATTAAAATATTTAGGATTAAAGATGTTTCTCTGTTTTTAAACTCTGAACCAATATGTAATCAAAACAAGATGTCCTGCCAGGGAAAATATATTTTGAGAACAGTTCGAGCTTCTTGTGCTGCTGTGGTTATCCATCAGAGATAATTTGGTTGCCATATAAAGAAAAAAAGGAAGAAAATATTTGAAAAAGCAAAAATTTTTAAGAGTCTGACATTCAAGTCTTATGAATAACACAGAAAGTATGTCCCTCTTTCCTTAAGAAAAGAGAATTACAGCTTGTTTTGCCTTTTCAGATAAAGGATTTTAAGTCAGGGGTGTCAACACTGGATCTGGTCCTCAAAGCCCTATCGTCCAGGGTCCAGTGCTGCCCATGGGTCTGGGAGTTGACCAACAGGCAGCAGGCAAGACATGCCAAATGGCTCCACACACCAATTCCAAGTCATGTCTCAGAGCACTAAAGCAACACTGCCTGCAGCACAGATCCAGAGCATGAGCATGCCATTCTACTGCTCTGGGGCTGCACTGTACACAGAGGCTGCTCCAAAACTCAAAGACTGTGCTGCAAACAGGGGGACCCTGATGCATCCCTAGATCCAGGAGAGGCAGGCCCCCTTGGCCAATCAGTGGTACAGGGTAGAGCTGCTACCACCTCAGCCAATCAGCAGCAACGGGTGAGGCCACCAAGCTCCTTGGCTAATCATCAGCAAGGGGTGACGCCACTGCAAAAAGGCCCCTCCCTTCCTCTTCTTCTGGGAACCCTGCCCCTCCTGGTTGTGTACTGCCCTACCTCTAGGCACAGCCAACAGAATAATGAGGACAAGTGACTGAGCTGTATTTCCACCAATGAGCTGAAAAACAGGACTTTTTGCAGTTCAGTCCCTATGAGAAAAGGACAGGGAACAAAGGGTTTAAAACAGAATGGTCCAGTATGAAACAGGACCAATGGCCACCTAGCTTCCCATGGCACCCACTCCACACATGGTCAGAATCCAGAATGCAGAGCCAGTCCATGAGTACAATCTGGCCTATGGACCAGCTCTCTACCAATAATCTCTTCCTATTTTAAGTAAAACACAGTGTTTTCAGATATACCTTTCTTTTAGTGTATGTTAAAATACTTCAGATGTGAGATGAGTTTTTTAGGTCAGCTGTGAGAACTTACTGATGTCAACAAATGAAGATGATTTGGTATATAATCTTTAGTGATCCTATTCTCTCATAAATTCTCCTACATTAATATATAAATTCATTTTGAATCACATTTTGCAACAGTACCCCAGAATTTGCAGCCTCATATATATATAGCCTAAATGGGTTGTGGGATAATTTTTCTTCTTTTAGATGCTAATGGCTATGAAATATCATATATTGTTATATCTATATATCATAGAGACACATCTAGATAAATGCATACGTTTAATAGTCATATATACACTGCGTCTAAAAGATAGGATGTGTATACTAGGCTATGCACACAGAAGTGGAGAGCATAGCATAAATACTGTTCAGTTGGAAAAGGACAGCTTAAAAAGTCACCCTAATATTAAAAACATGTCTTGAGAGGGATATATAAGCAGCTGATATAAAGATCAATAAAAAAATTACCAACCTAAAATATAACGTTTCTACTTTTGCTATATCTTTTACAAGGGTATATTATAATATACATTAAAAGAAAATTAAAATCTCCTATGATCTGAAGTGGAAGTCTATCACCCTGTTCTCGTTAAGAAACTGGGGGACTGTGGTGTCAAC
>NW_017728918.1:93536665-93542369 GCF_001723895.1 Crocodylus porosus | reverse complement strand
CCCCCACTGGGGCCCTCACCCACGCCTCTTGCGCTCGCTGCCCGCACTCGGGCCTTCCTATGCCCCCACTGGGGCCTACGCCCCACTGGGGCTCCTCCCAATTGGGGCTTCCAATTGGGGCCTGTCCCGGTAATGCCCATGCTGGGCTGGGGGCGGGACTCCCCCACTGCTTAGGCCCACCTTCCTGGGCCTGCACCCTTCTGGGCTTCCGCCTCTCCTCGACTCTTCCCAAAGTCGCCCCAATGGGCTGGGGTCGGGACAACCCCAGTCGCAGCACCCTCCTTTACTGGGGGAGTTCCTGCTGAGGCCTCCTCCACCCCTACAGCCTCGCCCAGTCCTCCGGTGTAATAATCACAACTCCACCAAACTATGCTGGCTCTCTCACATACCTTTCTCAGGGGTGCTCTCCCTCCCCTCGCATCACTGCAGCGGTCACACTGCCAGCGTAAGCTCTGCTGCTCAGCTCTCCGCCGCAGAGCTCCTGCTCCTGCAGTGGCCAGAGGGGAACTGTTTCCGGCCTCCGCCTTCCCTTCTTTATGAAGGCCAAGCCTCACCCCCTGGCGATCAGCTGATCTACTTAGCTCCAACAGCTAACACCTGCTGCCTTACTAACTGGCAGCTAAGCAATTTCCTACCTTCAGTAGCAGGCACCCTAGTGCCCTGCTACAGGGTCTTTAAGAGGAGACTAGATGAACACCTTGCTGGGGTCGTTTGACCCCAGTACTCTTTCCTGCCATGGCAGGGGGTCGGACTCGATGATCTGCTCAGGTCCTTTCCGACCCTACAAACTATGAAACAAATTCAGCCTATTGCTGACCACTCTTGAAAGTGCCACCCATAATAGTTACAGTAAGTACCAAATGTGTATCAAGTGAACCTATGTATTTCCTACTGGATACTGATGTGGCTGCCCATAATCACTCATAAGTATCACCACTGAAAACTTCTGTAAGATTACAAAATAGTCATATAGATGGGCAAGAACTGAGTTTCAAAATTTAGTGACTTATGTTTCAGTCTCCAAGTCCTTCTACTGTTTTAAATAGCCACTGGTAGCATTTTTTCTTTGCATACTTGAAGAATGAAATATTTTATGAAATTCAAAAACTGATGGCCAAAAGTAAGTTTCAGAATCTTAAGTAGGTACTCCTAACTACATTTTGTTTTAAAAGTACATTTTGAGATAGGGCATCTTTTCAAATGACTTTTTACAAAAAAAAAAAAGTTCATAACACACACACACATGTACACAACTCCTTCCGCTCTCTCTTTTTTCCTAATGCCATTTCACATTTAGAAGGGTCATTTGGGCAGACCCAACAACAACAACAACAAGAAACATGTTGCGAACCATTTTCTTTTCTCTCCACACACAGTCCTTCTGTTGGACTATCCATTTTCAGTTTCATTATCAGCTTTGCATCTGCTTTCACTAAGTAGCCTCCATCTAGAGCACAGGTAAAGGGAATACCCCCATGTACAAATCAGGGAAAGTGCTTACTCATAGTACTATATCAAATCTACAAAGTTAATGATTAAATTAAGATGTGAAATTGCAGTCATGATTATAGTTAGATGTAACGATCACCAGTACAACAGTTATTCATAGAAAAATTGATTTTGACATTGATGGTGGTGTTAAGTGCTCAGTTCAAGGTACACTTTAAAACCCTAACCTAAACATAGCATTAACAAATGACAAACACTTTGTAGATTTTAGCAAACAAGACAGATTATGTTGAATAATTTCCACTCATATGTCAAGCCTGTTGACGATGATTACCTAAACCTGCAAAACTTGTTAGATATAAAGCAGAAATAAAGAAAAATCATTATCGAAAATAACAAATAATGTATGGGTAATATTTCCATTTCAGGCCATTCAAAAAAGGTTGTCCAGCTGAATATTTTTAGGGAATTACTGTCATTATTGTTTTGCCTTTTTCACTTTATCCCTCAAAACAACAACTTTTGAAAATTAAACATATTTATTGAATGGTTAGCATAAACAGTGTAAAGCCACATGAAAAAATGTATCATTATTTGAAGTATGTGCTGGTTACCAAGGGATCATATTGATTTTATTCCTAGCCACAACTGTGTGTTGGTAATGCAGGAATCTGTAGGCCAAGCACATGAAGAATGGCATCCAGCTAACTGTTCAATACACAGCAGGTGAAATAATGGCTCCACTGAAGTCAATGGCAAACACCTTCTTAACATTGATTTAACCAGGATTTTTCTCTCAAATGCTTTTGCATTTGCATCAGTCCAAAATGGCTTTCTGGGGAAAAAATAATCCAACATGAAAGGATAAGGCCTGGATCCTCAATGGTATTTAAGTGACAAACTGAGTTGTGTATAAAGATCTCTGAGAAACTGGGTCTAGGTCTTTACAACACAGTATTCATCAACCTGTTGACCTCTCTTATCAAAGCAGCAATCTGTTTTTCATTATATAACTTATCATAATATAAATGTTGATTGATAGTAAAAATATTATTTCAAAACTCCAGACCACGCTAGCACAGATGAATTCACCTGGCAAGAAAGGGGTTATCTAAAAATTATCCTGCAATTATTATGCATGACAACCCTCCTAATTGTTTACCAGAGAATACTGAAACATACTAGAAATTTTGCAGGCTATATCCAAAAAAAAAATCCACTGTAATAATACAGTTTCCCTACTGAAGTTTAGTAAGTTTTTTTAATTTGTAAATAGACCAAAAGTTAATCATGCATTTCAGCATCATGTTTCTTCCTCACCAGCGTGATATAACTCTTGATAACAACTAAATGAGATGTTCATTGAATACAGTAATGTCAGTACAGGCAGCAAGGAAAGTTAAAAAAGAAACTTTTGTTTTTCTTGAAACGTGTAGTTAAAGCAAATTACAGACTAAGAGACTTGGCTCTTGAACAAGTTCTGTCACATGACCATTGATATCTGTGCAGATTGTATGGGAGAAAAAACAAAAATTCCCATCTGTGGACATCTGTATAGGACATGGGGGTTTAATCCTCCCTAAATTGAAGCAGTGTTTTTTTAAAAGCACAGCTTCAGTTTAGGGTGAAGTAAACCCTTGTTTCATGTAGATCCCATGCCTGCTCCATCCCTACCTGCCTCTCCAGCAGCGGGGACGGTACAGCAAGCTACTGGCAGGCACAGCAGCTCCTGAGCTGCAGGGGCAGGGGTGGGCGGGGTTGGTGTTTGCCTCTGTGGCAGCAGTGGCCCCTCCCAGGTGGCACCCACCCGCAGGCACCTCAGTCATGGAGAGAAGCACAAGGCCCCCACGCAGCTCAGGCAGGCAGGCTCCAGGGTTAAAAAAAAAAAAAAAAGATCAGGCTTGCCACTTTTCCCCCCCCACCTTCTGTGGCGCCTGCCTTCCCAGGCTGCTGCTGGGCTGCCTGCACAGCCCGAGCTGCATGGAGCCTGGTGCTTCCCTCTGCAGTGGTGGGGTAGGAAAATAAAACTCCTCAGAGATGTTTTACTTTGCAGAGCCCCAAAGTCATTTAAGGCACATTATGCCACCGAATGTGCTACCACGGCTGAAATTAATGTGCAATATGCTGCCAATTGTGCAAACAGCAATGCCATTTAAGTGGTGCAAAAGGCATTTAACCCACTTTAAAGTGTCTTCTATAAATGCCCTGTGATCTCACAATTACTCCCTTATCACTATGAAGTCATTGGGATGACTTCAAATGGGATAGTCATTTAGTAATGTGGATGTATGGTATCACTGACTTAGAGGTAGTCTTGAATATAGCTTTCATGGAGAGAAATTTTCAAAATCCTCTCTGCATTCTTTTCTAAATATTTCCTGATATACTGAAACTCTTGCCATTTTATTATTACAATCTGTATATCCTTCCTTGAAGTATAAATATCTCAGCATGTGTGCTGAAAGCACTTTAATCAAAGTACTTGCACACTCCACAAGAGCTGAGAATCAGAATTCTGTACATTAGCAGTTCTTAAGGTCAGAACTGGGTGAGTTGTGTTTCAGAATGCTGGTCTCAGAGTAATGGAGGTCATTAAGGTTTTACCTCACTATCAAATCTCCTCTACCACAGCCAAAATGCTATAAAAATGCAAACAAGGTTCTGTCCCTAGTTACTTGAGGTTCCCAGAGTATAAATGAGGTCAGATTTTGGCCCCTGTGAGATTTAAAATGATGATAATGTGCCTATGCCACCAGGCAAAGTATTCTATCAACACAGGCCATAATGCTCCTAAGAATCAAGCGCTCTCACTTTCTATTAACTTTAGAGTAATACAGTAATACTTACTTTTACAGTATATTTTTATTTTAGTGGGCATGGAAGGTGACCAGCATTTTGCAAGATATGCTGGATCTTATTCAGCCTTCTAGTAAGCTCCATTTAAATGCAATGTAGTTTTGCCCATTTATGGATTTAGCCCAATACCACCATCAAATCTAGTTTCTTAGCTGCACTCTAACAGCTGAGGAGGACACTGAAAGAAGAAAAAAAATGCCAGTTTAAAATGGATGTTAAAAAAAGTTCTAGATACAGAGATCAGAGGGTGTCCATAAGAAAGGAAAGATTAAATTAACTTTAAATTTTGCTACTTCTAAAATCAATTTCTTAAATTGCTTTAGTGTTTACAGCTAAAATCCAGACAACTCCTAGGAAGTGGTTTCATAATTCACAAATAATTATTGTTCTCAATACATATATTATTTGTAATAAGTTTAAGCCTGTAATACAGTCACAATAATTTGCTGAATTTGCTGTTTGCAATGACATATCTGTTCAAAGAGTAAAGGACACTGGCCAACTCCACTGAAGCTAGCTTGAAGAAAGGGATGCCTCCAGTGGTTCGATAATACCCACAAACCACTGGTAGATCTCCTTTGTAAGCAGTGTCCAAAGAAAGGGGTTTGGGAACAAGCACACTCCTTTCTGCTCCAACATCACTTCCTGCCTGACTCACTCAGCACATGATAATGCTCCCCCCTTCAAATTTTTTTTGCTTATTTACTAGGAGTAGGATGGCAGGGTATCAACTTTCTGTTTCTTTGGGGCTGTATTATGCTTTAAACCCAAAAAACCCCCCAAGTTTCTCCTGTGCTCTCATGTTCTCTCTTGTTATCATGATAATACATACTAATTTTGGAATGAGTGAGTAACCTTTGGAAAAAACTAAGCAAAAACAAAAAATACATTCCAGATTCATAGTACTGTGTGATATGTCAGGTACTTAAGGGCATTTGTAGACGATACATTAAAGCAGGTTAAATGCCCTTCTGCACCTCTTTAATGGTGTTGCTGTTTGCACAAGTTTGCAAATTCAGTGGCGTATTGCATGTTAATTCCAGCCACTGTAGCAAATTCGGCGGCCTAATGCACCTTAAATGACTTTGGGGCACAGCAAATGACTCTGGGGTGCAGCAAATTAAAATCCTCTGAGGAGTCTTAGTTTGCTACCTTGCAGCCACAGAGGGAATCACTGGGTTCTGTGAGGCTCAGGAGCTGTGCAGACAGCCCCAGCAGGCAGCCTGGCAGTAGCCCAGGAAGGCAGGGAAAAAAAGGCAGCAAGCCTGATCTTTTTTTTCCTTCTCTTCCCTGGAGCCTGCCTACCTACCTCAGCTGTTCAAGGCCCTGGTGCTTCCCTCTGCAGCTGCAGTGCCCCCAAGATCACCCACGCCAGATACCTGGAGGTGGGTGCTGCCAC
>NW_017728918.1:93531761-93536115 GCF_001723895.1 Crocodylus porosus | reverse complement strand
CGCATAGAAACCTCCAAGAGTTTACTGTAAAGGTATTTTATTTATCAAATAGTAAAAAAAGCTTGTTGGTTCCATTAAATCCAACTGAAGAAAATAAATGTCTAAAACAATGTGGAAAGAAATTTAAAATTAGTGGCAGATAATAAACTATTTGTATTTTAGGGCCACCGAAAGAAACTACCTGCAAAGTTCAAGAGTTTAAACAAAAATATCCTGAGATGCCTACTCTTGTAAGTCTGAATTCCAGAGCTGACCTTACCAGGCCAGACAACATTTTTGGGCTGTCATCACTGCAGGCTCATTTAATTTCAATCCTGAGGCATGAGGCAATTACAAACATGATGGAGCCAAGATCTAAGTAGCTGATTTGTGCATGTAAAGTGAAGAGAGTGAGAAACTTAATACTGTTTCATCCAAGATGACAGAACTAACATACAAAAAAAGCACAACGATTTGTCTCAGTACCTCTGAGTGTGCCAAGTTTCATTTTACATGGCTAGAATTCTGTTCCCAGGGAGTTAGGGGAGGAAACTTATGGTAATAATACAGAATTAAAATAACTCAAAACTCTCACTTTAATTAGATGTTGACTTTGCCTGAAATTTCAGGATTGTTTGCTTTTGTCCTCAACCCACCTTTTAATAGGAGCTCATTCTAAAGGAAGTTCAGGCAGTAGCCCAACAGGTTCTGTGGTTTAGCAGGAAAATGTTGATTCTTGGGTGCAGCATTTTTAGAAAGTTCTTATATCTATTTAAATATTGTTAATTAAGTTCTATTTATATGATTCTACTTAACAGGATAGTGCGGGGTGTGGCAGGACAGCTTCCAGGAAAATTTCACACCTGTGCCTCCCTAGTGAAGGGTGAATATGAGGCACCAGAAAGCCTTAGTCCCCGCTGCCTTGCAGGTACCCGTGGAGGGGAAAGGCTAGGGGAGCACACCCTGACAGAAAAGTACAGGGGCCCAGGCCTACTGAGTGGAGCCTTAGGCAGGGTCCAGGTATGTCGACAGATGCCTGAGTCGTGAGTGGGCCGCAGGGCAAGGGCGGGGTCCAGGCACATTGACAGACACCCACAGAGCATAAGGACCTGCAGCCCCAGTGAGATTAGTGGCTTCTACAAATGGGCATAGTGCGAGTAGCAGGCCGCATAGAGTACAGCCCATATAGGGGGCCTAAAGGGCTGCACAGGATTGTATAGAGTAGGGTCCATGTAGGTGGGCCTGAAGGGCTGTGCAGTGGTGTGTAAAGCAGGGTCTGTGAGGGGCCTGGAGGACTGCACATAGGCTGGCCCCAACAGTGTAATAGAGCAAGCCCCAGCGAGGGGGCATGAGGCCAAGGTAAGTCTCCAGACACCAGAGGCCGAGTTTGGGCCAGAGGCTGACTGCGGCTCAGCAATGGAGCCCAGGGAGTAATAGTGGGTAGTTTGCGGCAGTGGCCTAGTGCAGCCCAGCAATGGGGCCGGGAGAGTCAGGAGTTCTTTGGATGCCATCTGTGAGGCATGGGACATGATAAAGGGGAGGTCAGAGCAGCGTATAGTGCCCTTGGCATCAGAGCATTAAATGGGCAGCTTCCCATCCAGAAACATCCATTTATTGTACAACAAAGGCGTGACAGGAAAGTTAGGGGCAGACTGTCCTAGACAGGCGAGTGGGCTGATACTGTGACTGGCCCCGAAGATGGTCTCCATCACATGGGGTTGGTACAATAACCACTGACAAGCATGTTAGTGATAATGATAATTCAGCTATTTTAAAATGTTCCCAATATCACTGCACTTAAAACTATTCATATAGAGAAATGCTATATATGCCTATCTTTATTTTCTCTCTCTCATTGGGCCTGACTTTTGAAAGAGATTCTGTTATGCATCAGGATGCTCTGATGCAGGATGTTTGTTAGCAAACTCCTCCTTGGAAAATCTGTCTGCACTGAAACATAGACATGCAGCTGATGCGTTCGAAGAGTTGCAGAGGGTAGTATGCTTTTGTCAGACAAATTCTTTCACCTGCATCACATGGCAAAGAGACACGCTAAATAGCACTGGAATAAAAATATGATGGAGCAAAGAGCAACTAGAAGAGCATAAAGATATAGCAGGGAATAACCTGCAAGGAGGATTAGGTGCATTAAATGGATAGAATAAAAATCTTTACATAGGAAACAGTGGGCATGTCTACACAAGAAGCTGACTGCATAGTAGCTTGATACTACTGAGCAGCAGTATCACAAAAAAGGCATTCGCTGGCACTACTGCGCAGCAAGTTGGGTTACTGCACATTTATTTAGTACTTGTTTCTTTAGTATAAACAAGTACTAAATTCATCTCATGTAGACACAGCCAGATATTGTTTAATATCTCAGTACAGATAACAACTTACCTTTCCCCTCTCTCCTCTCTTATCCACTTATAATTTTTACCATCTCAAGAAAGATGGTGGAAATAATCCCCACTTTAAGGGGGCCTCAAAATTAGTCGGTAGCCACTGTGGACAGCATAACCTTGAATGGTAAATTGTGATGGTCATAAAAATCTCAGGTTTTATTTTGACGTGCATCTATTTTTCCAAATTGTTAGAAACAATAGTATGGTTGGCCAAGTGGCATAACTCAGAGTTTAGAGATAACAGAAGGGAATTATATGTTTACAAGGAACATTTCTTGGCATTCTTACTTACAGGTATTTTATAAGAGTGTGCAACTCCTTTATAAAGAAAATAACATTATGTTTTGAGTATTAGCTGGATCTCACTGAAGCATACTTTTCTCTTTAAAAATGGTTAAGAACGTTTGCAAAACTTACATTGTATACACCTCCAAATAAATGTTAGAAAAATACACAAGGGTTAAGTGTTTGACACCAGCTATTTTTAAGTTCCAGCAGATGCATAATGTTGAAAATTCATGATTTTTTTTCTAGCCCTTTGGGAGCCTACAGCAATAAAAGACATTAAAAAAGTCATCATTCCTATATCAAACCTGCACTATAACTTTTCTATAGGGAGTGACTCAATCTGGCTACACAAACATGTAGTCCCTGAATTAATTTTCAACAGAATTCATTTAAGGCCATAAACTGCATAAGCACATTTAACTTGAGAGCACACTTATGTGGGACTGCTTTAAGTATCTTGCTGAATCAAGGCAGCAGAGAAAAAGAAACATTTTCCTGTGTAAGAATTTAGTAGAAAAAATGTCATCTACAAGAGTAGAATGAAATTTTCAGAGAAATATGCAGCACACCTTACAAATCAGGATTTGGAGAGCAAATTACGGACTGCAATGCTAATATGCTAAAGGATGGCTGTCCAACAGCATGCCCTTTGAGCTGTATCTGTGGGTGTAATGACCCCCAGGCTGCATACCACATGGATGGGATGCCCCCACCTGGATTGACTGCACTCGGGCACTCCTGCCACCATTCAAACACTTTCCCCACTGTCATCACTTCACTACAAGTCCATGCGGGCCTCCCCTTAGCCCCTCATGCTGTTATACCACCTACTGCACAGTCTCAACCTCACCCCGAGTGCCTTGTGCCATACCATACTACTCCCTATGGTGGATGCAAAACCCAGAAGCCAGTTGGAGCAATCAGGGAAGTAGCGACCAGACAGAAGTCTGGGATCTACAACTTAACCTCTTGTGGCCCCCATGCCACCCTCCAGTTGGACAGCCATGGTCAAAAAGTACCTGAAAAATCTGAAACTGATTCTAGCAATAAATATCTGCAGGTTTTCAGAAGTTTAAGCTACAACAAAATTGTTAACTCTCTTCAACTCTTTAATTATTCCCCAGAATACTATCTGAATAATAGTATGAATAATAATACTAAATAATACCTCATTATTTTTAAATGATCTAGCACCCAGAAACTTCATTCAGGATTGCTCTAACCTTAAGAAACTGATGTTACCTAACTGAAGCATAAAGGAAAAAGACCTTGTGAGTTTAGGGCTGACTTTCTATCCTCTTGGAATTATATTTTAAGAAATACTTCCCACAGAGCTCTGTACTCTGGCCGATCAGAAAAAAAAGCTTTCTTATCGTGACAATGCCAAAATGTTTCCTTTTACAGTTAAGTAAAAGGACTTAGATGATAATTTGAATGACCACATAGATGCATTACTGAAAATCCTTGAGTAATTTTTAAAGTATGGTTGCTCTTGCCAACATGGCACTCTTAACGTTTAGCATGCATTATTTATTTACTGAGTTATCCAATTAAATTTTCCTTTAATAAACCAGAATAACTTCTTGGTTACTTATCAAATAAATCAGTTTCTTCACTTTTCTATTTTCCTTAAGCTTCCCATTTAATTAAAAATCTCTGGGATTATTATTATTATTATTATT
>NW_017728918.1:93521944-93531515 GCF_001723895.1 Crocodylus porosus | reverse complement strand
CTGCCCTACTTGATCAGTTGCGGAAACCAACTATGAAGTTGACTGAATGCAGCCTCCACTGAGCATGCCCACTGAACACTTGGCACAAGGCTAAGCTGCATACTGGGCAAACTTGCTGGTGGGATCTTGCCATAAGGCTAAGTTAGTGAAGCCTATCTCTAAATAAGACATTGTGCTCAGTCCCCCTCAGCACCGATTCTTTTTTCCAGGTCATGATGAACCACTATATCAAATACATTTCAGCCTCCCACAACTGAGCAGCATCTCTCTCCTGTTTCCAGTGAATTAGGTTTCTTCACATCCTTCAACATCTGGGAAATGTGACCAAACGTCTACACAGATGAGAAGCTCTACTGTCCCCTCCCTTAACCTGTCACATGTGACTGGTATGGTCCCGCCCTCCCTGGGGTAAAGCTGGACCAGGTGGCCTTGCGTCTCATCTGCATATACATTTTTGGAGGGTTCCAGGACTTGTTACAAGATCACCTGGTTCCAGTCATTAGTAGGGGGGATACCTGGAGTAAACACACGTGGATCCCTTGTGGGGCCGATATCTGGAGTAAACGCACATACTAAGCAGTGCTGGGCTATGCAATCATGAAGGCTTGAAACACTGTTAACTCTGCTAGAGCCTAGCCCAATAAACTATATCTTAATTTATGAGCCTATTGACTTTAAACTAATATTATGCATACGTATTATATATAGGCAAGTACAAAAGTGTTGCTCAAAAGTATATTTATGGAATACCTGTGCTGAAGCTTATAGCGTTTTGTAAAAAGAAAATACATCAATTGTGGTTGAACTAAGACTGTGACTGCCCATATTAATTTCAATCTATGCAAATTAGCACAGGTACATTTATTTCACACCTGTTTATTTAAAATTTGGTGGGTTTTGGTCCCTTCTGTTTCAAATTAATGAAGTTTTAGTGTATTATCATTAGTGATGCAAACATGAAATATAAGCTATGAAAAAGAGTTTAAAGAAAAACTTAAAATAGCAAAATACCAAAATAACGGGAAGAGGGGCTGAGAAAAATTTAAATCAGAGTTGCAGGGTTGAAAAGAATGTTAACCATTAGGTCCCTTTCTAAAACCCCTTTCAACCTCTTAAAGGGAAAAACAGAAACACGATCAAATAGCAGTTGGGGGTGTATCTTTTTCCAATACAGTATAACTAACTCCATTACGGTTTCCATATTTGTGCTTATGCTCTTCTTAGAATAAGCCTCATTTCAGTTTCATTTCCATATATTTTGGACATTGGGAGATGTAATTTTGTTAAAACTGGAATGTTCCATGAAAACATATTAATTTAGATGTTTTCAATGGAAGAATTTTTAATCTGCTTGACATTGAAACAGAGCGTATTGTTTTAATTTTTACATTTATTCTTGGCTTGTATCAAGGTGAAGTCATTAAAACTTTTTAAATATACATTTATATTTATTGTCTTACATAAATGCGTCAACATTATAAAAACTATATTGCTGGATAAAGGTCAATTTGAAACTTAAATTAAAGCTTTTACAGAAATATTCTATCTGTTAAAATTTGGGACATTTCAGTTTTCCCCAGATCTGGATAAAAAAAAAGTAGAGGAATCCAGTTTTCTAACCACACATTTATGTGCATGTGGAGGCATGTGTCAATATTTTATCCATCCAAAAATATTTTCACTTCACAAAAGATTCTGTCCGTAAAAGAGTATAATGATGATGAACTACAGTAGTTTCCTAACAGCCTTTACTAGAAAAAAAAAACATAGTAATTTAGGAAGAAATGTTTAAATCTTTTTTTTTTTTTTAAGTGGATTTCAGAATCTAGAAATCTTTAAAGGAATAAACTACATTTAGCATAGAGTGTTTTGCCTTGTGATACATTTTCAGATAACTAATTTTATTGTAATCATTCTGTTCCCACATTTCTCACATTATCTAAGAGCTTGCTATCATAAATAAGACATCATCACACTGAGGCAGCCTATACACATGCTTTGAGTTATGTGGGGGGGGAGGGAGGGAGGGGGCAGGCATTTTAAATAGAACAGTTCCTGGAAAGTGGCTCATAGGCACATGCATTAAGCTTCCCTGCATTTCAAAATGGCTGCAGGGGTGCTTTAACTAAAGCTCATTCAATGAGGTTTAAAGCACCCCTGAAGTCAAATATTTTGCAATAGGGGACCAGTGACAATATTAATTGTTACAGGATTTTCAGGGCTACAGAAATGAATAGTGCCACCACTAATTTGAGGCAAGAATTTTTGTGGGCAATATCTTCTTTTGGGAGAAGATATTGTTACCTTAATGAATCTGACATGTACAGCACAAAAAAAACCCTTTTGTTTTCTTGCTAAACATAAAATAAAATGCAAAATATTTCCATTAATAAAAGACATAAATAAACTGCACTGGTCTCCCCTCCACACTCTCCGAAGATCACATCAGATACTAGCGCTTCAAGGTGAGCAGTAAGGATTTGCATTACTTTTCTGTAATTTTTAAACCAATACTGATTCTAGATATTGTACTTCAAATGAAATGTCAAAAGCTTAGAAGACATTTCTACAGTAAAATTTCCTATGTAAATATTAAGTGTAACAGCAAGTCATTTTGTTACCTATGCATCTGTTATTGTGCATACAGCCATCTGGTGAATAACATTTATTTAATGATCCCTGTTCCAGTGTGCAGCTCAAAACTAAAAATTCCTGCCATATAACCCTCCTGCTTTCTTGTAAGTGACTCATTAATGGCTGAAACAGCCTTTTTAGGTAGTTCCCTACCAAGGCCAGTAGAGCAATTTTGTTGGCATTATCAGTTGTCCCCTAAGAGCCTCCATTGGGTTCTGTTAGGCTGCTTAGCCTTGGCTCTACTGTGGGGACAAAATACAGCACTCTCTCTTGTACTCTGACCAATGATGCCAAAATGTGGAACCACTCACAGCAGACTACACATTTTTCTAATGGTAGCGGTAAGAGACATAGCTGTGATGGTTCAGAAAATATGTGAGGGGCAAGGATTTCTTAGGATGATAGTTTTGTCAAATACTTGACTTGTATACATCAATATAAGCCAGTGACATTCTGTCTTTCACTTAACTATTTTGCATTTAAAGTGACAACAGAGTAATTGTATACATGTGTGCTAACTGAAGGAGATGTTCATTCACACTAGTCAGATCATACAGGTGTTACTGGCAATAGCTTCCGCTGAAGACCAAAAACATTTCTTTATAACTTTCAAAATGTTCTTTATAACATGCACCATAAAACTACACATCAAATACAGGTATGCTGTTACTCCAACCAGCAGCTATTGCTGTTTAGTTCAATGTACTTAAGAAGTACTAATAGCTAAATGAAGAAATCAATGCAGGTTCACCACATGTCTAAGGGGTCAAATTAATTCTACAGATGTTATGGTTTCATTTGAGGGAGAAGGCGTTGACTCATATTACAAGGCTTGATTCAGCCCTCCTAACCCATGGCTTTCAACATGAAAGGCATGGTAGTGGTGATGGGCAGATCTAGGATTTTGAAGAGGGGAGGGATAGGTGGTGTAGCCCATCATCACATACAATACAACACATAGTACTCCAGTTAAAGAGACACTAGAAGATTTACTATTATGCTAGGGGCATCAGACTAATTATTCGGTTTACAATCAAAACAAAACCAAATATAACTATTGGAATGTATGCTAATTTGCTAGTTTATTTATTAAGTTTAAAAAACACAACAAACTGGGCAAAAATACTCCAAAGATATTGTTTTATTAGACCTTTAGTCTTTGTAATTCACTATAAATCTCTTATTTAGATTTGTAAAACAAAACCTAGCTGCCCTGTACATTTTGACAGTACATCCAACACTTACTTGTCAATCACTTCCATACACAAGTTAATGTTCACCTGAGTAAATACTACCATACACCGAGTTAAGCTTTTTTAACTAGAACTATAAACCATTTGCAGGGCTATGAAAAAGAAGAGAGAGATTACCAGGAAGAGCTAACACAGCAAAATCATAGAAAAAAAGGATAATTTGCTTAACAGAACATCAAGGTCATTAAAAAGGGAGAGGGTTTTTAACGTCTGTGGAATGAGGAGAGATTAGCAGGAATCAGGTATTATAAGGAGCCATGAAATCATTTCACTCCTCTATCACTGGCTGAATAAAAATGCTGCTGCCTTTCCGGGATAGCTGGTTTTAAATTTTGGGAAGCAGGACTCAAAGAGGGGTGTGCAACTTCACCACTGCACTCCCCTGGATCTACCCTGGGAGTGGTTAACCCCAAACCAAAGGCAGTATCTTTTGCACTGTTATCCTAAGAATATCTCCCTATTTAATACTGTAAAAGAAGGGAAGTCACATTTACCTATCAAGGTATCTACTAGTTAATCACCACAGCATTCATATATCAAGCTTCAGGTTGCATATGCTTGGCAAAATACATTACACAACTGAAGTGAGAATGTTTAATACCCCTAACACCAAGGAAAGGATTAAATTTAGTTTGTGTTCAAGTCTGATTGTGTTATGTTTTTTTTTCTAGAAAAGGGCAGATTTAAAGTATACAGACTGGGTTCCCTAGGTTCCCCACTGGAAGTTTCTACCCACAAAATGCACAGAATCAACTGATATGGCCTCCTTAGTCCCGTCCCCCAGACAGAATAAGCACCAGCAGTTTTGCAACTCTGCTACACAGTTCAGTCTCCATGGCAGGGCTGGGACTCCAGGACTCCGTGATTTTGTTCAGGTGAACTTTCCACTAGTAAGGTTCAACAACAAGGATTGCCTTTGGCAGAAATCATCAGAAGCTAAAGTTTTATATAGTTCTAGGGACTAGGTCCATATCCAGAGCTATCACTCTTTACAGAATACAGACTTTATAAAAATAAAGAAATAAAGAATTTCCAGTGAAATCTATTTCGTTCACCTTTGAAACAGGTTGAAATGAAAGTTACTAATCCTAGGCAAATGCAGGAAGAAAAAAAAACCATGCAGAAGATGATAGCTAACCATTACCCCTTTTCTCAACAGAGAAGTCTGATCCATTTTTCTCTGTAATCACACCATTAGTAAAGTATGTCTTATCTGTTGATTAAGCGTATTGAAGATTCTTGAGATTGGGGAAAAAAAGCTGTAAAAAAAACTTCACCATTTTTATTATAGCATCATCAATTTCTATTAGGATATATAAAATACTCTCCAGATTGACAGGATTTTTAATTAGAACTATCTGGTAGTGCTAAGTTTCCTAGCAACAGTGCAGTATGATCCACTACTTATTTCCACAAAGCTCCATTAATCTATTTGCAAAATGCTGTTGTACAAACAAGGATGGCTGTCCTAAATATCTTCACAATCTGGACAACAGTGCTGCATAAAGAACTACAGCAGAGGTGGCTACTGTAAACTTCACATGGGTGTGTCCACATGTGTTGATTAAAGTTGCTTTAGCTCAATTTAAGGTGTATTAAGGGTGCGCATCTACACATATGCGTCCTTAATACACCTTAGAAATGGAGATTTTAGGCTATTTGTGCTTAAATTTGATACCTGAAAAAGGTCCGGCAAGGCTGGGGCGGGGGGCGCATCTGGCTCTGCCTGGCCAGGAAAAGCCCAGCTCCACCCTGCCCTGTGCAGATTCGGGGACACACACCCTCCCCCCGCACCAGCGTTCCCTCCCAGATGAGTACCAGCAGCGGTGGGAGATGCCAGACGAACACCAGACAAGCTGTGCGCAGTGGCGGGAGTCCTGCGCCCCCGCCCCCCAACAAAGCTGCACCTCCAACCGGGCAGCCCCTACCCCAGCCCCAGCCCCACACCCTCTCTCACCGTGGGCACCTTGATCTGCCCCACCACACCCCTTCCCTTCCACCACACCAGACTTACCAGCTGCACGCAGCACTCCACACTGCCGAGCTGTGTTCCTCACTGCCTACGTTCTACGCTGCAGCTGTGCACATGCAAGAACATTTACTGGACAAATTATTGGCCACATCAGGCCAATTTCCAACACAGAAAATGTTCTTATGCCAATCCAATATCAGACCAATGTTTCAGTGCACCTCTAGTTTTAAGACATTTGTTTAAAAAATATATATATACTTTTTTGTGTGTAAAACTATCTATCTATATATCTCACCTGGTGCAGACAAATGTGTTCTTAACACAACCTTAATTCCAGGGTGAAATGTAAGTGCAGTTGTAAGAGCAACATTTTAATGATACAAGAAATGATAGTGTCAGAGAAAGTAGTATTCAAATCCTATATTTTTTATCTAAAGTTAAGCCCAGTAGAACATACCTAATTCATAAAGTGGTGATAAAAAAAATATGAAGACCATTCAACATTAGTCTAACTCCTCAACCATAAATAACTACAGCATCACTCCCAGGAGAAATGCAATGTCTGTTCACAGGCCTTGAGTGGTATGCTGTCAAGAATAAATTCTCTAACAGGCATACTATTAGTATATAAGTTTGTAGATTTGATCAGGACACTGTCCCCTGATGTAAGTTGGCACCATACACTACGAAGAGTAGCATACCAAGGTCCTGGTCTCTTGATAAATAAAACTAACAGCTCTCCACCCTCAAAAGTACACTGAGGTTGACTATTTGAAGAGCTGTAAGAACAGTGGTGAGGAAGTTCATTTAACAACATGGGCAAGCACGAAGGGAGGTGAAAAGGGTAATAGCATGTTATACATACAGCAAAAGGGTTATATAAGGCTATGCCCATACTGCAAATCACCCTTGTGAGCTAGCTTTAAACAAGCCAGTAATCTAGCCATAGCTGCACAGAGCTCTGAATGGGTGGGCCACCTGAGCATTCAAGGAGCAGACAAAAGTGCAGCTCCCCAGTCTAACTCATGACACTTCACAGAAAGCATCATGAGTTAAACCAATTCTCCCAACACAAAAGATGTTAGGGAGGGAACTTGGGCTGGTCTTTCCCCAGCCTGTGCTGGAGTGAAGGTGGGTAGACTGGAGCACCCTTCCCTCCCCCACCCCACAAGGTGCAGGCTGAGCAAACACCAGCCCAAGCTACCTCCCCTCCCTTCTTCTCCTCCTCCCATGCTGAGACAGCACCACAGCAGAAACACACTAATGAAGGTGACCACTTTGACAGTTAACTTGTCACACGATCGGAGTGTTCTGCAGTTGTGAAAGACTGTTAGGGCATGGTTGTAGAGTACTTTCAAGCAGTTGATTGTGTGACAAATGTAATTTCTGTCTGTGCCTTCAATCCTGCCTCTCAAGTGGATTTTGCAGTACATGCTGAACTTCATCCTACTGGAGTTGAACTGGTCCCCAAACCAGAAAATTTAACATGCATACATACATATTTTATATATATGCTCCTCTCCCTAATATGCAGCACACACACACATATACACACAATGGCCCCAGAGTTAGTAAGGCCACCCAAGTCCTTGAGGGTCAAAGAAGATAAGCAACCATCATGCAAAATGAAGCCTAGGCCAGATCCTCAAGGAATCCATTTCTAAGCACTAGGAGGAGAAAAATGTGATTAAGAACAGTCAGCATTGATTTTCCAGGGGCAAGTCATGCAAGACCAACCCGATTACTTTCTATGATGAGATAAGGCATGCTAAGGAAGTATGGGCTGGATGAATGAATAAAAAACTGGCTGGAGCATCCAGCTCATAGAGTACTAATCAATGGCTCAATGTCTAAATGGCAGCTGGTATCAAGTGGAGTGCCCCAGGGGTTGGTCTTGGGGCCAGTTTTGTTCCGTGCTCTTTACTAACAACCTGGAAGATGGCGTACAGTGCACCCTCAGCAAGTTTGCAGATGACACTAAGCTCAGGAGATTAGTAGAAAAGCTGAAGGGTAGGGCTAGGATTCAGAATGACCTAGACAAATGGGAGGATTCAGCCAAAAGACATCTCATGAAGTTCAACAAGTAAGAGTGTAAAGTTCTGTACTTAGGACAGAACAATCCCATGTGCCAGTCCAGGCTGCGGGCTGACTGGCTGGGCAGCAGCTCTGCAGAAAATGACCTATGTGCTACAGTGGATAATAAGTTGACTATGAACCAGCAGTGTGTCCTTGTTACCAAGAAGGCTAATGGCATACTTGGCTGCATTGGTAGGTGCGTTGCCAGTACGTCAACAGAAGTGATTATTTCCCTGTATTCAGCACTGGTGAAGCCGCATCTGTAGTACAGTATTCAGTTTTGGGCCCCCCACAACAGAAAGGATGTGGACAAATTGGAGATAGTCAAGGGGAAGGCAACTGACAAAAATGGTAAGTCATCGCCTGCAGCCCCCTTACAAGGAAAAACTGGGGGAACTGGGGGAAAAACTGGGGGAATTTATTTAGTCTAGAAAAGAGGAGACTGAGGGGGGACTTAATAACAGCCTTCAACTACCTGAAAAGGGGGGGGGGAGGGGGAAGGGTTCAAAAGAGGATGGAGCTTTGGAGCTCGAGTCTGTTCTCAGTGGTGGCAAAACACAGAACAAGGAGCAACGGTCTCAAGTTGAAGCAAGGGAAGTTTATGTTAGATATTAGCAAGAAATTTCTCACTACGAGGGTAGTAAAACACTGGGACAGGTTACCCAGAGAGGTGGTGGAAGCTGCATCCTTGGAGGTTTTCAAAACCCAGATAGACAAAGCTTTGGCTGGGATGATCTAGTTGGGATAGTCCCGCTCTGAGCAGGAGGTTGGACTAGATGACCTCCTGAAGTCCCTTCCAACCTATTTTTCTTGGATTCTATGATTCTAAGAAGTTGCTCATAGCAAGTGTGCATTATCACATAAGTTCAATGGCCAAACATTGGCTATATACAGATATCCAGTTTCTACTGGGAAAATCACTGTTCTCCCAGCAAAAATGACCACTTCAAGAGAACAATCACACAACTATAATGAGGCAGAAGCCAGTCACAGAAGGTTTCTCTTGGGAGAATGAACATCTACATACTTTCCCCTGGCTTAAGTCCTCCTGGAAACCAGGAAGAGTAGAGATGCAGGAAAGTTTCACTTTCCTATAGACTGGGAGGGGAGGGGAGGAGTTCCCATTAGAGCGAGAAACAGGCAGGAGGCTTTGCTGTGATGCGCCAGGTGCTTGACTACTAAGCATCAGGAGCTGAGCCCACAGAACAGTTCCCTGCTTTTCACTCTGGAGCCCCTGGTGTGAGAAGTGGGAAGAGGGCTTTGTCTCACTGCTCCATCCCCCTGGGAATGGGAAAACTGGAGCAGCCCATGCTTTCCCCAGAGTAAGATTACACTGGTCTCTGGAAAGCACCGGGAGGAAGGGGAGAGTTGTAGATTGAATGTCTATACTACTCCCTCTCCCAGAATCATTTCTAGCAGCACAAATTTTCCATCTCTAGACTTCAACATTTGTATATGGCAACTGTTAACACAAGAGTTAAGGTTGTCTACTGCTATTTTCTGCCAACTCCCACCTCTAGCATATTTCATAGATTTCATAGACATTAGGGCTGGAAGGGACCTCGGGAGATCATCGAGTCCAGCACCCTGCCCAAAAGGGCAGGAAGTCAGCTGGGGTCATAGGATCCCAGCAAGA
>NW_017728918.1:93494567-93521933 GCF_001723895.1 Crocodylus porosus | reverse complement strand
TAAAAAACCTGAAATTCCCAAAAAACAGTGAAAGCACACAATCTCATTTCTGTTCTCCAACTTGGCAATAGCCAGAGGGAATTATGTGCAGTCATTCCAGCTGCATTCACTGCATCTGCTACAGCTGCACAAAAAGGCTGGAGAAGTTTGGCACAACTATTATTGTGACAGCAAGTTATCTGGGAGGACTTTGCCCTTCAAAGCACCTCTGCCTGATTTCCTCTGACCATCTAAATAAAAAGAGTAAAGAATTGCATCCCCTTTGAATGATATACATACTTTATTATGTAAGCTGTCAATAAAGAGCACAGGGAAGAAACTGGGGAAGTGTCATTAGTTAGCTGGGAGGGGAATGGTGTGTGTAGGTCCTATGACATTATGTACTAATTCCAATGCCTCCTCTTACCGCAAATGGCAGATAGCATACCAGTAACTGTAGAATATTGTGTCATGTATGCACAAGAGTGGTATTTTCTGTGGAATCTGACTCTAAGTGTGCAGAAGGCAGGGCAGTGTAGCATCTTATAAACAAACTCTATTGACATGTTAGGCATTATCTGAAAACACCTACTGAATTCATGCCTTCCACAGGGGGGACAACTGCAGGAAATGCCTTCATTGTGGATTCCAGTAGAGCAGTGGTTTTCAACTTTTTTTCACATGTAGACCTGTAAAAACTTTGGAATTATTAGGATTTAAATATTAACTATTTCTAAACTGTATTTGAAAAGATCAAATGAGAAAACAAATGGCTTAGCCTTACAATGCAGTAAAAATAATACTCAGTGAACACATACCCCAAAAAGAAGCCAAATCTAACCTCATTTCATTGGGACTATAGAAAGGAAAGCATTTCATAATGATATAACTAGCATGAGTGCTGTCCTCAAACCCCTACAGATATCTACATTTTCAGCAATAAAGTTCACCTAACCTCAGTTTCTGTGTATAGCTGGAAACAATAAAGCTCACCTAACCTCAGTTTGTGTATAGTTGGAAACAACTCCATCTTCTCAGTACTGAGCAGCCTAGAATCCAAGACATGCATACGCTGTACTGTAGTAGTTTTCAACCTGTGGTCCACTGATCCCTGGGGGTGCATAGACTATGGTTAAGGGATCCACAAAAGATGGCAATAATCAAAAGTATGTAAATACTCACACTGACAATTCAAAGGGGTCCACACTTCCATTACAAAATGTTAAGGGTCCGCAAATGAAAACCACTTCTCTACTGGAACTCACAATGCAGGCATTTCCCCTAGTTGCCCCTTCTTATGGAAGACCTGAATCCAGTAGGTGTTTTCAGATGATGCCTAACATGTCAATAGAGTTAGTTTATAAGATCATACTGCCCTGCCTTCTGCACACCTACAGAGTCAGACTTTCACAGAAAATACCACTTTTGTGGATAAACAACATAACAGTCCACATTTAACAGCTATTTGCAGTAAAAGGAGGTATTGGAGTTAGTGCATAATGCCCCTAGGGCAAACCATTTCAAGTTGTAATGTTATGGAAGCACAGGGGAATCCTCATTCCCAACACTCTTATATTAAATATAATATCAATACTTGCATTAATACCTTTATTCCAAATACCTGAGCTACAAAGAACCAACATCCACTGAGTAAAGTTGCAGGGATCCCAGCAAACTTAACGGGAACTCTGTGCGAGTCAATTCCACATGCTTAAGCTTATCGCACATTTGGAACAACTGAACAGGCAGATAGAAACAAACCAAAAGAAGTTCCTGCATATGTTTAATAGAAATACATGGAGAAAATAAACTGCATTTAAAATGTTTGACTTTTCTTTTTTTAAAGCCTCTATTTTTAACATGCTCAGACTACATTTATTTGTTCTTGCCTTAAAAGTCTGGACGCAAGTTGTTTGGTTTTTGCTTGGGTTTTTTTGCTCTGGCACCTGTTTTTAAAAGCTCTCTTTTATTACTTCAGCCTGAACTAGTTGTCAAAACCAGAGCAGGTAGCAAGCCCAATGAATGTGTCTATTCAGCAGACTTGCTACCCACCCTAACGGGTATACTTTACAAAATAGTAATTTGAAAACATAGTAGCTAAAAATTGACCTGTTAGGAAGATTCCCTTAATTATGTGGCACATTCGGAAGTTGCTTGAACTCTTTTCACTTTTAGGGGATAGGCTTAGACAGTTCCTCCTGCAGCACTGCTTCTTTCGCTCCCTGTGCTCTAGGGAAATCTAACTGGAAAAAACCTCAGCCTGGCAACTGCAGACACAGTGATACATAGTAAAATTCTGGCTCTGAAAAGAGTAAATGGACCAAAATGCAGGAGTGTTTTCCCTAGACCTATTTACACCATAACAGTTGCAAGTGAGTTTTAATTGGTTGGTATTACCAGAAATAAGTGACAGTGGATTGGGAAAGTAACAATAGGGTTATATGCACAATGCTCAGTTATGATGTCAGGCAGCACCATACTGACATGCTGTGTACACCACCTCCCAGACTGGAAGCAAAATAGCTGCCTTGATGAAGTAACAACAGTAGCCCTAAAACAGCCAAACAACTTTTGATTCATGGGTTAACAGTGAGAAGGCATATTGCAGTAGTGTTGCTGGCACGATCACTGAGTGGTATAAACATACTCCAAGTTTCTCTGGGACACTACTTTTTTGAAAGCACTTCACCCCCAGGATCCAAGCACCATTTTCAAAAATGATCTAGACACTTAAGCTCATTTGTAGATGTGCTCACTGTTTTCTAACCCATGTTAACTGATTCCTATCACACAGTTTGAATCAAATTTCAGTTTGAATTAAAGGTTAATAGATGATCATTGACCATTAGGGAGGTTTTCATACAGTTCTGGACTTCAGGGCTACAAAAATGCACTCACTTACTACACCTGATGGTGGGCACAAGCAACAGGAAGCCCTAGATACCTATTATACATACATGCTAATTAATACAGTTTAAATTGCTTAGTTAGAATTAGTTAATTAAGAGTACAGATATTCACGTATATATACTCATGGCTATAGTCCACATTAAACCTAAAGAAACATAACATCTATAAATGGCCTAGGAGACCAGCTAGCACTGAAAACTGAGTTTAAAATGAGCTATGCTCATATTAGTTTCCTTTTATTCTTCATCCCTTAGTTAGAGTGAATCCTGTTAATACTTGCATATGAGTGATTTTGCATGCATAGGTAGTTCTCTTGAAGCTCCCATGTTAAAAACTTATTGGGCACGTCTACACAAGAAGCTATGCCGCTGTAGTGTTCATTAGGAAAAACCTCACCATAGCACATTGCTACAGCGATCTACCAGCCAAAAATAACCGTGCATTGCTGGCATAGTGCAGTACAGGCTGTTACTGCACCATCTTTTCATATTTCCAAAAGGAAGTACTAAATGACAGCGCAGTAACAATGGTGACATATGGCCATGTGTAGATGCACCAATTGTGCCCATAAGTATAAATGTTCAAATCAGGGCCTTATTGTGGAGAAGAGGACTACTAAACAAGGTGAAACACATTAGTTATATAGACAGTTCCCTGAAGAATTTGCAAGATTTTAAAGTTAAAACTAAAATAAATAGAAATGAATATTCATGAAGGTAATTTTATAACCTGTTGAACTCTGCTTTAAGATGTATAAATAAGCTCTTTGCAATCGTGATTCTCTTATGATCGTTTATGGATACAGCCCCAATGTAAAGAAGATTCCAACCTGTCAAGGGCACTTTGCAAGTATTTAATAATAGTAATGCAAGACCTTTCAGGTTCAAACATATTGGTAAACTCAGGTCATCAAATTAACTTTACAGGATTCTGATGTGTAGAATACTTTTTCCTAAAGCTAAAACATGATTATTTGGCTTAACAGCAAGTAAACCGGCTTAGCATTAATGCAGTTATAAATATTCAACTGGGAGGTTCCTGGTTAAAAATACTCTTTTACTAAATAGAGCCATTATGGTCAAAAGTTAACTTAAATGACCAAACGACTGAACACTAGCCAGCTAGCCACTGGCAAAATAAACAGAGATCCCTGTCCAGGAGAGTCTGAATGCAGGAAATGTACTCAGTCATCAGCATACAGGTAACATATCTAAAAAAATACCAAAAAAGAAAACAAATATTGAGCTACATGGGCAACATCACTATCATCTTTTTTATAAAGAACTCTTTCCAGTCTTCAGAGGGAGATCTACCTTCGTATGTTTGGGATAATGCACTTTTATAAAATGAACTTAACTGAGCATCTTTTAATTACAAATCTGATAAAATGTGGTACATAGTCTAAAATTTAAAAAACAAACAAACCTCTATTTATTTTGCTATTAGTTAGGTAAATAATTACTCCCTCCCAAGTATGATTTTTATATATTATATTTACACACACACACACACACACACACACCTTGCTAATGGCTAGTATACATTTTAAATTAGAAGGTATTACATGCTTAAAATAAAAGGAGTAGCAGTGCTGATAAGTGCTTTGAGTCCGTAACTTCCCCACAGTTATTTCATGCCATCTAAATAGCTTCAAAATTCCCTTAGTGCTTGCCAGTAGCATGCTGCCAACATTTTAAGAAGGAACTTCCACAAATTTTTCCTCTTCCCCTGTGGTAAACTTTGTACTAGGGTATATGTGGCTTGCAGACAGAACCGAAGAACTGAGAAAGCTATATATTTACTTTTTCTATTTTAACAAAAACAGTTTCTAATAACTTAAACCAAAGAAAGACTTTGCAAAGATATGAAAAAAACCTCTTGACAGAAAATATTCATACTTTGTTGTTAAAAAAATACCGAGCATACAGTCTGGAATAATATTCATCCTGTATAATTTTGAGCAGGGAGGTAGGGTGAAGACTTTACAGGGGGAGAGGAGGCAGTCCTGAGATATCCTATGCCAGGAAATTATTTTTGCCTGACACTTGATACACTCCAGTCTGTTCCAAGTTCAAAACTTTTTCCTCCTCCTGCTAGGTATTTTACATGGCCTTTTTCACCATTACATCCAGGCCCCACGAAGAGTTGTTTTATGTCACAGGAGATGACTTGAATCCATCAGTCTCAAGTGATTTAGCAGTACCCAGGGAACGTTATAGAGAGCACCACAGATTAGAAAATGAACCTACCACTCTTAACAGAATACTTATCAACTTCTTCCTGGAAGCTCTCAAGAGCCTCTTCCACATCACCACTGAGGCTCTCTCTGAAGAGCCTCTTCCACATGATCAGGCTTAAGAAAGAATATTTTCATCAGAACTAGTGCTACAAATTATTACTTCCTCTTACAAAATAATAGATCATCACAAGTTTTAGGTATGTGTTCTAACAAAGAAGTGTCACTAAAAGCCACGGTAGAACCTTCAAAGATTTATTTCAGGAAGGTTAAAGTTGTAAAAATTGTAGTGGTATCTATTATGTTTCCCAGAACCAAAAGACAAAATACATACGATCTTGCATCTGATTTTAATTGGTATTCACCTATACAAGTTTCAAAAGTAACTTTTATGCAGTAATTTATTTCACTGTTCAGCATATCATAAAATAATACAGAAAGCAAAGGTCAGCACTTTTGTAAATTTCTGAAGGCTTACTCATGACTATATTTTTACTCCCAAAGATACAGTCCTTTGAAAAATACCATTTTTTACAAAATTACTCCTATACCTATGTATTATAGTAAACAATTACTCGAACAGAATATCAAGTAACAAATATATAATATTTAAAAATAAAATTAAGGATTTACACTGAAACCTAACAGAAATTCAGGTAAAGCAGAGATTTTTTGCAATCTCTCACACTTTTGTGCTTAGATGTTGCAGAATCCCATAGTCCATGTCATAAAGCCCCAGTCCAGTCATTTAGATATCTCTCTCATTTTATCAAGTGATTCTCCTAACAGTTTTACAGAAAAAAATAAGTTTTATATTTCTTCTTTGTAACCTACTAGTGCTTCAGTCCTGTGAACTGTTTTGCACAGGCACCTGCCTTCCCAGAGACCTGTTCAACTCAGTGAGCACTGGGGTTCACATACACAGAGCAGCTTGCAGGAAGGCGGAAGTCAATTCCATTTCTCTAGCTTGGCTCTTATCCCACACATCTGCCTTCATTCTCACAGGATGAGTGTGATTCCACAAATCATTTTTTAGATCAAATACAAGTGCATCATTAATTATCAAGGATGCCGTTCAGTCAGAAAACAAATATGCTGCAACTGGTAACAAAATGTACACAAAGTTGAAAAGTAACTGTAATATTCCAGTATCCAAGTGAAATTCCATTTTTATTCCTCTTTCATGAGAATACTTTGTTTCAGTAAAACAACTTACTTTATAAAAACTTTTCAATTGTTATCTTTAAGGGCTAATCGGGGTGCATGGGTGTGTATGGATGGTACAGCTACAGTGCTCTTTTATCCTTGGTCCACCCAAAATTTAAAATCAACTGCCTGGTAGTAACAGCAGCATTTCTATTGAAACAGAAGTGAGGGAGTCACTTGACTTCAGAGCTCGTTCAAATCTACCTGATGCCTACTGAACTTCTCATTCAGCCTCTCACCTTTTTGAAGGAATGTTAGTGATGTTCCACTAATCGAGCTAATCTTTTTCTGCAGCTGTCTTTTGTATTAGCTACTCCTAACATAGTTCCTATTTTACAGCCCTGCAAATGGTTTTTATTTCTAGATAAAAACACCAGTTCAAGTGTGGAAACATTAACTCAGGTGCAAATAAGTTTCAGTGAAGCACTGAATGCACAGCCAAGATGCTCAAGAAAGATTTGGTTTTATGACTCTGAGGCTGCGTCTACCCAAGATGTTTTACTGCAAAGCAGGCTAATTTGTGTATCACCATCTAAATGTGCAAGGCAATTAGGGCACAGTGGACTAATCTGCTGTGCTGCCAGATAGTCCCATCAGATACAAGTGGTATCTGACAGTGCAGTAAATTACTGTGCTTAAACTCATTTTTAGACAGTGACATTAGGATCAGTTTACCCTGCCCCAAATTAAGTACATACAGTCACATTAACTTTACATCTAGAAGTGCCCTGAGAAATGTACTTTAAATTCTAATGATAACAGGACTAAAGAAACAACATCTTTTGATTATTTTGCCTAATTTGTTGTGGTTTTTTCATACATAACATATGCTATAGCAAATCATTTTATTGGAATATACATGAATATTTGTTTTTCAATCTTAAACTCAATAATAGTCCCTTAGTATATCAGTAAAACTTCTAGTTTATTTTTTAACAGGAGAAAAATACATGTTGTGTTATATGTGAAGATGTACACCATCTGCAGCCCCCATCTCAATATCCTAGATATGTCCATAGGACTAAATTCTGATAATGGCAAAACGGCAAAAAGATACCTGAATTTGACTGCATGTGCAAATTAAAAAATACAGTCACCCATTAAGTATTTTTAAGTATCTGGTCTCAGGAACTGGGTACTCAAATAAACACAGGTGTATTTAATGTGCTGTTGCAGCAAATAGAAACACACAAGAATGTGCATATATATGGAAGCCCACACTTCTCATGTATATCTAAGCTAAACCCTGCCATGGCATTGCATATAAAGAAAATCCACAGGAGCAGGGAAAACACATGGAAAAATTAAATTCCAGTCCCCCTTCAGCTTCCCACTACCACAAACAAACAGCTCCATAAAGTAGCATACCAAAAGGTGGAGTCTGGGTTAAACATGAAGTCAATGGGTTTGTGTATCTCTAGTTCTCGAACCAACAATTATATCTATTCACATACATGTACAGAGAGATTATTCATCCTCCCGTCAGAGGTGGAATGAGAGGAAATGAGGCTGTTGGACAAATAAGAGTGCATGATTACTTATGCTTTTGTAGTGTAAGTATTCTAGTCTGGCGGACATTTATTCATTGGGCTAGAAATTATTATTTTAATAGAACTACTGTTGGATGTTCCTAACTGTATTCCTTAACTAAATACTGTTAAATCAGCAGCAACCACATTTCCCACTAACATCTACATATATAATACAGGTGTACTAAGGTCTACATAAATGTTACAGGTGACGTTTTAAACCAAAAATATTTTTCTAATTACCTAAATAACAACAAAGGGAATTCACTGTGTGTCTTATTCTTAAAAATTATTTATGCTCATATACCAGGTGTCTCATTCAAAAAGTGGCTGAATGGAGTTTATGTCACAAAAATTTTAATTTCTATGCTAAGCATAGTTAACGAAAAAGAAAGTTAATGAAAAACTTGAGCTCAAAATTTTACTTCCAGAAGATTACAAGCAACTGAAAATAGAGGCTCACAATGCAAGTGTCATCTCAGTCATGAAATGCAAAAATCTAGAACTCTTGGTTCAGAAATGTTACTGTTTATAAGACCAACTAGGAAATCGTTTTAAAAAATATTTTTTTTGTTTGTGTGATTTCCTAGTTGGTCTAATAAAAGGTATCATTTCTGAACCAAGAGTTCTAGATTTTTGCATTTATTTTTGTCTTAGACTAACACAACTACCAAATTCATCTCAGTCATGTAAGCCTTCTCTAAAAATCCCCAACCTACTTATATGCAAAAGCTTAATGTGGAAAACAGGATTATGTCTAAAGGGCTGGGTTTCTTCATTAATATGAGATAGAATATTATGGAAGAGCAGCATGGAAGAAAAGAGAAAGAAAAGACTACTTAATGATACATAGGTTAACTCAATACACAAAGCATGTCTGCTACCCACAAGATTATTTGAACTCTTGATTAAGCAAATATTGATACAAAAGTAAACAGAATACCAGATTTGGTGGTCCACTGGTATTTTTCAGTGCTGAAATCAGTATTCCAAGAGATTTGTCATCTTTTTCTGGCCTGTAAATTACTTGGGCTGAGAGTATTGAATTAAACAGGCAAACAGTGGACAAAGTTCAGGAAACCCACTTGGACAAACGTCAAGAAACCTATTTGAAAGCACCCCAATGCAGCATAACTCATGAAGCTATATTATACCTTTTCTAGGTTTGCTACTCCAGTTTCTGGATTGGAATAGAGGCTGTTACCCTTCTGTATCCAGCATGCATGAGCAGAGGTTTAACAATACAGCCAGGGACCCAAGGCAGTGTTTTTTTCTACACTCCCCTCTAAAGTTGGCACCTGGAAAAGCTGCTCCGTTGCCCTGATCGATTTACATTACTGTGCATGACACCTACAGTCATAGATCAACTGGTTACTAGTATCACCACTGTAAGTACAGAGCTAGCAGGTAGTGCCATAGGCTGCTATACAACACTCTTTTCTGTGCTGGCATAGTTAAGAATTAATGGGGGAAATGTAAATATAGAGGGTACTGATTTCTTCCCTGGACAGCCATTCCTCTTGCAAGCATCTGCAGCCAGTGCAAACTACCAAAAGCTTCTACAGTATATATAAAATCAATTTAAAAATAAACAGGACTTTAAAATGCATCATTCACAAAGTGACAAACACCTAAATGAAAATGCAAGGTTGGACTCTGGTCAGCAACTGTAAAACTTTTATTTTGTGCTCTCCTTGACCGCATCCATGGTGTGAGAGGGCCATACTCCATAGAAACAAAAATGGTCCTTGGATGATGAATCAGGCCACAAATTATTTACTGCACTACCCATTTTATTTGCATTAAACAATTAAGATGATCCAACCCATAACATAATGGAAAGTTATTAAGCATTCATGAATGTGTTCATCTTCTAGAAATTATATATACCTTTTGATGAGATTGCCTATAAAAAGCAGACTGTGAAATATATTTAATTCTGTTGTCCCATACTCAGGAAGGCCATTTTATATTCCACAGTATTCTTGTTTTTATGTCATGTTCTAGAAGCACATCCATGAATAATTTAGGAATTGAAGCTTACTGTCTAGTATCTGACATTGACTAAATAACAACATGGCTGGCTGTCATAGTGAAAAAATCCTCAGCCGCTATTTATTAGGAATAGAAGTCAGAACAAATGAAAACATCCCTTATATCTATAGAACCTCATAATCATTAATTTCAACATATACTTCCAAAAAATAAACAAACAAAAAGATTTTTGAAAAATGGAAAATAAGCTTCAATGAACTTTAACCCAAGATGATAACGTATGGTTGTTTAAGTGCAATGAGATACAGCCACTAGATACTAATGAATCTTAGATATAAAGCACCACCTTCCCTATTATGTTAAAACACCCACCTGAAAACAAAAAAAAAATTAGTAACATATAATCCTGAAGTAGCCCATTTAACCTTTCAGGACACACACTTTTTTTTTTCCCCCAATATGCAATAAGCATTTACCATTTCAATAATTTGATAAAACCAAATGCAATAAAATATGATTGCTATTATGCTATCATGGCTTCCAGAATGCCATGATTTTTTTTATGAATTATGGTTCATTGTTTGTAAGTAGTACATATAAAATATTTCAGGCAAGTAGCCCAGGTATAATACATCTTGCTTAGCAGAAACATATAGATGAAGTTCAAGGATAGTATATTGGTGGGAAACTATTTCATTTTTATGCAGAAACATAAAAACAGAGTTTCAAAACTACTACTGCAGTGTTCCTTTTCACAGAAAGTTCTTTAATGTATGTGTATGACTTTAATAGACTTATTGTGAGCCCCTTACTCAAGCTCTGATGAGCAGCTACTTTCCCAAATAGTCTTTATTTATTTCAGTTGGACTAAGTCTGAAAACCTTGCCTTAAACAATATTTATTTCCCACAAATGTATGTAGATAAGAGAAATTATGTAATGACATTTAAAAGTGTAAGGATTATCTAATGCTAAAAACAAGACATACATAACTTAAGAAAATACTCAGTGTAATTAAAAAAATATAACCAAAACAAATGAAATGTTGTAGAGCAAGGTAAAGAATCAACCCCCTCTCCCCAAAATTCTAACTGGATATAGCATGCTTTGCCAAGATAACTCCTCCTCACCTCCTTCCCTCCCATAATTAGTGCTTAGTGACTCTTAGGGAGGAGCTTAAACACAGGGCACCTTCACACAAAGTATAAATACCTTGGGGTGATACTTGAAATACCAGCTTCTGCTCCACTTACCTGGGGCAGAAGAAGCACCTCTGTAGGCTACAGGAAGACTAATGGCTGCATTAGGACATCTCAAACTCCACAGCATTCTGGTATGCTATGCTTTCATTCAATTTAATTTAGCTTATAAACTAACTTATAGAGACAGATGTTTTCAGGGGTTCTTTAAGAGTAAGTGCCAGTATCTCAGCTGTCACTAGAGAAATTACTTTAAAAAAGGAATTTGGGGCAAGTTCCTGACTGCAGTGAAGTTAATGTGAGATTTCTGTCATTGACTTCAATTGGCTCAGGATTTCATCCTTTTATTGAAATAATGTCAATTTGAAAAAGTGCCACCATCATGCAGTTTGTATGTCTTTTAATGGAATATTTTCCCTGATTCAAATGGTACTGCTCCTAAATGTAATGTAATGAGCCTAGAGTGGTTGATGTGCTTATAGAATGGTAGTAACAACTCACAAGGTACTCACTTTTAAAAAAACGGTTTACGTTGGTATAGTATACTTACTAATTTATACTTTATATATGTTTATACTCTACTGATTAAATCCCATTTTAAAGGAAATTGAAGAACTATGGACTGGAGCAGTATGGAGAACATTCTGGTATAAATATATTTTTATACCAGATTAATCTTTATTTAAAATATTAATTTACTTTATAAGTAAAACACATATGCTTTTAAAAAAAATCCACCAAGTCTACAAACATGTTGAACCAGGAAGTGGTTTGCACCAACTAGTGCAGTATAATGATGCTAACATTTTAAATGCGATGCATTTGATCAATCCTAGGAAAACCTGAATTGGTCAGCTTTAATTTTTAAATAAAACAAGTATAATAAGCTAATCATTCTTTTTTATACAGAGCATATTTGGAAATATGCAGTTACACATAACTTTGCTGCTGCTGCTTTCTCTGACCATTGTCCATGGTGGTGATGGGTTTTTTTCTGAACAATACCAAAAACAATCCAGCGTGAAGGGGCCACCACGCTTCCTACCATTTAATGTAAAAAGTCAAGGTAAGTTAACTATTTTCTTCTTTTAATATAAATCTTTTTCTTAATATCTAGTGAAAAAAAAGATCTGTCTTGAAACTTGTTTTTGCTTACTGCCATTAAACATTTAGGTTTTTTCCTGTGGATATATATCTACCTTACAATACTGACAACAGTTAACACTACAGACAGAAACAGGAAAGAATCCAACAGTAGGACCCACTGAATGAGAGGCCCTCTTTTTTGGCAGAAGCAGAAATTAAATCTTTCTAGTTAAACTAAATAAATTGTAAAAGATGGAGACTGAGGATGCAAAGAAATAATGGTTATGAATTCTGCTGCTAGCATTGGAAATAATCAGGAAAGATTATTATGCCAATACCCTAGAAGCCTTTTGAGTTGGAAATAGTCACTGTCAAAAAAGCATTCAAATCAAATATATTATTTTTAAAAATCTGGAGATTGAAATAGTTGACAATCTGGCTAGAATAATCAGAAAAAGATTATTGGTATCAAATTATATTCTTCTATTATACAAATATTTTTATTTAAAATTCAAACCAGGTTAATATTTTGTAATACAAAATATCTACCTAGTACACGTGGCTTAAATTTAAAACTTAGCTCTGCATTTGCAAAATCAAATAGTTTCACTGAAATAATTTGTTTCAGTATATTGCCAACATGCTAATACAATATATCTATAAACAAACTAATTGTTTAATAAAATATTATAATTTCATGCTTTAAACTAACCAGGACTTACAAAAAGGTTGTAAAGAAAAATGTTGTTCTGTTTACTGTAAAAAACAAACAAACCAAAACAAACTTTTAAAAGGGGGGAAAAACATATTTTTCTGTGCTCATTTCACAGGGTTACTTATATGTATCATACTTCATATACAGAAGAGGAATATCCATAATTCCCCTCTTTTCCTGTTAATACATAACATGTGATTATTTATATTTAGAAAAGGGATATGCAATCTGTCTTCTCCCTGATATGCCTATTTAAACTAAATGCTTATTTCAGTTCAGTAATCAGTCTTGAGAAATTATTAGCATACAGAAAGTTGACACAATCTATTAATGATCTTCAAATATCTAATATCTTTACATCATATAGCTAGAAGCAGAATATAATTTGGTTTCTATAAATAATTTTTTTAAATTAAATTATAACTTCACCAAGAACTATTAATACATCGGTGCATGCTGCTGTTACTAAAAGGTGTTTTATATAAAATATGGGGACTGGTCAATACAGCAGTGCGTCAAGCACAAAGATCCAATACTCCATACTCTTTAAATATTTGTTATGATGATGCCAAATATTAATGAGACAATTGCATGGACTGTATAGAGTTTGGTAAAAGTAAGGATAATATGATATTATAATAGATGTTTGATTAAAAAATAAATAAATTAATGAGTTTTATAATTAATTCTAGATTCCACAGGCCCAAACTTTGCCTTCTGCCCCAAGAGCCTTTAGCTAAAAAATAAGTGACAAACTGGAAACTAAATTACACTACTTACTGAAATGAACCGTTCAGACCTCATGAAATATAAACGTCCTCCCACATCAGGAGTCAAGATTACCAAAATCTACCTACAAAGCACTTTGTACTTTGCCGTATATATCCTTTAACTTAAATCTGTAGCTGGAAAATGTCCCCCAGAACCCATCATTCTTTTCTTACCTGCCACATTAAGGGTATATTCAGAATTAGTTTTTTATACCTTGCATATAGCTCACCTGCATGCAGTTGTTATAAGCCTATATAGATAGCAGTGAGTCAGATCTGAATCCTACTTGCTTGGGGCTCTTTAGGGACTAATAAAAGGATCTTAAATGAGTATCTTACCTCTCCCAGGAGGATGCAGTTTGCATCTTCAGCATTAGCAATAACTGGTGTGCTATCAGCAACTCTTTCCTCAATTTGAGTATTTACATATTTAGATTTTATTTCCCAAGAGCTTTTACATATTAAAATAGCCCTTCATTTTCCAATTTTGCAAGCAGAAGAAACCCAAGTTGTTTGCCTTGTGACCAAGAAAAAAGTACCCAAGACTTTTAAATTCTGGTAACGAACAGATGCATAGCTGGTCTGATGATTTAACTTTCACTAACAGGCACACCCACTGTGTTTATGCGTGTAGTCCCTTCCTTCACTCACTTCATATAGTGTTTTCTGTCAACGTTAGTAACCAAGAAGAACAAATAAAGTATTAAAAGCAAAGAGTAAAGTACACTGGCATTCCTATTTATGGAAAATGTTTCCCATTCACCTCTTCATCTACCAGGTCTCACTGTAGTTTTTCCTCCAAACAAAATATTCAGAAAGGGAGCCGCTAGTAGTGAGGATTGTGGCAAGAGGAACCTATACTGCACTAAGCTCATACCATGGCAATTCAAGCAAAATACTTAAGAGTAAATTGAAAGCGACTTTATATTTAAAGCCACATTTAAAACTTGAATGGTAGTTTCAGGCCATAAAAAAGGTAAAAGATACTTTTCAGTTCAGAAATTCAACAACATGATACTTACTATGCTGATAAAGGAGAAGTAATTTGAAATTATATAGTGCAAAGAGTATGCCATTCAATTAACAATGCCTGAGTTGCTGATTATTTACCCAATGACAGAGGAAAAAAATATTTTTAAAAGTAGTTTTCTTTGGGAAAGATTCATAATAAAAAAAAAAGAATACTTAAATATTATCCCAATACTCCAGAAAATAGGAACAGGACTTAGGACATGATTAACCAGGGAAGTGTATAAGGTAGAGAGTCCACTGTTTCAAGCATTGAGTGGCCATAGCAAAAGTAAAAAGGAACCCCTGCCCCCTTCCCTCCTCCAAAGTATGGGGCCAAATGTCCTGGATGTCAACTTGGGGGGGGGTCGCAGGGGAGGAATGGCAGCCACAATCATGACTACAATCATGCAGCAGCAACTGAAGTCATCACTGCCCCAAGCGTTCAGCAGTATCGCTACACTGCTGGCCATCTTTACTATTGCATCTTTACCAGGGACTAGTCCTATAGATGTTTACTGACTTATTACCTACATTAGAGGTAAAACTAGCACAGGCATCATACTGTAGGGCTTTCATGCAGCTTTATAATGTCTTGAGTGGTTTATTTTTCTTTAAAGATCTGTATTGTTTTTCCAGAACGTCTATGCATTTTTACTAAAGGGTGTTTTTGAAGACAGCCTTCCAGAGAGGTCTGTCCTCCTTCTACTTATGCAGTTACTTGTGGCTTCTTACAAGAAATTTTGCATTTCCAGGCAGTTATTCATGCTTTCAACCTTAAATTTTAAGAGGTTTCTATACTAAAAAAAAATATTTATATTTTTTCTTCAACTACTTTTGTCTAAAGGTAGTCAGAGTTCAGGGTTTTTTAGATACATAGTTTAATTCAAAAAGCAGTTTAAAGAGGAGCTTTTCCTGGGAAACATTTCCATATTATGTTTGACACAAGCTAACATATGCATAACAAATGTAAATCATGAGAACTGGGTTGTTTGCATTGATTTCCTTCTGGGTTGTTAGTGGAGTATGATCTATACCCCGCTAATTCAAGGCAGAAAAGAAATATGATTTTTTTTTCATACCATAAATTTACCTCTCAACTATTTTGTTTTTATTTGCCATGGCAATATGCTTTCGCAAATGCATTCTTTGAGGTGGTAGCAATCCACTGAAATGTCTGTAGAACTTTAAAAAAAATACACACAGGAAAATTTTGAATTGGATTTATTTAGTATTGGATCTGTGATCCACCATGTGTGGGGAAACAACACTAACAACACATTTTGGTCACCATTCAAACATCATCAAATTTTACAGCAGATGTAATACATTTGTCCCTGCTTTCTCCACCTTTTTAAAATGTAAAAAAGACTCTAAACTAGGGGCATCTAATGTTGTAAAGAGAGCATCCAAGTAGCTAAGGCAAGCAAACCCAGTATCTATTTCTCAGCTAGGCACTCAGTCCATTTTAAGATGTAAACTTCTACCATTCCTGAAAAACTGTATACAAGTTATTGACCTAAAATTGGCACTGAGGCTCCAGACACATGAACAAGAAAATGGTAACTGCCCCAAAAAGAAAACAACCCACCACACAACCCTAAACTGAGGAAAATCCTCCTCCCCTTTCATGAACTTTTTTACCCCAGATCCAATACAAGGTAACTTCTTTCTGGGACAAGGCAATTTTCTTCCTGGGATTACTCTTGTTATGTGCACAGCTGCCAAGACACCTCCAAGTTTCACCTCTTAGTGCCCTCTCTTGAAGCATTTGTAGCCATGGCCTGAAGCTGGCAAAGCTGAAGGTAGGACAGACTTTCAACTTACACACTAACCAAAGTAGATCTATAAATATCCACATACACATATCTACTTTGGTTAATGTATAAAGTGCAGATGTAACCTGCCTTCTCCTTGACTTCAAATTAACATGGCCAACTACTTCTTGCTGGCAAAGCTTCCAAGCAAGTAATCATCTAACAGCACATTCTGTAGGAGAGTCATGTTCTTCATATGAGGAAACCCAGCAATATGACTAACAAGACATGGGAGAAAGCAGCTCTGCAGTTAAATACAGACAAAAGGCCCACTGCATTTCCTTTTAGAAATAAAAAAAAAGTAAGACAATTAAAATTTATTTCATCATATGCAAGAGGGGTAGAGTCATCCAAATCACCATTTATAGGAATTAAATTCACTTGACTCTTAAGGCACATGGTTCACTGGTGGGCCTGTACCAAGCTTGGAAAGCAGGCCTGACTCTAGAACTCTCTGCCAAACAACCCACTTTAAAAACAAAAGAGAAACCTTATTTACTGCTTTAAGAATCCACTAAATTCAAAACCTGAATTGATGTTGCTCATATTAAAGGCTTACTTGTAACTTTTTTCCCTTATGCTTTTATGGAATCCAGTTTGAATGCCAGTTTAAGAATATGTTTAGTTGTCTGTACTGTTTTGATTGAAATTATTTTTATTGCAATTTTAGTATTTGGCTTCAGTTATAGCATGCTTGTATTCCAAAAACTAGAATAAATAAAAGGAAAGCTAGTGAGATTTGAATGTACAAGTGGAGAGTTGCAGAAAATGGCAGCAAGTTACATTTCTTATAGAAAGTTGACAGTAGGTTGGCACCTCCATGACCAGACCACATATAGCTTGAGCAGTAACGAGAGCTTCCCCTGTCCTGTCCCATGAATAGGCCCGGATCTGTTTCATCGGAGGATTGTTTTTCAGGGTGAAAGGATAATTTACTCTCAACCTGTATAAATTCAAGACACCTGATAGAAAATGTTAGGTCTTATCTTACATGTGTTTTTTGACTACAGAAAAAAATAGTACAGCATTTCTGCTGCAAAGAACTCAGACCACAACAGGTCTAAATATTTTTGACACTATGGATTTCTATTTGAAACCACTGGATTTACCTTGTGAATCATGCATAGGTGTTCGCATACCTAACAGTGCTAATATTGCACGGTACCCTTAAAATGATCCGAAGCCACACAGGGTGCCATTGAGAATTGCAGCTCTAGACCCCACTAGAAAAAGTAGTAAACATTAGCATTTCATATAAGTTACAGATTCCATTAGCTAGAAATTTGGCTTGAGTCACTAAATATGACCTAGTCTTGCAAATCACTGAATCACTTTACCAAATGTCCAGGCCACTAACATTTTTAAGATAAAAAACAGAAAGAAACTAAGAAATTAAGACTGTCACTTGAGTATGCTTGGAAAAAAACAACAAAAAAATGACATCCCTCTCCTACCAACGTTCTCTTCAAAATCAAAACAATAAATATTTCTTAATATCATAAGAAATAATTTTGGGATAATCAACAAGTATAGCTAACCACAACATTTCAGGGGTGTCTACTGTGCTGTTAATATAAAAAGCAAAAAAACACAAGTGACTAAAACTTGTTATATTCGTATTGCATACTGTTTTACCAACACAGGATTTAATTACTTCTAAATCTAATTACACAGAGGCAGTGTATTACATTCTCGTTAATTAAGTCAATATGCTGAATCCCTGAGTGCCATCTGTATTTAATATATGATGAAAAGAAACTGCAGTGGTTTAAAAGATTCCCACATACAACTTACATTGAAGGTTGTTTCTTACTCTCCCAAGTCTGGAGTCTTCTGGTTTTTCTTTACAAGATAATTCTTCCTAAAACTGCTTCATTGATTAACAATATTAAAACATAACATTGTAACTGTGCTCTACTGTATATCACTACTCTGTATAAGCAGTCCAAGAGCCTCAGTTGCATGTTAGAATATCACTGTGCTGTTCAGACGTAGACATCTCTTTCCTCTTAGAGCCACAGGTTCCACAGTATCTCATCCCATGGGAGATATCAATGTTTGTAACATCTTACGCATTTCCCATGCTGTATGCAGTAGTGAGACAGGCTTGCTTTGTATTAGGATTCTCAGCGTTAGCCTTCCTTTCAGTTAGCAGATGGGGAGATGGTAAGGTGGACAAACTGAGGTGATGTTTTCAGGACTACGGTCTAATTACACAGATGCAGAAACTGTACTTTAACATTTGGCAGCTAACAGCAATTTTTCTGGCAGCCTATAAAAGCAACCTTGCAGACTTAATGACTAGCAAAAGACACTTCATGCAAAGGCAAAAGTTTTCTTCTCTATATGACTTAAAAATGATGATGCCCATGTATTTTTTAAAAAAGAAAAATGGAATTATTGTTTGCATTTTGTTAGATAAGCACTGTGTAGTAAATTCCATATGTTCAAATCTGTAAGTGCATAGGAAGGCAATCTTGTTCAAACTGGGAGACAAAACAATCTGAAGATAATTAGGAATCATATGGTGCAGTCAAACAGCGTGCAAAACGGTTTATACTGTCAATACACAACATCCAATGACGTAGGTGATTCCATAGCCCAAGTTTTCTAAGGACAATTTATTCAGTTTTCATTGGTAGGATCTTTAAGAGAAGAAATGGCAGAGAAAATCTGAAAACAAAGTTAAACCTTCTGGATTGAAATGACATGGGAAGGGACAAAACTGAACAGGCAAAGTGCTGGCTGACAGTGAAATAGTCATTAGAAGTAGTAAAGAAATCCAAGAAAAATTTCCAAAAATCAATGACAAATCTGGGGGATCAGAATTCTCATCTTTCAGGCTGTGTACACACCTTCAAATACTCTGGGAAATTCTCCATGCTTGTTCTTCTCGTAGAGAAATTTACCTAGAGCCACACATACAGACATTCAAATACTGCGGACCTGGAGACTAGAGAGCTAGAGAGCTAGTAGGGCTGACACTGGATAGCCATAAGTGGCCCATGTGCACACATCTCAGCATGCCCAGCAGGCTCCCTTAGTCTTCCTAATGACAGACAGCAACAGTGCATACGGCAGCCCTGCCCATGGTCATCCATGCATGCATTTCACTGCAGCACAATGTGAGAACTGTGAAGGGTCATGTTCTGCTCCCTGCTGGAAAAGCAGTCTAGCGAGTGACACACTGCCAGCCTTGGTCGGGACTGGGAGGGAGGGGAAGAATCCGTAAAGATTGTGTTCTCTTCTGAGAAAAGCCACACCATGTACAGGACATTTGTTCCCCCAGAAAAAAATTCTCCAGGGTGTGATTTTAACCCTAGTTGCTCCCAGGTTATTTTCCCATTTTGACTCTGGGAGAAACTGATGGTGCCTATCTATACACATGCACTGAGGCTGCTCCAACATGCTGTAGTTACTCGATTAATAAAGTCTGTTGGAGCTATTAATTAATTTATTTTATTTCAAAATAACATACACGTTGATTAAAAAGTCCTTTCAATAATGCACCCTCCAGCAGCATTTTCCTTATCAAACATTAAAGCAAGATAACAAGTGCCTTCTGCTCCCTTCAGTGGCATTTATTATTGCACTATGCATTTTCTTTAACACTGATACCTTTTATCATAGACAGAATTTGATACCTATATAGTTTCATCAGCTGAAGTTTGATGCAAACTTTGATGTTGCACAGTGTAGTATAACATTTGCTGACATTCATAATATTGGTGGTAGAAATATTCCACAAATCAACGTCTCAAAAATCCAACCATGAAAGCAGAAAACTATGTATTGCTATATTTTTATTTCACATTTGAGTGGTTCCATCTGCTGTTTTTTTTTTTAAACAACAAAAACCCTCATCTATAGGAAAAAGCAAAATACCAAGATCTAAACAAACAAAAAACAATGTGCTACATCATGAACTACTGTGTAATGAATCAATGACCACTTTCTCCCCCAATGGAGTGTAAAAAAGAACTGACCACTACAACTTAACAAATAAATGAAGATATCACCTACAGATACCTTATCAGATCTGGTTACCAGAAACAGAGCCATGTTTGGACAACAAAGAGAAGAAGAAAGAAAAGCCTGAAATACCAGAAGTTAAATGAAGCAACAAGGATGATGTTTATTTACATTACACAGATGCCTAGGCCTCAGGAAGTTTCTCTAATTTTACTTCTTTGTAAATATTAACATTTATTTACCATTAGACTAATTAAATTAACTGGGAATTGTCTTGTCTTTACTTAACTGTATTTATTTTACTATGGTATCGTGAGCTAAAGTTACATGATTCAGCCACAGAACTTTAACTGCCAAAGATTTTGTTTTGAAAAGACTGCATCTTGTTTGAGTGACATATACTTTGTGACCACTGCCTATTCTTCATCCTAGCCTGACTTAGGAGACCAATCTAAGCAAAACACCAGTTGTTTCTTTAGCAACATTTATATTACTATAAATACTATAAGTGAAGTCTCTTCCCTCCTACATACAACTGAAGAAAGTTCAATATCAATTTTGCCAACTGGATAACTTGTCAAAAATGTTTAAAGAAAAGCTCTCTTTTTCATTGAATCTAAAGACTGACAGTGAAAAAGTCAGCTTTCATTTCACATTTATAACATCCTGTGAACAGGGTTAGCTCCATTCATTCCACCTGTCTGTAAGCCTCCATACATTAAACGCTGACCACTGTCACCCCGCTCCACTATATTGGTGAATTGTGTTTTCCTACTTTCCCTACAGAATTGAAAATCTATTTGCAGAGCACCATTCAAGCTCCTCAAAAACTTGCAGAGACTTTTTTTTAATCAAAACTTTCCAGAGGTCTTAGCACTGAGAAATCTAATAACGTTTTCCATAATACTTTTATTTTTTATTTTTCAGTGATGTGATTTTGCAGTTCTCAGCCTCCTCTTCTGTTAAATCAGTCATTAAAAACTTCATCTAGAGTTCCCTGAAGTCAACAGTAATTTGTCAGTTGCCTTAAGTGGACTTCAGGTTACTTGTTCTCAAGATGAGAAGATCACCTTAAAAGCTCTATTGCTGGAAAACTTTCCCTTGATTTCTCTCACACTGTGCATACTATGCCCATTCCTTCTACTCCTCTACACAAGCCACAATAATTATCCTACCCAAACCAGAAGAATGATAATAACTGTTTTAAACATGTTTTATCTAATGTGTTTCAGAAAAGATGCAACTTAAATTACCTCTCTCAAACAAAGAGCAAGTCTTTTAGTACAAGTTTTATCAGTGGTGTTAAACATCTAATCTGCAGATTTAGTCTGCAAAATTCAATATATTTACTGAGACAGCATAATATTGCAACTCTGCAGAATCTAAGATTCCTTTTAAAAAAATAATTAATGGATTTTTAACCTTCACAGTTGTGGAGATCATCCTTCAAATGTGAACCAATACATCATTGCCTTAATGACTCTTCCAAGAAGTAGGCTAAAACTTTAATATACATCTTCCTCCAACTCATTCTCTAAAGAATAATGCTGAGAATAGAGTTAGCACCCCACTGAGGGAAAGAATTTTAGTGCTACCTATGTAATTACTCATCCTTTTAATGGATGAGGAAAGAATACATGGAATGCAATGTGAATTTAAACTCAACACTTCCACACATAAGATAACCCTATGCTTCTGTAACATATGGGTTACATGAGGCACAAAATCACTGGGTCAAGCCCTATCAGTCATTTTGAGATACACATCGACTCCTTGTTGTAATAATTCAAAGACATCATCATATTTACAGACACTGAATTCATTATTTGTTTCCTTATGCTTCAGCCACAATATCTGCAAGCCCTGAGTATTCTATGATTTTTTTTTTTTTATCTTAGGTATACAGATGAGAGGAGAGCAAGGACTTCAGGGTCCACCTGGCCCTGCTGGACCAAGAGGGTACCCAGGCCCTGCAGGCAAGCCAGGGCTTGGAAGTCAAGGCCCTCAAGGCCCCCCTGGTCCCCCAGGACCACCCGGATTTTCTGCTGTTGGAAAGCCAGGCATGCCAGGTTTGCCAGGAAAGGCAGGGGACAGAGGATTAACTGGTGAAAAAGGAGAGGCTGGACCCCTTGGGCCTGTCGGACCAAGAGGGCCACAGGGGCCACCTGGAATTCCTGGCCCCGCTGGACTTTCTGCTGTTGGCAAACCAGGACCTCAAGGACCACCAGGAGTGCAAGGGCCAAGGGGGCCCACAGGAGAGAAGGGAGAGCCAGGTATTCCTGGTATGAATGGGCTAAAAGGAGAAAATGGATATGGAGTTCCAGGTCGCCCAGGTGACAAAGGGCTTCCAGGACCACAGGGACCCCCAGGCCTTCCTGGACCTGCTGGGTTAGGGAAGCCAGGTGAAAATGGGCTTCCAGGTCAGCCAGGAGCAAAAGGTGATCTGGGTTTACCAGGTGCACCAGGACCAGCAGGTATCCCAGGCCCCCAAGGTCCTCCTGGGGAACCTGGAGCACCAGGAGTAGGAAAGCCTGGAGCAATGGGACCACCAGGAGTAGCAGGGATTCCTGGAGTAAAAGGATTGCCTGGGCCTCCAGGCATGCCTGGATCTTCAGGTCTCCCAGGATTTGGAAAGCCAGGCCTACCAGGTATGAAAGGACACAGAGGGCCTGAAGGCCTCCCTGGTGTTCCAGGCATGAAAGGGGAACAAGGCCCAGTTGGTGTGCCAGGAGAGCCAGGGCCAGCTGGACCACCTGGAAACATGGGACCTCAAGGACTCAGAGGGCTAGCAGGTGAAAATGGCCTACCTGGGCCCAAAGGGGATGTAGGCCCTTCAGGCCCTGCAGGATACCCAGGACCTAAGGGTGACAAAGGCCTACCAGGATTAGATGGAAAACCAGGATATCCAGGGGAGCCAGGTCTTGCAGGTCCTAAGGGGCATCCAGGTTTGTCAGGACCAAAAGGTGACACTGGTCATGTGGGACCACCTGGCCTCCCTGGCCCAGTGGGTGCACCAGGAATTAAAGGAGTACCAGGAATTAATGGTGAGCAAGGCCCAAGAGGACCTTCTGGAATACCTGGTATAAGAGGTCCAATTGGACTTCCAGGCATTCCAGGTGTTCCTGGTGCTAAAGGGGAACCAGGGGCACCTGGATTGCCAGGCCCAGCTGGTATTGCTACAAAAGGTTTGAATGGACCCATGGGGCCACCTGGTCCCCCAGGCCCAAGAGGCAATAATGGAGAGCCTGGGCGACCTGGCCCACCAGGTCCACCAGGTCCTCCTGGCCAATCAGTATTGCCACAGATGCCAGATGGTTACATAAAAGCAGGAGAGAGTCAAAGCCTAGCAGGAGTACCTGTTATGAAAGGAGGAGTAAACCAAGGTTTAACAGGAATGCCAGCATCAGCTTTCACTGTCATTCTTTCCAAAGCCTATCCTGCAGCAACTGTCCCTATCAAATTTGATAAAATCCTGTATAACAGGCAACAACACTATGATCCCAGAACAGGAATCTTCACCTGTAGAATCCCAGGACTTTATTACTTCTCTTATCACGTACATGTAAAAGGAACAAATGTGTGGGTTGCGTTATACAAGAACGGCTCGCCAATCATGTACACCTATGATGAGTACAAGAAAGGATACCTTGATCAGGCTTCTGGAAGTGCTGTCATTGATCTCATGGAAAATGATCAGGTCTGGCTACAACTGCCCAATGCTGAATCAAATGGCTTGTATTCCTCTGATTATGTTCACTCTTCTTTCTCAGGATTCTTGTTTGCTCATATGTAATAACTACCTTTCTAAAGCTATCCTAATACTTGCCCATTCAGACAATTTGAATTAGGCCATGATCTGGCAGCTATGACAGATCTTGCAAACTACAATTATTTAAAAAAAAAAAACCATGATAAAAAAAGAAAGACGGAAAATGCAAGAGTAAGATTGGTTCACAGGAACTTCGTATGTTTTTAGAGGTTCGTCATAGAGATTTATTTCAGAAGACTCTGTAATAAGGGCAAATTTGCTGTCCTACCGAATACGACATTAAAATTTTACGTTACTATATGAATCTTTGCTAGGTCTTTCTCTTTCTTAATTCATGTTTCTATGATGATTTTACCTTTTTTAAACAAACATTCCCCTTTAAAATGTACAAAGTAAGCATTGTAGATAATTACATACTGAATTATCTTTAATTCAATAAAACTCATTGAGGATATCATTCAAATCAGTCACTCTCAAAATTTAGTGCATTTTAGTGTCTTCATTACATCATTCAAGAGGGTTTTTTTAGTCATATCCATAACAGACCCACATGAGACCTTTCACCATTTCTTAAAGTTTCCAAAGTTTTTAAGCCTGACAAATCATCATTTCTATTTATGGCTTACTATAAGTTTCATTGATGGATTTCTATTGAATGTAGCCCATCAAATAGCTTGTAGTAAAGGATGTAAAAGATACAGTGATGCTGTACATTAGAGTATTTCATAATATGTTAAGTGAATTAAGGTGTCTGTTTTAGAAGAAGGCTTCCTAGAGAAGTTCCTTTTTGACTTAAAAAGTGTCTATGCCAGAACAGCCAAGCAGTTAAGGCTAAAATATAATCACAAATATAATCAGATAAACCAAATATTTATGCAATGAAAAGGTTCCCTGAAGTATTTTTTTAAATTTAAAGTGCTGTGAAACTGGAATTTTCAACATAGTAGTGCAGACCTGACTCTTCATTTAAGCTGTAATATTTTTACATGTCATTTTTATTTTTGGTAGTATGCGGAATGGGAATGAGGCAGTTCACTCAGGCCTGAGTTCAGATAAGGTGCACCTATCTATTCACAGCTTTCAAAAAACAGTATGTATCAATAGTTCGACAAATGACTTGAAATAAACGTATTTATTTTAAAATCAACATTGTTTTTACATTGACAGTAAATGACTGAAGCATCAGTCACACTAACTAAAAGCATGAAAGTCTATGTTTTAAGTTTTCTGATTACTCCACTTCTTAGAGGAAAAAAGTTGCTTTTTTAAATGCAATATTCACTGGAAACTATAATATATTGTTTTCTAAATCCAACTTGATAAAACATTGGTTTTAATTTAAAAAAATGATGCTCTTTAAAAAATTAGTCTATTGTTATTAAGACAAAATGTGTTTCAGAAATTGCAATAGATTATTTTGCAACAGTTCCAAACCACTATTCACTCCTTTGCCAAGAGCAAACAATAAATACTCCATTAGTGACTGAAATTAGATTTACTTGTTAGCATTCACTGTAACAAATAGCAGTCAAACATTTAGTGAGTAGGTTGGTAAATGTTCATGACAATTTAACAATGATACATGGAAACAACACAGCAGGCACTTATTACAGTACACAAACACTGTGTAAGTTCTTTCCATTTGAGCCAAAATGTAAAGGCACTTCTCTTTTCTGATTATTAGTAGAGGTGTACCGATATACTGGTCGAATATCAGATCAGCACCAATAAAATAAAAATTAACGTGTCATAGTTAGTTGGTAGGGCAGAAGGGACTTGAGCAGATCATAAAGTCCAGCTCCCTGCCATGGGCAGGAAAGAATGCTGGGGTCAAACGACCCCGGCTAGATGATTATCCAGCCTCCTTTTGAAGACCCCCAGGGTAGGAGCAAGCATCACTTTCCTTGGAAGTTGGTTCCAGATCCTAGCTGCCCAGACTGTGAATTAGCGCCTCCTGATATCTAGCCTGAATCTACTCTCTGTCAACTTACGGCCGTTATTCCTAGTTACACCTGGTAGTGCTCGGAGGAATAGTGCCTCTCCCATTCCCCGCTGGTCCCTCTTGATAAGTTTATAGACAGCCACCAGATTCCCCCTCAGCCTTCTCTTGATAAGGCTGAACAAACAGGTTCAGGTCCTGTAGCCTCTCCTCGTGGAGCCTGCCCTGGTGCCCCTTGATCATGCAAGTGGCCCTCCTTTGGACCCTCTTGATGCCATCTACATCCTTCCTGAAGTGCGGTGCATAGAACTGGACGCAGTACTCCAACTGCGGCCTGACCAGTGTCGCATAGAAGGGGAGGATCACCTCCCTGGACCTGCTCGTGATGCATCTGTGGATGCATGATGAGATGCGGCTGGCCCTAGTGACCACATCCTCACATTGGCAGTCCATGTTCATCTTGGAATCAATGACTCCAAGATCCTTTTCTGCCTCTGTACTGATGAGAAGGGAGTTCCCCAGCCTATAGGTATGCCACTGGTTCTTCCTCCCCAGGTGCAGTACCTTGCAATTGTCAGTACTGAAACCCATCCTATTCTCATCCGCCCACCCTTGTAACCTGTCCAGGTCTAGCTGTAGCCTGTTCCTCTCTTTTAGCGTGCCGGTGCAGGGCTCCCAAGGGAAAGGTAACAGAGCAGAGTGCCCCAAGCAAGGGTGGCAGAAGGGGATTACTTGGGGGACTATAGCTACCCCAAAATTCCCCGTACCCCACCCATAGCCACCTCTCTCAGAGCCATCACCTGCCTGCCCACCCTGCACAGCTGAGCCCACCCCACTACTACCCACTCTGAGTCCAGCCCCAGCCCAGTGCCCCCCCACTAAAGAGAGGCTGGCGCTACTGCTGGCTCCAAGCTCTGAGTGGGCAACACGCCTCTGCCCAGCCCAGAAATCCAGGGGAACACATGCCCCCTCATGCCTCCCCAAGTATTCTTCCTGAGGTCCTACATTTCCATGATTCTAATAAGGTAACAGACTAGGACTAGCAGCAGCATTTGGGAGGAAAAACCTGCAGCACCCTTATAGGCTCGGCAGTGCTACGGTGGTTAGCACTACAGAAGAAAAAGACTTGGGGGTCATCATTGTCCCCTTGTACTCGACCTTGGTGAGGCCGCAGCTGGAGTACTGCGTCCAGTTTTGGGCTCCACAATTCAAAAAGGATGGGGAGAAGCTTCAGAGA
>NW_017728918.1:93485920-93494227 GCF_001723895.1 Crocodylus porosus | reverse complement strand
ATTGGATGCTTATCTTGCTGGGATCCTATGACCCCAGCTGACTTCCTGCCCTTTGGGCAGGGGGCTGGACTCGATGATCTACCAAGGTCCCTTCCAGCCCTAATGTTTATGAAATCTATGAAATTTACACATATCACCTCTGCAAACCAAAAGGTTACACAGTAGGGGTGCACTGATAGAGATTTTGGGGGCCGATACCAATAGCCGATTTTTAAGGAGGCATATCAGCTGATACCAATCTGATTTCCAATACAGTTGTGTCCAGCTGGTAAGCCTGTTCTGGTGGAAGGGGAGAGAGGAGAAAAGGCATGTGAGGGGATGTAGATCAATGGCCTCCGCAGTAAGGGAGGAAGTGGGGCTGAGCTTAGGCCTGGGCCTGGGGCAGAGGCTGCCCACCTGGTGCGGGGCAGGGCAGGGCAGGGTGCAGGACAAAGCCATGGTTCATCCAGGGAACATGGAAGGGGGTTGCTCCTGCTACTGCATGCACCCCGGGAGGGCACGGGGGGGATGGCCCTGGAGCTGCGCAGGGCACAGATGAGGTGGGCTGCAGGCTGGAGCCAGGGCTGCACAGGGCTCTTCCCAGTGTGTGTGGTGGGGGCAGAGGCCTGGCCAGGGCTGCACGTGGGGCTGGCAGCAGTGATGGAAGGGCGCTGCAGCGACCCCAAATTTCACCATAGTCCCCCATACCCCCCTTCCCAGTGCTGCCACAGCTGCCTGCCCCGAATGCAGCCCCGGCTGAGCCCCCCACTTGCACCAAGAAGAACCCCGTGCAGCCCCGGCTCCAGCCCACAGCCACAGCCCACCCTACCTGTGTGCCACACAGATCCAGAGGCACACCCCCTGCTACCACGTCCTTGCAGAGTGCACACAGCAGCATGAGCCACTCCCCCCATCCCCACGCCCCCGGACAAGCTGGAGCTCTGCCCCACACCCTGTCCCGCCCCAGCTAGGTGGCGCCTTTCCCAGGCCCACTCCCTTCCTCACTGTGGAGGGCATTGATTTGTCCCCCCATTCCCTTACACCAGACTTACCACAACTCCCCATGCTACCCTGCAGTGCTCCTCGCTGCCTACATGCTGCACTGCAGCTGCGGCTGCACACACACGGGTGTTTATTAGATAAATTATTGGACACATCAGGCCAATTTTGATACACTCAATTTTCTTTATATCGGTACCGATCCAATATTGAACCAATGAATCGGGGCACCTCTACTATATAGCAAATGTTCAAAAACCATGAGTTACCTGATCCACCTACAAAATCAAAGGAATAGCTTTAATTTTTTTTTAATGAGTTGCTGCAATTCAAGCTTTCAGGATTTGCATTTTGCAACATTTCCTCCACAGTGACAGGACTTTTAAATGCAGAGTGCAGAAACAGTAAGTTTAGTATCCCCAGGGGGACCAGAGATACGTGGAGAACCTCAAAAGGGGTTCCAGCTGGAGAGTTCAGGAGAAACAAAGTGGAGGCAGAAAAGAAAATCAGACTGTATCAAATGTATCTGCTCAGCACCACCTTGTCACCACTTTCAGAGCTAAATCTAGGATTCACTTCTCTTCACAATTTTTCAATATTTAAAAAATACACCTACTTTTTTTGAAACTCTGTAATCAAATCAAGTAATTCACTCTTAACTCCCAAAGAAAAGTTTTTGCTTATTAATTAAAGATTATAAAATACTGAGATTCAGTATGATGGTGATCTAGACAGACATCTGGGTTTAATCCTACCTTGCCAAGGCACACATAGTAACAACCATCAGCAAAAATGAGTAAGAAATAAGAATTTTTTTGCCTGCTTGTTTGCCTTAACATTTCTTTCTGAGGTCCACATTTAGGATACATAGGGTGCATCTACACATTGTCATGCAGTGATGTTGCTACGGTACATGTTTCACTACTTCCTTTTGTACACCATATCTCCTTAGTACTTTCTTTGGTAAGCCATACAGCACACAGTTAGATTTCGCTGCTGTCACCATAGCAGCATACTATACCCAGGGAGTGCACGGCTATGGCAACATAGCCGGCTCTCACATGTAAACACACATGATTGCTATGTCGTCGTTGTGTGACATGTAGATGAGCCCATAAAGTTAAAGCTGAACTGATATCAATTGCATTAAACAACAGGAAAAAATGCTAATTTTTTTGCAAGAACAGATTTTAAACATAGCAATTGAACATGAATGCCATACTACAAAACACAAAGTAGCATTTCTTACAATTTACGATATTCAAGTCTAAATAATATTACAAGAAAGTGTCTCTCTCTCTTTCTCTCTCTCACCGCGCCCCCATGTAACTGAGATAGAAAGCAGTCTCCCAATTAAACCCTGGCCAAATTGCTTCCCACTGAAACTGAATTTTCAATTAATTTTTTTCAGAAAAGTCATTTTGTTTCTACAGTAAATGAAAAATGAATGGCCACAAACTGAAATATTTTGATTTGAAAATGGAACCACAATACCTCATACCGCTGGCTTCCCTGTTTGTTTACATCTCCTGTAATGCAGCTGTGTTGGGGTTGACTGCCATTTTGGGAGACATTACATAATCATTTATCATAATTTTCTGCTATGTTAAGTTGTATACAGTATAAGAACATTTTTTTAGAAATTCCAATTTTATAGAACTCTGATCCAAAATATCTACATGACTCTCAGTCTGTTACTGCTATTTGCACTTATTGTATACAACTTTTGTTTGTTCCCTGTGACACACATAAAAGAGAAGCGTGTGTACTAAAATAAGCACCATCTCTGACAGGATTATGACAAAAATAAGTTTTAGTCAGAAATTAGTTTGTAAATGCACATGCTTACACATATAAAAAAGCATTTTCACGTGCAGATTACTATTTACATAACTATTAAACAAAAGTTTGGAGACAAAGCTTCAAAAGTTAGCCTTCTGGATACTTAAATACTATCTACATATAGTTTCTCTTGTAACAGAACTGTACACCATCATCATTCTCTGGAAGCAAAACCTTATACCATTCAAAAATTAACATATGCTCTGCAGAAATACAGTGGCTGCTAATTAAAAGAATATTTTATTTCTTTGATGTCAGCAAGATATTTCATGGTTTTCTTTTTATACATGATACTTTCTATAGGGTCTCAGAAGTACCTAATCCTGTCTATGCCTCAATGGAAAATATATAGAGGGGAACAGAAAAGTGTATATACCACATTTCACAGGTCAAACTGTATAAAATATCTGAACTCCTTTTAGTTCCTATAAACTGGAACCACAGTGCGAGGGGATTTGTGTTTTTGTTTAATAATAAAAAGCATTTTCCGACATCCTTATAAAATGTTACAAAGGAACAATCTTTCATAATAAAAGCTTCCTATCACTTAAGAAATAGTAATCCAAACTTGAGAGCTAAAAAGGATCTACTGAAAACCTTGGTTTGCAAAATACTCCCTCAATATTTCATAAGCAATGTTAGTCTTGCCAATTATACACATCTGGAGACAACAGTGTCCAAGCTTGATATAAGAACATCCACCTTCCAGCCCAATCATAAGAAAAAAAGCTAAAAACGAATTCATTATGGTAGCATACCGTAACTGCTACCGTTACATACATTAAAATGCTTACCATTTAAACTGAAGGCAAATTAAGCACTCACAGCAATCATTCCAGCATAAATATTTATCTCGTATACAGAATACACATTTCTCTAACAACAACCAATTTTAAAAGTTGTGTTGAATAAAACAAACCAAAATTATTTTGGCAAGTATATATTTAAGGAATCCTGTAATAAAGCCTGTCTTTAATGAACTCACTTACCTTTAAAAGCTGAGGTTTTATAATTATGTTGTATAGCAGCAACCACGTCCTTCCAAAATTCGTATTTTTTTTGACTGTCATGCTGTAAGGGTCAAAAGAATTCAATGAGTATGTCAAATATTAGTTGTTCCAGGTTTTTAACTGGAAGAATAATTTTGAAAGAGAAGATGAATAATCCTGTAGATTGGGGCTGAGGGGTTCAGTACCCAACTTGGCCACGAACCTCCTGTCCTCTCAGACAAGTCATTTTCCAACCTCTGCAATTGAATTAGGAGCTCATGCTTCAGAGCAAGAGCATCATCCATGCCAGTAACAACTGGTAACAGTTAGGGACCTCCCAAATTCACAATTTTGCAATTTTTGCAGAAACAGCAAGTTTGGTAGGTCCCCCATGAAAATGTGCAAGGACCATGATAAGCACTGGGTTTTGGCTGCTGCCAAGTCTGGGGATTTTGACTGTGGTGTGCCAATACCCCTACTAGGCCTTAAACCCAGAGGATCCTGGCTAGAGGGTCTTACCCCTCTGTTCAGAGTCAGACTGATTGCTATATTTGGGATCAGGAATGAATTTCACCCCATGGCCAGACTGGTATGGACTGCAGGGTTTTTGTCTTCCTCTGTAGCAGGGGTCATGGTCCTCTTCCAGGGATCTCTCGAGCATATATTAACAACCTTTACAGTAGGTTGCAGCTTCATATCTGCAGTAGCAGGACGTTGGCTGTGTGGTTCCCCTGCTTTACCCAAGGCAAGATTGAGTGTTAAGTCTTCTGTTGCGTTCGGGCTGACTGTCATTTTGGGAGTTAAATAATGAATTTGTACAGAATGGTACAAATGTCTTGGGCTGGAAGATGGCCTATATGTCTTACATAGAGGTTCCTTCAAACCCTATTTCTCTATGATAATATCAAGTCCCCTCTATGCGGAAAGGGATCTCGGAAGCGGAAAGGGATCTCGGAGTCCTAGTGGACTCCAAGATGAACATGAATCGTCAGTGTGATGAAGTCATCAGCAAAGCTAACTGCACTTTGTCATGCATCAGCAGATGCATGACAAACAGAATCAAGGAGGTGATACTTCCACTCTATCGGGCATTAGTCAGACCGCAGTTGGAATACTGTGTGCAGTTTTGGGCGCCACACTTCAAGAGGGATGTGGATAACCTGGAGAGGGTCCAGAGAAAGGCCACTTGTATGGTTAAAGGCTTGCAGGCCAAGCCCTACGAGAAGAGACTACGGCACCTGGACCTCTTCAGCCTCCGCAAGAGAAGGTTGAGAGGTGACCTTGTGGCTGTCTATAAATTCATCATGAGGGTGCAAAAGGGAATTGGTGAGGCTCTAATCACCAAGGCGTCCCTGGGGGTTACAAGAAATAATGGCCATAAGCTAGCAAAGAGCAGATTTAGACTGGACATTAACTTCACAGTTAGAGTGGCCAAAATCTGGAATGGGCTCCCATGAGAGGTGGTGCTCTCCCCTACCTTGGGGGTCTTCAAGAGGAGGTTAGATAGGCATCCAGCTGGGGTCACCTGAACCCAGCACACTTTCCTGCCTATGCACGGGTTCAGATTCTATCTATTGAGGTTCCTTCTGTCCCTAACATCTATGAATCTATGCATTGCTTCCAAGTTGCACACCAGTAGCCTAGAAACAGTGATGGAAAAAAATCCTCAACCTGTGCTCTGACTACCTAAACCAAGAATAAGAGATTCAGCAATCTGGGTTTAAACATTAATTTTACTATCTTTTCATCAAACTGAACCAATAACCATCTACAATATGAAGCTGGGATAAAAGTAGTCAAGTAATAAAATGGAAATCTTCCAGGAATATAATTTCAAATTTTCAATAACTACTACAAACTTAAATAGTTACTGTGCTGTTCTTAACTCAATAGGTTCTCTAGTGTCCAATTATAAAGCTTCCAAGGTCTGTACAGTTCTATTTCTGGGCCTACACAGAAGTGTCTTCACAGTGCCGCAATGCAAAATGCCTCTCTCACACTAAAGCATATTCAGGACCCATGTACAGATAACTGTAATGTCATCTACCATTTTCTTTAAAACTTCTGGAAGCATTTAGGAAACATTGTCCTATAACCTCATCTGAGTAAAATTCTCTGTTTTTATGTCAGGGCCTTGTTACATCTTACATTGTAAGCCACACAAATGTTGATTGGCTTATTGGAGTTTGGAGCAGTTACACCTTAAGGATAAAAATCTCTGACTGTTTCCCACTTGCACAACTCTACGATGAGGTCTGATGTGTGGGCATGGTGAGCCAGGACAGGCTTCTATCCCTGCTCTACAGGCAGGGGTGTGAGAGATAAGGTTGTGGGGAGAGGAGGGAACACGTAAATGTCAATGTCACCTGTCTTCCCTGGAACAAGAGTGGGCATAGGCTGCATGCTGGTGGCTTGCAGTGACAAAGCAGCACCTTCCCCTTCTCCTCCTCCCCCATGCTGCCAGGGATGCTAAATGCTCCCACCAACCACAGCATGGTACTGGTTCTGCTGCCCAGCCTGGCAAGGCACCGATGGCTCTGTTGCTGCCCTGCCTGGGAGCACTGCACCATGCTGCCCCGCATTTCCTCCCAGCAACGTCATCTGCCTCTCCCAGAGTCCATTGCAAACGTTGGCAGCATGCTTGTGGCTCACCATGATGAATAACCACCTTCCCCCTGCCTGTCCTCCTCCTCCCTCCCACACCCCTTCCCCTCAACCCCACCATCGCCAACACCAGAGCTGCTAAATGCTCCCAACAGCCATGGCACGGTACAGCAGGAGGAAACCAGCAGGGCAGTGCAGCTCAAAGACCCCGCGTCAAGCTTTGATGGAGCTGTCCGTATCTTACTGGGCCATACAGCAGAGCCAGTGCCAGAGCCCCCTTGTGCTTTCACGTGGCTTTCTTCTTTCTCTTGTGCTCGCCCACACTCTGCCCACCCTGCAGCAGCTCCCTGGCACACCAGCTCCAGTTTTTCATTGCAAATAAATCTTTTCCTTTCACTAATGATTTCAGTGTTTCACGCCCCCCGCCATACTCTCCACCAGCACAGACCTGCCTCAAGCTGTCTCCATCACAGTATGAACATGAGCCAGCAGTGTGATGCTGTAACCAGTAGGGCAAATAATACGCTGGCATGCATCAACTGATGCATCTCCAGCAAAACCAAGGAGGTGATTCTTCTGCTCTAATCAGCACTGGTGAGACCACAGCTGAAGTACTGCATCCAGTTCTTGGCACCACGATTTTTCAAGCTTGTCCACATCCTTGTTAGATTCCAAAAAGGAGCCACCCATATGATAAGAGTCTTAAAAGGCAAGCCATATGAGGAAAGGCTGAGGGATCTGGGACTCTTCAGCCTGAGGAAAAGAAGGCTGAGAGGAGACCTGGTAGCAGCTTACTGCTACACAAGGGGAGTACATCAAGGGCTCAGTGAGCAACTCTTCACCACGGTACTCAAGGGGGACACCAGGAGTAATAGCCACAAACTCCTGGAAGATTGATTCAGGCTCAACATTAGGAAAAACTTCACAGTCAGGGTGTCCATACTGTGGAATAAGCTTCCTCCAGAGGTGGTGCAATCACCTACCCTGGAAATCTTCAAGAGGAGACTAGACAGTCACCTTGCTGGGGTCACCTGACCCCCAGTTATCTTTCCTGCTTAGTGCAGGGGGCTGGACTCAATCTTGCAAGGTCCCTTCCAGCCTTACAATCTATGAATCTATCAATCTTCAGCTGTGCACAGAAATACCACATGGGAAAAGGGCCAGTGAAGGAGATACTGAAAGACTTCAGCTTGAGCAGCACAACTGTGGGGAGTGGTTACACTTTAATGGAACAGGAGCTGGGTAGTGCAGATCAGAGATAATACTATCCTGGAGTGGCAAAACTTAGAGCCACATAATGGATACTTAAGCCACTTAAAGATGTTAACCTAGGGCCAGTTCAGGGTTGAAGAGCTCCAGAAGCTCCCTAAAATTACCATGTAAGAAGGCCCTAACTGCAATAACAAGTTTTGCCAGTAGAACTTAATCTGTTCTTTTGATTAGTATTTGCAAACTGAAAAGATATTTCATCTTTACAGATCTAATTCCATGTACATCATAAAGTTTACTATCTGAAGATTTAAACCTTCTGAATTCATTTAGCAATCCATCACTGTTAACAATCCCTTAAACTGGAAGAGTTAGGGTATTACAAGCAAAGGAATTACAGTGTCAAAAAAGGAATGCAAATCTGTTGTGCCATCTGTGGCTCCAAGGTAACTATTCATTTGCATCCTCTGACCCCGCAGTAAGCAAAAGATAAATCAAGGTGCAGACAGCAGTCCCTCTACTGAGACACAGTAAATCCACATCTCTTATTACCTTGCTGTAATTTATCTGTTTTTCCATGCCTTTACAAATATTTCAATTTCCAACTAGTTTTAAACATGCCATTTCATTACAAAAGAAGATAACATTTAAGGGAGATGAATGCTTTGCTACTTTTGTACTAGTT
>NW_017728918.1:93464974-93485544 GCF_001723895.1 Crocodylus porosus | reverse complement strand
TATAAATTTCTCTACTGGAATTTTAACTAGGAATAGACATTGAATATTTAAAATTGGGTAACACTATGTTACTTTTCTTGTATAACTTAATTTACTTTTTACTCATTTTTTTCCTCATTCAGTAGGGAAAGAAAATTGCCGTTCTGGGTCAAATCAGTGAGATTTTGAATATTTGATTAAATTAAAATTTTAAAGGCCACAGGGTGAAGTTCTCACTCTGACACTCAGCTTTGCATGGTGGGTAAAAGAGACCAGACTTGTGTCATACACTGTAAAATCAATGAAGTCGGGCAGAGAAAGATCCCTCCAATGCAAGAAATCAGAAACAGAATTATGATGCACACCTTCAAGGTGCTCCATACAAATCCTGACATAAAATCAAGACAGGAATAGGATTACCAGAAGTAGCACTTTGAAAATTAAAGCAGCTTCCTATAATTTACACCCTATTGAAATTGCCCAGGAGGGTTTTCTATCCCTGGAACAACTATAGGCAGAAACATGAAAACATTGCCTCTGTGTAGTCTAAGAGTTCTATGCTGGGCCTCCTGGAAAACCAAGACAGAATCTCACCCTAGGACTCCAGTCCTGCAGAGAACCACACAGATGCCATGCTAAACAATCCTAGATACTCCCTTGGAACATCTCACACAATAGAGTTATGCATGTGGGCATGTGGCTTATGGCTTTGATCCTTCAAGTTCTTACATTTTGCTGACTAGTTTCATATGCTGTATAAAATTAACATTCACAAAGGAGGCCAACTTAATTTTTCAGTGATTAAGAAATGCATTTGAGCATTAGCCTTTACAAACAGATTAGACTAAGATTATCAATATGTTTTACATGGAGCAAACAGCTTCCGTCCATTATTGACCGCTTCCATCCATTGCTGACTTGGGTTTTTATTTGAACCCAAGAAACTGAGATGAAAAGCTACACATTCCATTACCAATGCACAAGCCAGCAACTTGTTTTATCTTTTTCTAACATCAAAAACTGTTTAAAATAGACTGTGTTACCCTAATGAGTCCTGCAGTGGTTAGAAAAGTTTCCAAGATCATAAAATCCAAGTAAAAGAGATTCAAATACCTGTACGGGAGATCATTCCACTGACTGTTTTAAAGTGCTTCCATTCCTTCCTTCCATAAGTCTCCAAGATCTCTTCAGGAGTCATGCTCTTCGTACCATGGCTTGCCCTAGTTAATATATTTTGTCACAGTTAAAAATGCTAATCTCATTCTAATTTCCTACTATGCATAGAATTATGCAATAATCAACTACAGGGTTGGGCCATGGGTTGGTTTCCTCTCCTACTTCCACTCAAATTTGCTGGGGGAAAGGGAGGAGTGTACTTGACCATGTCACACTTGACCTTCTCATGACCCAGAGATTCCCTTATAAATCTGACTATGCTGTCTTGGAAATAAGAGTATAAATTCTATTTTTTCATCTAAGGAATTTCGCTTTAAAGATTCCACTGTACTATCCACTTTACAGCTGTCATCTGCTCCATAGTAACCTCCAGTTTCTACCCTCTTATTCTATGGTAAGTAAAATCTAAGCATACTAACTTACTGCTCTTTCTCTGAGCTGTTCTTTTTTAACTGTGGTGCAACTGTGGTGCAACAATGCATATATGCTTTCTTTGTAATATAGAACAGGTAGTGAAACAATATAAATGAAAAAAATTGGAAAAAAATGCAAATATTTTACTTTTAGGCAAAATAAAGAAAAATGACTTCCAGTGGGTCTAAGGAGACTACAGGCAGTCCTCGGACTTACGATACAATTGGTTCCTGAAAACCGCGTCTTAAGTCAAACCGTTGTAACTTGGAACCAATGTTCTCATAAAAAAACAATGCTATAAATGGGTGACTGGTCCCTGAACCAAGGCCCAATACCCTATTTTCACTAAAAATACCCCAGAATTTTGTACTTGATCAATTAAAAATGAGTAATATAGCTACTTTAATGTATTTATATTCTAAATAGCAATCATATTGATTTGGGAGGACTTCTTTGAGGTGACTGCTAGAGTTTTTGAAAGGCTCTTGGCTGGATTTTTTGAAGGATTTTTGGCTGGAGTCTTCTCAGGAGTCTCGGCTGCAGGTTCTTCTGGAGTCTTGTCTGCTTTCTTAAAGAAAGTGTCCAAGGAAGGAAGTTTGGACAGATGTCCTCCAGGGAGACAAGCAACGCAGCAAACTTGTCACTGGCGTAGCATTGCATCAAACCAAGCATTGTAAAGTCAAAACTGATGTCATAAAGTTGAAGCAGGGTGTTAATTTATAAATGTTGTAAGTGCAAAACATTATAACTCAAAACATCTTAAGTCAAGAACTGCCTGTACTCAGGGAACAGAAAGTTAAACTTGTGCTTTAATTTTTGCAGGACTATTATTTGTATGCTTTATAGTATCTTGCAATACTGGAGAATAAAAACAAAATTAACTTAAAAAATTGTAACCATTCAACCTCTGAGCACTGAAAAATAAATACTTTTACAGCACTAAGTAGCAAATCATAGATATCATGATGGAGTGCTGTGTTCCACAATAGCAACTAAAATAGACAGGCCACCAAATGGTTATAGTTACCTATGTAATATTAAAAACAGATTCAGCACAACTTGTACGTGCAGCACTTGACATTTAAACTTAAGAATGAATTCAATTTAGGATAGTAATTGCACCATAATTATACTGAGATACTGGGTTTTTTTTAAAGAAAATAACTTTACAGACATCTAACAGGAAAATTCAGCATTATTACCTCAAAACTGTTCCATCTTTTGCAAGTTTAAGGAAGTTCCCTTCTTCTAGATCCAAAGCCAAGCCTTTACAGCTAAAAATTAATTTGATTTAAAAAGGAGAAAAAAAGGAAGAAAAGACATTACACCTCAAATATAGTCTGACACATAATCAAGCATATCTCAACAATATGCATCTGGAATTAGTACACAATTTAGCTACAAATAAAAATAATAATGTAATCATTCATGTACTTCCATATTCCATGTGTATGTAGCCATTATAAAGGTTTGGAGGATCAGGGCCAAAATTTCACAATCAAGCAGGTGTATTTAGACACTTTTTAACATTAAGGAAAACAAATCTAACTATTCGTGATGAAAAGTGATATAAATCAGAGGTGCTCAATCCCTGGCCTGTGGGGACACCATGTAATCTTATCTGTGGGGCCTAATCTGGCCTATGGCCCCCAACACCACGGAATCTGATCTATGGGGCTCCCCATAGGTCCTGTGGGGAGCCCATGGGCCTTGGCCTTATGTGCTATACTGCTTGCACAGCCCCTGGAACCTGATCCCAACTAGGCATGGGAACCCTGAACAGCCTCCACCTGGCTGGGATTGCAAACATAGCCCCATACTGCCCCAGGGCCTGATCCTGGCACTCAGGGGCAGCACACAGCCCAATCCAACCTGCAGTCCATCCCCACATCCTTCATCTGGCCGGTAGAGCCAAACATGTGGACAACTTGGTCTTGCTACCGGCTAAACTCAATCAATTTAGTTAAACTCAAGAAGTCCTAACAACTAAGGGTGCCTGCATACATGTAGAATGCCTGTCCAAATGTGCTGTAATTACAGCATATCAGAGGAGACTCAATTAATCGAGTCTGCCAGACCATGATAATTAGCACGCTGTAGCAGCCTCAGCCTCTCACATATTCAATGTCCCTGCAATTGAAAATGGCAGCAGGGGCAGTTTAACTAAAGCTCATTCAGCAAGCTTTAATTAAAGCACCCTCTCCACCATTTTCAAGGGCAGGACTGCTGAATACACAAGATGCTGCCAGCACTTTAATTGGAGTGGCTCCTGAGAGCCACGCTAATTTAAGTGCCCCCCCCAATCCCCAGAACACATGAAAAGACTACCTAAAGTACCAAAAGGATACCTTTGAAAGTTTAATTGTAGCTCAACAGAGAAGAAGACAACAGGTACATCTCATTTATCTGGAAATGTTTCAGAAATATTTCAACTGTTTCACATAATGATGAAACTGTTTCAGAGACACCTGAAGTTTCACATAGGGGAAAAAAGCTGAGTAAACAATTTGCAGAATTGAGGGAGTTAAGGATTGGAAATGTAATGCCAAATTTACTATATAATTAGATTCTGAAAAAAATCTGCAGTTTCTGGACTTTAACAACTAGAATGGTGGCTTTATTTTTTTTTAATGATATCAGTGCGATTTCCATCCTTCATTACCAGATAGGTAGGAGTAAGGTAGGAGTAGAGTGGGATGAGACCAACTAGGAGTTCTGAACCATCACAAAGTAATGTACAGCTACATGCAGGCCATATGATTACCTCTACTACAGTATCAGTGGATCCCAGCACCTGCATATTTTGAGCATACCCTGCCAATACATGTCTGCAGCTATGCTCCAAACCACAGAGGAAATAAACAAGTGAGGCTATTCTCGGCTCATCCTTCAGCCCTGCTCTTGGTCTCCAGTATGCTGAGAGTGCCTTCTAAAGACAAGCCTGGAGCTGCCTCTCACTTACATACTCAGGGATTTGGAGCACTCCTGCAGGATAAATGGTTGTAGACTGGCCAAGCTATGCTTAAACAGATGTGTGCTGGGAGACTGTAATGGTGAGGACAAGCCTTTCTGGTTGATCCACAAAATGGACTCCTATGTCCATGCAAAGGCCTGTAGACTTCTGTGAAGCTACACGTAACTACAGGAATCAACCGGCATGCATCAGCTTACAGGACTGAGGCCTATATATGTGCTACTACAAAGTATTTGTAGGTCTCAGGTAACTCATTAGAAATAACAGCCTGGTATAAATACACTGCTTGGAGAGCACAGGTTGAAATTACAGTTGATTGGAAATGTTCTGACAAAATGGTTTTTCATCAGAAAAAAATAAATGTTGATCTATAAAAACAAAACCTTTCCATGGAACACCTATCCATTTCGGCAAGGATGAAATACGTAGTGAAAATGAGAGAGAGAGAAAAAAGAGAGGGAAAGAGGAGAGAGAAGAGAGAGGGAAAGAGGAGAGAACACAGGGAGAAGACAGAGAGAGAGAGAGAGAGAAAGAAAGAAGGAGAGAAAGGACACAAGGGAAAAGGGAAATAGAGACAAGGGAAAAGGGAGAGAGAGAGGAGAGAGAAATGCTATCACCATAACTCCACTGCCGAGAACAGTCAATAGATTAGGGCTGAAAAGTGGGAGACCAAGGATCAAATCCCCATTCTGCTTCGTTAAGAATAGGCTTTTGAATTCCAACTTCCAGAATTCAGAGAGGGAACCCAGCCCATCGGACCACTGGCTATTCTGGGGTGCACCTTTCCAAGTTCTCCTGTTGCAGCTATTCTATTTTATATAAATAATTAATATTAATCAGTCAATTTAGGAGAGAGAAAGAGACATTGACTTTCATCAACCTTTATTATTAAAAATAAAAGTTAAAGTTTTAAAAATCGAGCTAAAAGCAATTAAAACACAGAATCCTACCTGGGACTAGTCATGACAACAAACCACCAAAAAAGAACAATTCAAATAAAGTGCCAATGATCAAAACCCTTAGAGACTGACCCTATGGCCCAGTGATCTGAGCACTTTTTTGGGACATGGCAGATAAAGATTCAAGTCTGCATTTCAAGTTAAACATATAAATGACTGTGTATAGTTTCTGTGTTGGATCTCACAACCATAGCAATATCAAGAAATTATTTTGCAAGATCCATACAAATTGGAATTAGAAATTAAATTTTGATTCTGTTTTTAAAATACTTACCAAAAATCCCAGTTTTCTGGAGTTACAGTCAGCAAGTCTTTATCATAACCCTTTTCCGTTACCAGGTACTGAGCAAAACTGTCATATATTAGCTAGAAATTAGGGAAAAAAAGTATTATAGACAAGAAATGGCAGCAAATCCAGATTACCTATTAAATATAATGGACAATGCCTGTAAAAGAAGTACAATTTACCCATACATATATAAACTCAATTTTAATCAATTTCCAATTCCCATGCTTAACACACACAATGAAATTATTGTTTAATATATATGCTGGGGGAGGGTGAAGTATCAAGAAGTAAACAAAAATTACCAAGATCTATACGTTACAGTAGACTGAATTCTAACATTTTGCTACATTATTTCTATTCAGATAAAGGATCCAAAGCCAAATGCTGCCCCATGTAATCTTAGTAGACAAGGCCTACTAAGTACACCATGTTAACTAATACAGTAGTAGTATATCATATTTAAACATACATAGATTTTTTTGTCAACTATACATTCCACAGAGCCAGAAAGATTTACTTTGGGCAGAACTTACTGAAGGTGGAAGAAGGGCTTTTTGAAAAGTTTGTGTCAAAATGGAATTTCTACAAATGGTGGATTGTTTAACTAAACAAGTATTTCACAAAAAAGTATGCTCGCTTCATAGCAAATAGCAATGTTCTGTTGGAAAGATAAAAGAATGACATCAACTATATTGATACAATATGGCTCGTCAGTGCCTCTTGGGAGTTGCAGTTTGGGTGCCTTATACTCCTGCCCTCTGTTATGGATCACACCTCATTCTTTCATAATGCACCAGAAGCAGAAGCAGCTTCGTAGTGAAAAGCTTGCGACTTCCCTGACTACTTCAGTTGCTGGAAAAGAAGAAGGTGCTAGAGTACAATGGGGGTGCTGTTATTGGATCCTCGTTAGTATCAGTCCAGTAAACCGTGATCATATATACAGGACAAAAGTAGCATTCAACTTCCATTAAATTTGTTTACTAACAAATAATAGTCCTTACTCCTCAGTATCATTTTGGCTACTGAAGACAAAATAACTATACAACTGGCAGACAAGGCAAGCCCAGTATTTAAAAAGTAGGCCCAAATACACAAGAAACCACCACGCTAGAAGAATAAAGTGGATGAGGCTTTCTTCAAACTGCTAGCAGAAGTGTCCCAATCAAAAGCCCTGGTTCTCTTCACCCTGACATCTTCTGGGAGGGAAATACAGCAATGCACAGGAACCTAGAAAGTTTTTATAGAGCATTGGGGACAACTTCCTGGTTTGAGTGTTGGAGAGGCTAACTAGGGGTCATGCTCTTCTTGACCTGCTGCTCACAAACAGGGAAGAATTGGTGGTCAATGTGGAAATGGATGGCAACTTAAGCAGCACTGACCACGAGATGATTTTCTTCAGGATCCCAAGGAAAGGACGGAAGGAGAGCAGCAAAATAAGGATCCTGGACTTCGGAAAAACAGACTTGGATTCACTCAGGGAACTGACAGGCAGGACCCACTGGGATACCTGTCTGAAAAGGGAAATAGTCCAGAAGAGCTGGCTGTATGTTAAAGAAACCTTATTAATGCCACAGGAACAAACCATCCTGATGCACAGGAAGACTATCAAATATGGCAGAAGACCAGCATGACTTAGCAGGGAACTCTTCAGTGAGCTACAATACAAAAAGAAATCTTACAAGGGGAAACTTAGACACACAACTATGGAGAAGTAGAATATTCCTTCAGTGTGTAGGGATGAAATCAGCGTCTGTGTCCACAAGTGTGGACATTTGGTTTCCTAGGGACAAGAATCGACAGCACTTGTCCCTAGGGAACGTCTGTACCACATGTGGTACAGTGAGGCTTTGGTGTGTGCCAAATTAGCCCAGGTGGGGTAGGAGAGGCTGGGGCCAGCACTGGGCTGGCCCCAGCAGCCTTACCTGCGGCTCTCGGGGCCTCCTGAGGCTGCAACAACAGCAATTTTTCTGCATGGAGCCTGGCCACCAGCCACAGCGTGGCTCCCGGCCACCCAGCTCCATGTTTGAGTGGTGCACGGTGCCTGTGTATGTGCTACTTGCTTTTTTTTTCCTATTTCCCCTCCCCCCCATCAATGCACTGCTCCAGTTTTTCTTCTGCAGGTTTGTTTGACCCCTGGATATCCAGTTGATTCTTCTTCTCTATTCAGCACTAGTGAGGCCACATCTGGAATACTGTGTCTAGTTATGGGCCCCCCACTACAGAAAGGATGGGGACAAATTGGAAAGAGTCCAGCAGAGGGCAACTAAAATGGTGAGGGAGCTGGGGCACATGACTTATGAAGAGGGGCTGAGAGAATGGGACCTCATCTGGAGAAGAGAAGACTGAGAGGGAATTTAATAGCAGCCTTCAACTACCTGAAGGGTGGTTATAGCAAGGATGCATCTAGACTGTTCTCAGTGATAGCCAGTGACAGAACAAGGAGAAATAGTCTCAAGCTGCAGCAAGGGAAGTTTAGGTTAGATATTAGGGAAAACTCTCTCATTAGGAGGGTAGTAAAACACTGGAACAGGTTACCCACAGAGGTGGTGGCACCTCCATCCTTGGAGGTTTTTAAGACCGGGCTAGACAAAGCCTTAGCTGGTATGACAGAGTTGGGGATGGTCCTGCTTGGAGCAGGTGGTTGGGCTAGACTTCCTGAGGTCCCTTCTAACCTTAGTTTTCTATGCATGTGTGTGTGAATGCATGTGTGTGCGTATATACACAAACACACACACACACACACACACACACACATAAATGTATATGCACATGCATATGCATGTATGTACATATACATGCACACATTCATGTGTGTGTGCATATACATGTGTGTATAGACATATATGTGCATGTGTGCATGCATATGGGTGTGCATGTATACATGTGTATATGCATATACTTGTGCACATACGCATATACGTGTACATATACAGAAATGTGTATATATTATATACGCACACACACAAAGCATACATATGTATATGCATACAAATGTGTGCATGTATATGTAAATATGTGCGTATATGCATATATGTGTGTATATATATAGACATACATGCATGTGCGTGCATGTGGGTGTGCATGCATGTGGGTGTGCATATGCGTATGTATATGTGTATATATGCATATACTTGTGCACATATATGAACATATTTCTGTATAAACACACGTACATGTATATGCATATATATATCATGCACACACACGCGCACACACACACACACCCCCTGAGATTAACAGCACCCCCGAAAGAAGCATTGGTGGTGCTTCAGGTAGTCGTCCCTCACCACCCCCACCGCTGGGGTCGCCTGGGGCAGTTGCTCTGCCCCACAGACCTCCAGGGCACGCATCATTCATGCGTATGTATAAAGTTAGTTCATAAAAGTTATCCATTAAAGAGTAGGCGCACACACGCCGATAGCACACTCCGAGCCCGGAGTGGTCGGTGTGCTACGAGCCTGCAAGGCAGACAGCAGCAGCCCGCCTCCTCGGGGGCCCGAGCGCCTCTCGCTCATCTGAAGCGCCCGGGGCAGAGCTGGGAGACGAGAAGCAGGCGGATGTTTGCAGCGCTCCGCTTCCCCCGCCCCGGCACATGCTCAGTGGCTGGCAGCCGGGGGAAGAGGGGGGGAGAACGGCTCCTCCCGGGGACAGAAAGGGCGGGAGCGCAGGCACCCGGGGGCGGCCCAGCACGGGGCCCAATGCAGCCCGGCCCGGCACGGGCCCAGCCCCGCTACGCTGCGCTGCGCTGCGGGCCGCACTCACCCGGGAGCTGTGCGGGAGGCGGTAGCGGCACAGCGTGTGGTCCAGGTCAAAGCCCAGCACCTCGCACTCGGCCAGCGAGAAGGACGGGCTCATCGCGGCTCCGGCTGCTGGCCAGGGCGGGAGCAGGGGCGGGAGGTGGAGCAGACGCCGCTGCTCTTCCGCGGCTGCTCGGGGACTGGCTGCGCTTCCCCCGCCCACTCACCTGCTCGGGCCCGGCACGTGCCCGCGCCCGCCCGCGTCCCGGGGCCGCCCCTCGGGGCCGCCGTCACGGAGAAGTGGGAGTGGAAGGGACACCTTGGGCCCCTACTCCAACCCCCAGCCAAACCCTCCCAGATCATCTAAAGCCGTGCTTTTTTCAGCCCGCGGGTCGTGACCCAAGTGGGTCACAAGCAGCACCGTACCTAGACTCCTGGCAGCCCCAGGCAAACTGCTTAGCAGGTCCCCTTCACCATAGATAATGATAATAATAAATCAGGGAAACACCATGGAGCCGAGTCCATGAAGGCAGTTTTCCATAAGAGTTCCCAAGGATAACCTCATCAGGCATGGTTTAGTCCAGGGGTGGTCAAGATGTGGCCCAGGGGCTGGATGCGGCCTACCAGGCCATTCTATCCAGCCTGTGGGGCCCCTAAAAATTTTAGAAAATTAATATTAATCTGCCCTGGGCTGACTGTCCTGCAGCTCTCAATGGATTGCCAAAATTCAGTAAGCGGCCCTCCGCCCAAAATAATTGCCCACCCCTGGTTTAGTACCCACAGAGGTGTTAGGGCTTAAAGCCTAATGTATAGAAATGGGAGGCTCCTCCCTAGCTTGCTCCTGGGCCAGAAGTTGCTGCCCCACGTTCTCTGTCTCTGGGCAGCGACTGCCCCAAGCACGGTGGCAGGTGCCAGGGGTGGGGTCAGGAGAGCACAGGAAGGGATGCAGGGACACTGCCTGCGTGCTGCTGACTTTGTTCCCATCTCTGTGGTGGTGCCCAGGGGAACCTGCAAAACCAAAGGAGCCACTGTGCACCCCACTCCCACTGATTTTGCAGGTTTCCTCATGAACCAGCCCCCCCCCCAACTCTCTTCTCCCTCCTGATCAGTGGGGAGGTGAAGACCATGGTTTTAAATGTTTTTTTGTGTCCCAGCTGGTCAGCAACAGAAAGCAGGGCTGCCAGGCCTTTAATTTAGGTCCCTAATCAGGGGTGGCACGGAGGGGAGAGGTTGGAGAGGCTATAGCCACCCCAAAATTCACCTTAGCCCCCTGTAGCCACCCCTCCCCACCAGGCCTCTGCCACCCACCCCCCACAGCTAAGCCTGCCCTGCTCCCACCCGCAGTGCAGCCCCACCAGAAAAAGCAACCCCCTCCCTAATCATGGGTGACTTGTAGGGAGGGCATGTCCCCTCCACCACCCAATTTCCACCAAGGCCACTGGCAGGGGCCCAAGCAGCTCTTGCAGTGCTGCTGGCCAAGTCTGGAGCTGAAGCTGGGTCCGTGACAAGCAGATTGAGCCAGCCACCATGCCACGCAGAATGCCTCCCACCGCGCTGTCTTCAGTGCCACCTTCGTCCCCTGCCTGTGTTATTGTGGGGGAGGGGAAGGAACACTAACAGCAGCAGCAGCCCATGGCCCAGGCTGCTTGCCCGCATGCCTGCATTACTGGGGGGGGGGGGAACAATGTGGCTGGGCTCCTACAGCTGGTCCTCAGTTTCTTCCTCCTCTTTTCCCTCCCCACATTTTCTCTTTTCCTTTGTTTCTCTCTTCTTTCTTTCCCTCTTTCTCTCTTCCCTCTTCTTTCTTCCCCCCTTCTCTTCCCTCTTTCTTTTTCTCTTTTTTTCCTCCCCCTCCCCTCTTTTTCTCATCTCCTCTTCTTTTATCTTTTTCATAACAACATGCTTAACAAAAAAAGAATACACACCAACAAAGGTCGTATATGAAGTTCCATTTATTGTCACCAGGTTTAGAATTTTTAGAAAACCTGGTATTTACTGTAAAAAACCATTTACAGTTATTAACTATATTAACATGCAGCGCATCCTGCCATATACCCCTGCCCCCGTTTTGTTTTCCTGGTATGCCAGCACTCCGGCACCCTACAAGGTAGACACTGCAGTTTTTTCACCACTCTAGCCAAAAACATTGCCTACCCCTGTATTAAAGGAATCCTTTTTCTGAAAGGCCACGGCAGAGCAGAGTGTTTGTAAGGGTCTTGTTACATGGTAATTGGGGGCAGCTCCTGGAGCGCTTAACCTCTGGGCTGTGTCTGCACATTAACACCTGGTTTTAAGCACTCCATTATATGGCTCAAAGTGATGCCACTCCAGAGCAGGATTATCGGTGTTAACCAGCTCATGTTGTACTGAGGTGTAACCACTCTCAGCTACACCTTGCTGTAAATGCCCCACCTGCCCCAACCCCTTCTGGCCTGGATCAGGCCCATTGCTGCCCCCCGCTTCCATGGTACCACAGATCCTGCCCAGTCCTCACCCCGCCCCATCCTCCCTACCCATGCTTACTTGTGGCTGCCCATCCTGTCTGTCCCCAGGGAGCAGGCTGGGAAGAGTTAAACTGGGCCAGAAGAGCAGCAGCCTCACAGCCAGTGGTGGTTGGGCTAGGCAGGCAGGTTAATCATTCCCTGCCTGCTCCCCTGGGACAGACAGTGCAAGCAGCTCCAGGGACATCCTCACCTTGTGCTGGACATCCACAAGTTTGGGGGCCCCAGCACCTGCTACAAACACAAGGTATAAACACAAGCCATACAATGTGACAAGTGCAATCTGCTGAGACAAATTACTAATAGGACATGGAAGGAAAATGAAACAAGCAACTAAGGGTAGATATCAGAACAAACTATCCCAAGACCAAAAGGACAAATTGTAAACCAAAAAAACTCACTCAATCCAACAGCAAATGAGCTGTAGACTATACACAGCGCTGAAAAGCAAAGCCGTCTCAAACCCAGAGGAAAATACCTTAATTGCCAAACAAGTTTAAAGTCAGGGCTTTAAACAGTGTTAAGTTGTATATAGGATGAAAGATGTTCTATAGAGTAAAACAAAATGCTAAGTATGTAGCAGGTTATGGTACTCAAGTTTGCTATCTTTAGAACATGTAACAGGGGCAGCATAACATGATTAGGTATAGAAACAACTTGATAGCTAAAAACAGCATATATACAAGAAGAGATAATGGTTATGTTTTGCACTGTCATAGCTTTATCTCTTTTAAAACTTGTACACTGAACATGGTTCTAATTTTTTTGAGGCTTAGCTCACTATTCCTGAATCATGCTAAGACCTGGTAATACACAGTATGTACCCTAACACTTACATTTGTAGCATCTCTCACATTAGACTAGAACAGTTTAGAGAACAAAGATCTTGCCTTTTCTATGGAGTTGGACTAGATCTCCTCGAGGTCCTTTAGGCTAGGGACAGACATTACACATAAAATGGCTGAAACTGGTTTGAGATAAACCTGGCTGAATGCAGTATCAGACTTAACTGATTTGAGTGAAACCGGTTTATGCACTCTGTCCCAGATGACCTATCTTTTCTACCTGTGGCGGCATATTTCTCACAAGAAAACCACTCTCTCTCCAATCTCTCAGTTCTAATCCTCATAGATCCTTTATAATCTAATTTATAAAACACCTTTCATAGATGAGCCTATGAACTTGACTTCATCAGTCTCCTGGATAGAAAAAATCATGGACTAAACATAAACATTGGATTTATGACATTATAACCTTCCTAACACCTGACTCCCCAGGTACCTCTCCACTATTTACCAGGTGCATTCATCCTCCCTACCCCCCAAGGCTGTCTCTCACCCACTGACTCCTGAATGTACATTTTCACTGATTGGCTTTCTTTCATCCATACCAGCCTCTGGCTTCTAAAACTGGAGATTGTAAAAGGATCCCAGGACAGCAGATAGCAAAGTGCATAGATCATTTGTAATGAATCTCTGGATGAAGAAGGATAATTGTGGTGGGCTGTAGCATGAGTTGTGGAACACAGGATAAAACGATAGAAGATTGAAGGCAATGGAGTGTGTCCAGTGTTTAGGAGTGAGATTCCACAGACAACAGACATATTAGCTCTGATAGCATTGATAAGAGTTGGAGAAATATAGCCCATTATATTAAGAGAATAGAATAGAGACCAGAGACTAAATGAAAAGGAGCAAATGCCGTGGTATAGAACACACTAACAATGGAAGTTTAAAATATGGCCAAAAATTAGAAAAATAATTGAGCAAAAAAGTATGGTTGCAGAAGCCAGCTGCTGGACTACTGAACACAGGTAGCCTAAAAGGAATATACAGATTAACAACTATTAGGCAAAGAAAAAATGAGATCTCAGATGCTAAGTGTGCTGAAGACAAAAACAAAAGACAGTGAAATCATAGGCAGAAGGTAGAAAAATCATTATGGGATAGTAATGGTTCTCTGTGAGACTGCTCAGTGAAGAGAATCTGAGGAAACCACTGAAGTGACTGGACTATCAAAAAAAGACTGATTAGCTGGATAATCAAAGTAAACAATGACAAGTCTGGGGTTACAATAGGAAAGTCAATGGTAGATGCAGTATTTGTAGCCAAAATGTAGCAGAGAGTAGAGGGAAATGTAAAGAATTGCACTTTTTGTCTGTGGGCTTAAAAACTAATGACAGTGCTTCTAGCAGATTGATGTTTATGCTGGCAGTCATGCAGTCTGCCAGAGACATGTATTGAGAATATTATGGACATGTTAAGGTAACAATAGTAGTGAGAGGCAGCTGTGGATATAGCCAACCATTCACAGTGAGAGCAGGTCTTTAACAAGAATCAGCTGTAAGTCCATTCCTGTTTATGACTGCAGTGAACATCTTGCTGTAGGAGACTGCAGGGAGAAGTTGTTTGAGGATCACATTAAATTGTGTAGTGAAGATAAAAATAAACAGGAAAAGTAAAAATTATGGAAGGCACTATTAGAAAAATATTTTGTGAATCAGCTAACAAAATACATGAAATCCTTTTGTCAAAAAGGACAAGAAACAAGTTAAAAGTTGAACAGTTTGGAGGTAATGTCTATACAATTAAATTTTTTGCTTCAGTGTTAGGATGTTAGGAATACTATGATGAGCTCTTGATGAAAATGGAGCAAGTTGGCAGGAATTATTTGCAGTGATATACCAAGTAAGCTAAATAGCAGTGTCTAAGTCAATGATTCTCAACTACCGTGCCACAACACCCCAGGTTGCCTTGAGATCCTTTCAAGTGTGTTGCAGCATGCTACAAAATCTTAGCTCTGTTGGGTGCTGTAACAAGGCTGGGACTTATTGATTGCATGAGGGCCAAGCCCACAGGGTCTGATTACAGGAGTGGAAGGTGGTAGAAATTCTAGGAGTAGGCTGAGAAAGAGATGCAAAATCAGGACAATATGTCTGTGTGCTTATTGCAAATTAATCCAAGGCATTTTGTTTTGGAGTTCTCAAGGAGGTTGAGGGAGTCCAGACTGCTGACTGGGGCGTAAAAGCCCACAGGATCATAAGGGACAGGGCAAAGGTAGCCCTTATGTGTGCCTGGGGAGAGAGGCACCAAATGCTGCTCCTCTCCTACAGGACAAAGAGCCTACAGGCAGTCTTCGACTTACCATGTTTCGAGTTACAACATTTCGCACTTACAACATTTATAAATTGACACCCTGTTTCAACTTTATGACATTGGTTTTGATTTTACAACACGTGATTTAAGGTGATGTCACACCAGTGAACAAGTTCGGTGCATCTGTCATCTTGGAGAACATGTGTCCAAACTTCCTTGGATACTTTCTTTAAGAAAGCGGACAAGACTCCAGAAAAACCTGCAACCAAGACTTCTGAGAAGACTCCAGCCAAGAACCCTTCAAAAAGTCCAACCAAAAGCCTTTCAAAAAGTCCAGCATAGTCACCTCAAAGAAGTCTTTCCAAATCAATATGATTGCTATTTACAGTATAAATACATTAATGTAGCTATACTACTCATCTATAATTGATCAAGTATAAAATTCTGGGGTATTTTTGGTGAAAATAGGGTATTGGGCCTTGGTCAATCCCCCATTTATAACATTGTTTCTTATGAGAAAATTGGTTTTGAGTTACAATGTTTTGACTTAAGACACAGTTTTCAGGAACCAATTGTGTCGTAAGTCTGAGGACTGCCTGTACTTCATAATTTCTATATCATCAAGTTATAGCACACAAGAGAAGGATAGTAGGCTGGTGCGAAGTGGCTAGTATTCACTGTGGATTTGGCTGACTTGGGAGACAGTGATTCAATTCATTGATTTGAATCACTGGCCCAAATCAATTCAGCCAAATCTGATTCAGAGATTCAGCTGCTGCTGAATCAGTTGAATTTCTGACTCACACAGGCCCATCTCCCACCCACACTCCTAGCTCCGGTAATGGCTGCCCTGCTTACCCCAGCTCCTGGCTCTTTGACAAAAAAAAGCCTGCACTCACCAACTGCTGCCTGGTGAAGGGGTGATCCCCACTGCCCCCCACAGTCCCATGCTACATGGGGGTCATGATTACGCCTGTCATAATAAATAAATGGGTCAGAGTACTGGCCAAAGTGGAAGCAAAGTTATCAATTATTTCATACTGCTGAAATTAAAATGTTTAAGTGGATGCTGAGCAAGAAAACAAGTCTTGCCATACAGGTAACACTCAAGAGAAACGCTGAGGAAAAAGCTGGTGCCTCGTGTGATCCAGTCAGTGCTAATAAGATATGGGATATGTTGCTTGTAAAATAAAGACTGTCATTGTCACCAGTCAAACGTCACAAGAAGGTTAGGTTCAAGACAGAAAAAAAATGAAAGCCAGTTTCATTTTGGAGGATGATCTCAACAGAACCACTTGGAAGTAAAAAATTAAAGTCCCCAGGCAAGTCTACACATGCATTAATGCTTCGTAATTATGTGCATTATGTTTAGTATCTATAATAACAGGTACCGACCTAATGTGTTGTAATTAGCGCTACTGTGCAGTAGCACAAGTGCATGTCCTTTAGTTGATGCAAATGCGCAGTAGACTAAGTCTACCTTCACCACGATGCACTAATACACAGTAGAATTAGTTTACTGTGCTTTTAGCGTCTTGTCTAGATGTGCCCACCAACTCCAACAATGGGACAAGGTGAAAAGCAGTAATTGAAGAGAAGTCAAGAGATGTTGGCGTGGAATGGGAAAAGATATTTTTTTTCATGGAGGTGAAACCTGTTAGGTGAAATATATTTTTGTAAGTTCTTCATTTAACCATTCTATTCAGGTGGTCCCTTTAGACTCACTCAAAAGTTCATTCATAGCTCAAATCAGAAACCTTTCCAAAAGGAACTGACCTTTATTTATGACCTCCCTGTAGGAAATTAAACTAAGTTCTTTGTATTACAACATTAATTATTGGAATAATGGTCCTTCAGTCTAAAGTTCTGAGCTATACTCTTAAGTCTTGATCATGCAATGAGCTACATACAGAAGCAGAGACCTACCCCTACAGAATGACTTGTTGGATCATGGTCCTAACATGTCATGCTGCAGTTCTCTCAATCCATGATCAGATTATGTTTGACACTAATTCCTCTTCTATTCTAAGTGTGTGTTATTAATGATTAAACTCATAGCATTTATCCTTCGGAGAAAAGCATCAGCTATCAGACAATGCTGTACATGGTACTTTTTTATAGCACAACATAGTCCTGACCAAAAGATTAAACTTTTTCTTTCTTTTTCTAATAATTTCATTTTAAATCTGTAATTCAAATGTACTAGCTTTGTAAGTTTACCATCATTAGAAATGTAATTTCTCTATATTTCTGACCTCTTTATCATATTAATCTGGACATTTAAAATATCACATTGATTAAAAACAGGGTTTCATAAGTGTGCTATAAATATCCTTTGAACTTTAAAAGTTTTGGGAATTTAAGATGAGTTTTTTAAAGGAATTAGACACTACCTTTATATGGACTTCAAGTAGGCCTGGCAGAATTCGATTTCTTTTATATTTCAGCAGCTAAAATCAATGTTTATTTTTTAAGCATTTATTTCAATTTGTTCTGATTCAAATTGTCAGGACTGTGCAAACCTAGGGGTGTGAGGGGCAGACTATTTAGTAACATAACAAGTAAACCTCAAAAAATCAATAAAGCATAACTTTCATGCAAATTGCGGGTATTACAGGAGTGAGTGTGAGTGAGAAGTGTGGGTTGGGTAAGCTAGTGTGCTTGTGTATTCTCTGTGTATGTGTGTTGTATTTGAAGTATTGCTGTTACTATAGGGACACCTGCATTTTTACTGTAATTGTTATTATAGAACTTGCCCCAGTGAGGGGTGAGCATACCCGGTGAAGGGTTGGCATTATTAAGGGGAACTCCTGCAGGACATGGGCATGAGAACCCACAGCACTTTTGTTCTTATCATTGTGGTTGTTGTTATCGTTGTTATTGTAGTTGTGGTTGTTGTAGGATGCAGAAGTCCAGGAACCAGTATGTTCATGCAGAGCATAAGTGATCATATGGCTAAGTGGGTGAAAAAGGAGGAGGTATCTGAAGGCAGGTCATCTCCAGCAGAAATGCTTGTAAAATTGTTTTGCCTTGAGGCTTTTGAGTTTTTGTGTCTTGAGCTTTGAGGTTTCTGAGATTTCAAGTTTTGAGTGTATTGCTGGCTGTAAGCTAGTGTTTGGTGCAAGACACTGTTTTTTGTTTGCTGTTAAGAGCTAGTATAGTCCAGTATTTAGACCTGAGTAGAAAGGGTAGCAACCTGGTTCTCTGACTTCCCTCTTTTGTACCAGATTTGGGACATAAGAGAGATCCAGTTCTTAAAAGGTGCTGGGTCCGGACAGGTTGAAAACCATTATGATCGAAACTGCTCCCCACAGCTGGTGCCTGTATTGTTACAGCCCTATGTGTGGGAGTTAAAGACAATTTCACTAGGAAAGATGCATGGTTCACTCATTCAAGGTTTGTTTCCTTACATAGAGAGATTCAGAAAGGAAGGAGCTGTATTAGAAAGAGGGAAAGGAAAAAGATAGAGGGAAATGGGAAAACAGGCTGTGAGGCACCTGTTATAGAGAAAGTTGTGGAAAATGTTTAGAAAGAGAAGAGAGAGTAAGAGATTAACAGAGTTTGAATGCTAGAGCAGGTTGAAGGAAAGAGTAAGAATGCAATTTTAGGAATGACTGCTTTAGAGCAGGGAAAAGACACAGTTGCTTTAAGGAAAAGTTGTGTCCTTATCTCAGAGTGCCTAAGGTCATGCTGTGGTCTGTTTGGGTTAAGTACAATTTATATTGCTGGTCCAATAAGAAGTCAGTAGCAGAGAAGACTAAGTTCTGTGCTAGAAACAGTGAATGTTTGTAACGCAAGTAAAGCAAAGAGATTGCAGAGATTGTTGAGGTGTTTGTGCAAAACAGAGAATGAAGCAGTATTGTGTGTTTGCTTTGTGCCTGTGTTGCAAGGCAGAGACTGCTAAAAGTGTAAAAGTATACTCTTATTGGTAATGAGGGTGATATGTATCCAGAAATAGTGTGGGTATAATATAGGTATCAAGAAACAAAAGTGTTAGCAGCTGTTAAGGTTTTGCTGTGATTGAGTTAATGATGGGGTTAACCCAGAAAATGGAATGAAGGCATTTCCTAAACTTTGGACAGAGAAAAAGGTTAAAATGTGGCAAGATACAGGCACATATCTTAATTGAAGGACCAAGACCACCCCCATCAGTGCAGTGTAAATATTCACTGGAAGCTGAAATAGGATTACAGCTCATAGTAAGTAGTTTGATAAGTCAGAAAATGATAGTACAAATGCTTAGTGCATGTGGCTCCCTGAATTGAAATTTGGCCTGTTCAGAAGGCAAAGTACCCTGCAATCATAGCAGCTTTAGCAGGAGGGCTAAAGTGTTTTTCAGTATTAAATTTGACTAATGCAGGTTTTATTTTTGTTTGTTTTGTTTCCTATCTCCCTGATACAAGTGCTGGTATAATTTTAAAACTATATTCAAGGAACAACAGTATTGTTTTACCTCAAGTATCCTAAAGATCTCACAATGCCCAGCAAAAAGAACATGGAAAAGGCTTTCTAAGCAAAAATTCTGAGGGAGAAACTGTCCTTCTGAAGGAAAAACTCATCTTTAAAATGACAATGTGGCTTAATTGTAACAAGGGTATTGGCATCCTTAAATCTCACATTTACAGCAATAGGAGGGCTCCACTGAGCAATTAATTTTGGGAGCCCCCTTGTTAAATAAATCACCTGACCCTCAAGGAACAGGGTAAACAGTCTTCTCTATCCTGCTGGCCACTCTTGGCTAGCAGGAAGGAACGACTCTGAGCTGTTGGAAAATACGCATCGGATGGGCTGATCATGCCCACCCTGATGTTGAGGCAGGAAAAGTCCAGAAAAGTCCTTGACTTATGATAGCCACCCTCCTGTAGGTAACTGCTCCACTTTTCCAGTATAAAAGAAAAGCACCCCAAGAATGGCAATGATGTGTGCACTGCCACTACACATGTCAGCATTGTACATCTATAAATATGAATAATCAGCCACTGCGAGGAGTTTTCCTTGACAGGCTTGTGTGTGATTGTTTTCTTCTGCAGAAACTGCACTGTAATATCAATCCAGTAGCAAAGATGACTGAAAGACCATAAGGCCTTATTACCACCAGCAGCGTCTTTCTCATCTAAGCCATGGCAAAAATTACAACAAATTGTCTTACCTGTTTGTGATGTCTTGTTATATATTTTGTGTTTGTGTATTTGGTCTGTTTTAAGTTGTCACAGTTTAAATACATATGAATATCATAAAGATATGATAAAAATCATTGGAAATACCCCTTCTAAAAATTGAATATGTCTATGGATCCCGGACCAGAACACTTCTATCCGGTTGGGCTGGAAAATTGTTCTAATATTTGAAACATGGGCAGCAACTCAGAGGTCAGGAAAACAGATCTTACGATGACAGGCTGAGAGCCATGGGACTCTTTAGCCTGGAAAAGCGCAGGCTCAGGGGT
>NW_017728918.1:93455893-93463904 GCF_001723895.1 Crocodylus porosus | reverse complement strand
CATAGGATAAGCTTCAGCATTTTATTTTGGTAGCAAGTTGTATTTGTTTTGTTTTTTCTCCTTCTTTATATTGTATAATTATTATGCTTATATTCATTTTTATGATTCTATATTACTGTTTTACTGATACTATATGATTTAGGCCTCCATATGTAAGTTAGCATAAGTCATGTCAAGTTTCCATTTTTGTCAAGTCTCCATCTTGTCCCCATGCCCTGTTGTATAACCTATGACTCATACTACCCCTCGTATGTAAACTGGTTTCTGAATGAATGGGGATAAATGAGGGTGCTTGACAGACAATGGCAGTAGGTCTAAAAATAGCTCCCTTTGAATGAACAAAGCACCAAAACCAATACCTGAACCAATGACCCAGCCATTGGAATCACGTTCAGCATTCAAGAAACAAAAGATGAGGCAACCCACCATGTGCCAAGACTGCACATGCTCAGTATGAACACCTGGAGCCCTCTGGAACAGGACTGACATTGCCTGGACAGGCCCTCCCCATGGGAGAACGTAGGTAGTCTGCCCCATAAAAAGGGGTAGTGAAGACTGACTCCTTGGGATGCCCTCTCCATCTGAACCAGCACCATGCCACACCACCTATCCACTCAGAGGCCATGCCAGTGACCCCCCTCTAGACAACACCTGCTGGCCAAAGACCCCTTTCCAGCCTGGATAGGTACCTATCACCCCCACCCTCTCTTCAGCCAAGGATTTGGACTCAGTTTCTCTTCTTTACCTGGACTCCAACCCTTCTACTGAGTCTCTTTCTCCTGCTGCCATTGTGAGTATGTGTACTAATAACTTCATGGGGCTGTGTAGTGTGTTGTCTGTTTAATAAACCAGCTATTTTGAAACCCCAAGTTGGGTTTTTGTCTGTTTCCTGACTGTTTCCACCTTGCCACCATTTACCTGCACCCCCAAGCTCCCAGCTTTCTGCCTTTCTTTTTTTCCTGGCTGTCTCCTCCTTGACACCAGGCTTTTTCCCCTTGCACCAGTGACCTTGAGTAACCCTGGGGCCACTTGACCTTAAGTAACCCCAGCCTCAGTTCCTAAGCCCAGCTTCTCTTTAGTCTACCAGTTCTAATCCTGGTTCCAGCAACTTTCACTCCGTACACTTTCTCTTTCACCTTAACCTTTCCCCAGGTATCCTAAGTACCCCAAACACACACATATATACTGTACCATCCAAATTAGGAACTCACCTGTGTGTATGTGTAGGTGGGTGGCATGTGTGTGAACTGGTGATTATACACACACACACACACACACTCACACATCATCATGCATGTGATATATGAAATAGTGATCCATGGATATGTATGGAGTATGTAGGTGTTGACAACTGTTGATTGATTGTTGTCAAATTTTTGGTGTGTGTAGTGTATATGTGCTTGAACTGGTAATATGTATGCATGTGCCTAGGCTGGTTTGGATGTATATGTGCCTGAGTTGGTAGTGTGTGTGTGTGTGTATGTACCTAATTGATTTGTGTATTTGTATATGTGCAATTGTGTCACACCCTCCTGTCTAACAGCACAATATTGAGATCCTGAGAGTTGGCCTGACCCCACAGGACAATGCCTTTATGCAAGCAGACAGTAGCCATCCTCGTCTTCATCGCATGAATTCTCTCTTTTGCATGCACACATGAGTACACACACACACACACCAGCCCCTCTAGAAGCTGGGGACCATGCATGTAAGGTTGTGCTGGTGGACACTCCAGGATTTGATACCCTGGTCCTGGCTGGTTGGCCAAAAGTCCTGGGCCAGAGTCCAACAGGGAGGCAGAACAGCATGATGCACTAGGCAGGTGGCCAGGCAGGCACCGCTGCTCCTGTGCAGGAGCAAGGACATGCCATGTGTAGGTGGGATGGTGCGTGCTCTAGTCTACCTGCCTTGCTCCCACCTAGGAGCAGTGGTGCTTGCCCAGCACACCATTCTGCTTTGCCTCTGCACCAGGCTCTGGCCCAGGACTTTTGACTAGGTGGCTGGGACCAAGTTATGGAATCCTAGAGTGTCCGTACCAAACCAGGATGCATGGCCACCCTTCTCCCCTGCTTCCCACTTCCACCAGCCCAGCCCTCCGATCCCCCCACTCCCAGCACAGTCTTACCAGCACAGCCCCCTGCACACACACAGCACTCCCTGCCCCAGATTTCCTTACCTCCATCCTGGATTTGTTTTAACATCTTCATGTAAATTTTAATGATTGCCAATGGAAATATTTTTGTGAGTGTGCGATGATATCAAAGTTTATTGATGGTGTCAATAAAAATTGAATCCTGCCAATCCTAACTTTAAGCTAGTAAGCCTATGCCTGCTTCTAAATGTTTTCCAGATACAGGACTTGGTTAATATTTAGAAAAAATGTTAGTTTCCTGGATGGAAGGCTTACAGAGATATCCAAAGTATTATTTCTCATCATTGCATCCATCTCTTTCACTGCACACTGTGAATGTCCTATTATTTCTTACAATCATAGCATTGGACAGAACCTTAGGTGTCATCAAGTTGGCTTCTCGAACAAATGCTGGCTGCTGTGTTCTTAAACCATCCCTAGGCAAATGCCTATTCACACTCTTCTTGAAAACCTCTAATGAAAGAGATTCTAAAACATCCCTATGCAGCTTGTTCCAATAACCTATAGTTCTTATAATTAGGAAGTTTATTTTTCTGAGATTTAATATAAGACTTATCCAGTTTAGAGTATACTAGGAACCAAAAGCAGAAAATAAACAACTTAACTGCTAGGTAAACAATATACTTGATAAACCAGAACTATATTGAAGTGTTTAAAATAGAATCTCAGCAACCACGCAGATGTAAATATAGAGTTTGCAAACAAATTTTTTTCTTTGTCCTTAAGGTGGCAGCATGACTGTATAATGAAATAGCACTGTATCAGGTCCCTTTAAGTAATTTTCTTTTCTACATCAACAAGTTTTAACCCCCCCCCCCCAACACCAATTATTTCACAATTATTCCACAATTGGTTCATTTCCCTACAATGAACTTTCAGCCAATCAACAGTTCATATTGTATCTGTAAAGTAGTTCTGGATGGAAAAAAAAAATAACTCTGGCTATATTCACAAGACCAGAAAGAAAGAGGATGTGCTGCTGCTCCATTCCTTTTATCTGTGTTTTTACTTCTGTGATTATGATGCTTATCTGATCCCTGTTTTGAACCAGATAAAAAAAATCTGAGCGTTGGCCTCCTAAGTCCTAAAAACTGGCCAGCAGGCCACAGGATTTGGAGCTAGACCAGTGTCCTACTATACCTGTTCAATCTGTATAGATTACTGAGTAATCACTGGAGAAAGAACTAGAATTGATTTCCCCCAGGTGAGTATGATAACAGTGGGCTGCAGGGCTATTCTTACTTTCTCTGGCCCAATGAATTAGCAAAGTATTCTGTGAACACTCAAGCAGTTTGCAGAGGAGATTGAGAGCAACCAATGCTAGGCTACTGTATAGCTTGACAGGCAGGTGGAAAGTATGACAGAGAGAGTGAGAGACAGTGAATACTGTTCTCACATATCCACTACTGGCTAAAGAGTGGGGCCAGCATCTCTTCTTTATTGTTTTTATGCCTGGTGTACAAAATCCAGCTTTTCATTTCTCTTGCTTTTGTTTTTGTTAAAAAGCCATGAAATGGAAGAGAAACATGTCTTCAGCTAAAACAGCGCTAGTGTTTGACCCAAAACAAACAAACAAGGTGCATTTATTTATGCAAGGAAAACCCAAAAGTTTTCATTTTGTGTCAGCAAAGTCAAGTTTTTCAATTTAGCCATGGAAACTTAAGTATTTACACACCCTTAGTTTCATGCTTTTGGTGTACTAGTAGATGCACATGTTCTTGAAGAAGAGTGGTTTTGCATTTAATATTTCAGACATCTAAGCCTTAACTCCCAGAAGTCCCACTTCGGGTACCTTTTGACCCCTCCTGAAGCTCTGCCTTAATGTCCACCAGCCAAACCAGCCCTTTCTTTTAGAGTGCTTTCTAGTCTCCCCATCAGGGATTACCCAGGCCTCTTCACCTGTAAGTTGTTTCTTCTCTGGCCAGAGCTGTTCAAGTAACAATCCCTTCATGGGCTCTTTTTGACCCTCCTATGGTGGATAAAACTCTAGTTTAGATCTGTCTGGATATAATTCCTTCTATTGACCCCTGGATCTCAGTACTTTTCAGCCATGTGGCTCTACCTCTCCAGGAAAAGCTAGCAGGAAAATCTTTCCACTGCTTATCTGCTCTTAGCTTTCTGCAGGAATGCCTACAGACCTCTAACTGGGAACCTCTGACCCAACTACCTATTTTATCCTGAACCTTCCCACTCAGAAAACCTCCTCCCACCAATCTGCTGTCTATTAATGTCAGATTTGCCCCTCCCCTGCCTGTCCTAACCAAGTCCAGATAACATATGCCCAAGTAGATAGACAGGTTTTTGGACCTGCTAACGTCTGAAGGCTCTCCCCATTCCAGTGTGGGTCTCAGATCCAAGTAACATTTTCAGACCTGCAGTAGGAGTGGGCCTTAGGCTTTAACCAGAAGGCTACAAGTCATCCTTGATGTCAACTGTGCTAGGGCTACAAATGATTATATGGTACAATGGAAAAAGAACAGGGGAAGGGATGCAGGTCAGAGTCAAAACAAGGAGAATACCAACAACCTCCAGTAGTGCCCACCACTCCATGAAGGCATCTAGGAAGTTAGTAGATACACCCATAGGAATACCATCCAGAGGCATGAAGTGGCCAGGGAGCCCCATAGGTCCCACAATCTCCTCCATCTGCTTCTTCTCCATCAAGCTCCTTCCTCCTGGTGACGTGGTGCACCTCCTCCATCAAGCTTCTTCCTCCTAGTGACATAAATTGCCTGTTTGGCTGGGGCCAGGAGGAAGCTGATGAAGAGATCCCATGACTTTGTGAAGCCTCAGATGGGGAGTGCCCCCTCGGACATACAGATGAAGAGAGATGCACAGCCAGAAAGAACCTCAGGAAGAGGTTCCAGAGGAGCCAGAAGAAGTGTTGCACTAGATACAGACTAGTGCACTGGATGTAGCAGTGTATCAGGGCCTGTCTCTCACCACAGAAGGGGAAGGTGTCAGAGGACTCTGTGAAGTGCACCATGAATGTAGCCCCATGAAAAAGCCACCAACTTATATCCCCAGCAGCCTATGGAAGTAGTTCTGAGTAAATGGTGGACCACCGGTGTTCCTTGCCCTGCACAGGTGGCAGGAGATCCTACCACTTGCTGTTGGCGAAGGACACAAAGGCAAGGAAATGGACAGTGAGGAGTGTGAGCTGACTGGACATGGACAAGCTCAATGACAGCAAGCCTGTCACTGTCCACTGGGCTAGCCAACCTAGTAGGCAGAGCCGGGGTGGAACTGAGGGTGGTAGGGGTAGGAATCCACAAGGTTAAGTCAAAGAGCAAGTCAAACCAGGGTCAGGAGCTGAGAGTCAGATCTGTAGGCAAAATCCAAATTCAAAGCCAAAATCCAGTAGTAAACCAAAAGCTGGGTCAGAAGCCAGTGGCACTACTAGAACCACAGCTGCTCCAAGACTGACGACCAGTGTGTTATACAGCAAGCCTCAAGTGCTGGAGGAGCTTCTAAAAGGCAGCTCCAGGAGCAATCGGAGGGAAGAGGCTGGTTTTGATTACTGTAACCTGCTCAGCTTAACAAGGGCTGCAGGGTAGGAGTGTACCTCAGTTTTATAGAGCTGACCCAGGCTGCAGTGTAGTGCAGTTCAGTGTAGTGAAGGAGCCTTACACAGCTTGCTAAAGCGGTGTGCTGGTGAGCCTTAGAGAGGGGTGAGGAAGGCAAGAAAATGATAAATTTTGGAAAGTCTGGCATGCTGAGTGAGAAGAAGCACCCTCTGACTGGGGCTCAACATTCAATACTGAGATGTTTTTGCATGCTGAGGGTATATGCCCAGGCTAGAACCTAGAGCCCCCTCTCTTCCAGGGCACTGTTCCATCTCACTGAGCCTCTTTCCCTTTAGCTTACTATTGTCCACTGGTCCAGCTTTGAGACAGGGGTTCCCTGTGATGCTACACTGGTGAATACACATGCACGCACTCTGTAGATATGATTACAGAATCAGGATTATAACAACATTTGATATATATGCTGTGTGTGTGTGTATATATATATATATACACATATACATAGTTGTAAGATATATAAGATACATATATATAAGTGTATCTCAAATATTATTATGGTCCTGATTCTGTAATCATATCTACAAAGCAGAGTTTATATATATAAAATGCTATTAAAGTCAGTTCAGACTAGCCACATCACTCTCTTGTAGGCTGTTCGCTACAGAAACTGGCCTTCCTTAATTCAATATTTCTATGGTCCTTTTTGACTAAAATAATTAGCAAGAGCCCTATAGGTGCAAGAATGGGTGGATGGATAAATTAATTCGTAGGATTATCTGTCCTATGGTTTAAGCCATACTCACATGTGTGAAGATAAGCAAGATTACAGGTCTGTGCTCTACAGTTGTATGATTAGGAAATCCAGAGGGAAACATTCTGCCTAGAAGGCTGTGCTTGAATTAACTCTTGTTGTTGACAGTTGGGGTCCCTTAATACAACAATGATAATCTTCCCGTAAATAAGGGAGCCACCAGTAAGTATGTAGATAAATGAGACGGCTAATCCAAGATCCACAGGCCTGTTCACATAGTTAGCTATTGCACAGGACAATAGTTCACTATTGCACACCAGTAGTGCTGGGAGGAAGGAGTAGAACCTGGTGATGCTGGCTTTGAGCTGCATATGGCTTTTTTAACATGGGGATGACACTGTGCATCAGCAACCACATAAAACACATAAAACTTTGTGGGAAGGAAACCTTAATGATGGCAAGGAAAACTTTGATGACCAGAGGTTTTTATTCTGCTGCAACCTTCGTCTGCCTTGCCAGCCATTGTGAAATAGTCTTTATGTATCTGCCTGTTTTGCCACTGATGACATATCTTTTCTTCTTTTTCTATAGATTACCATTAGTTTGAAAAATTTGCTTTCAACCTTATTGCCATGTGTGACCTTACCAAGAGTACAATACTCCATTACAATATGGCATTGCTTTAAAGGTCATTGGTAGCACACAGTCCTCCCTAGCATGTCAAAGTTGCAATGAATGGGAGAGGTTGAATAGTATGAAAAAAATTATGAGGAGGGGAGTGGCTTGTAAGATAGCAGGCAGGTCTACACAAGATGCTTAAGGCACTTAATTCTACTGTACATTAGTGTGGCTGGCAAAAACTATGCTAATGCACTAATGTGCAGTAGATTCAGTCTAAGGTGCACTAATATCACCTAAAAGTGTTAATCTGTGCTAATATGCAGTAGCACTGATTCTGGTACATTAAATTAGTACCTGTTATTTCTGGTACTAAACTTAATGCACTATAACTACAGTTTATTAATGAACATGTACATGTGCCCACAGGATGTTAATTTGGAAGAACAGTTCATACAACACAAACCCAAGCAACCCCTGAAGGTGGGAATTGTCGGCAATAAATTTGATAAGAAAAATGGTTATTTGTGCTTTTAGCTCCTTTCAGTGGATTCCTAAATACTTCACAAAATATTACTTGAGCTTGTAATACAAATAGGTTGTTTGCTCAGGGCTTAACATTTTATTGTATTCCACTATTTACAAAATTTTGATTGTATTGCTTCCATGTAGAGACAGCATCCTGCACTGTCCACTGCTATTTTCCTTTAATGTGACTCAAAATATGAATATGTTTATTTTAATATAGGTCTCAGGGGACTCCCAAATGGCAGAACTTGGGAAATCCTTCTATATCAGTCAAGTTAACAATGAACTGGTTATTTTAAAATTTGGAGGGGGGTAGTTATTTTTTCCCAAGTAGTATGGAATGACTGGGACATACTGTTAGAAATATTATTAAAAATGCATTATCAATAGCAGATTTAGAAAAAAACACAGCTGCTAGCCCTCCTTGTCTCCTTA
>NW_017728918.1:93447903-93455882 GCF_001723895.1 Crocodylus porosus | reverse complement strand
GTCTCTCTCTCTGACCCTATTTGCAAATATATACCTTTTGTGTTGCTAATAGAGTGTGTCTATAGCTGAAGGTTTTTTTCCGCCTCCCGAGAAACGAACCGCGATTTTTTTACATCAATACTCTGAGAGAAACAAGATCCTTAAAAATTGAATCTATAGGTTCATTAAAAACAAAAAGCACAAATATGAAATGAAAATGAAAGGATTACTGATAATCATCCTGGAATAGTCTTGGAAGTGCAGGGAAACTGTGAGACACCAGAATACTAGGACCTAGCCCTGACTGCTTTCCCTCAGAATAAAATAAAATAACAATCAATTATTTCGGCAGTTTGAGTAATAGCCAAGACCCCACCTGCTAGACCCTCTTCTAGTATATTTTTTTTACCATAACCATTTTTCTAAAGGTATATAAGGATTTTTTTTCCTTTGAGAGTTAATTGCTGTATTTTGATCAAGAGAGAGCACAGTGGAGGCACAGAGTATATGTGTAATGATTTATGGGCAGAAGACCACACAACCGTACTTGCTGTGCTTTTTGTTGGATGTGTAGCATTGTTATAACATTGTTTTATGGTAATATTAATTAAGGGAGATGTGTGAGCACAGAACAGAGTCCAGAGACCAGAACTCATTAATTATAATTCCACATTTCACACTGATTTAGGATGTAACCTCAATGCATTCACTTTATCTTTCCAAGCCTATTTTTCCATTTATAGGATGGGGACAATACTAGTTCCATAACTTGTAGAGGTATTGTGAGGTTTAATGTGTTGTTCAAATATTTTGAAGACACAAATGCTAAGCAGTATTTTTTAAATTCATTAATAAGTTTAAATTTTTTTTACAAAGTTATGTTGCAGTGTACTCCTGTGCTCAGAGGAGCAAAGCCAAAGGTAGAACCATTGTGAGTTTAGGGGCATTATAGGCATGCCCATACTTGGAAAATATGCATATATTTATGAGTGTAAACCAGAGGGGGCTGGACCCGATGATCTCATGTGGTCTCTTCCAGCTCTTATGTCTACGAAAATTTTAGGAGCTCTTGATTTAGTTCTTGTTGGTATTTAAGAAATGGTTTTTTTCTGCATTTGAGTAGTACTTACCACAATGGTGGCCTGGTTCATAACAGTGTCTTTTCTGTACCATCACAATGGAAATAATAGCAGCAATAATTACCAAATTCAAATGTAAAAGGGGTTTTTTTTGCATATGAAGGTTACATTTAGTTGTAGCTATGATTCCTCTTAAGGTTTAAAATGTGTGCTTAGCTGTGTAAATTCTCTGATGAAAACTTGATGTTTCAGGTTGAATGTTAACAATAAGGAGGATGAAAGTAAAACCTCTGACATAAGTGGAAAATTATACCTGAAAAGTCTGTAAATCTCAAGTGGGATGACAACCCCTTAAACCCTTTTCTTTTTCATATGTTCCACGAAGGAAGTGCATTTTCTTGTTGTTTCTGAGAGGAAATAATGTTTCTTTTAAGGAACTTGTTTTAATTTTAACTTAATTTTCTTCAACAGAGAGCATGAACTCCTGTTTTAATTATGTTTCCCCCCCATCCCTTTTAACTTATTCCTAAAGAGAGGATGTGTTGGTTTTTAATGCATTCAGAATCTGAGAATGTCTTTAAATTATGCCTGTGAGCAGTTGTACTATGTTGTAATACCATCCTGAGAGATTCCCTATTGTTATTTTTCCCTTGAAGGTCTATTTCTCTTCTTATATGTATTAGACCTATGTGTGTGAACTGTAGGCCCACATGCTTTTCAGGATTGGAGCCACAGACTATAAACACTTTCTGACAAGGATTGCTTTCTATTACATATTTGCACAGTGCCTCCCCCAAGTAGGCCTCTGCCTTATTGAAATACAGATACTTTATAACATTAATCTGCTTTGAATAAGTGACTTTATTTTCTTCATTGACCTTTGGGGCTTCTCTTAATTAGATTTTTTCTCAGCCCTGAAGACTATTTTTCTCTCTTTTCCCATGCACCAAAGCACCAACATGGCATATTCTTGTGTGAGTGAAGAACAGGGGAAGCTACCTTCATATTGTTATGAATATTATATATACACACACACCCTCCCTACATATATATATACATACATATGTATGTATGTATGTACATGTATATGTACGTGTATATGTGTGTGTGTGTGTGTCCATATTTGCATGAGGGTTACATGAACACTAGGAGTAATTTGAGCAGGTGCTGCTGGTCTTTAAATAAAAAGCATAGGCCAATTGTTCCAGCTCGCCAGAAATTAAAGGGCAAAGCAGAGACCCTACTTCTTGAAAGTGCAACCCCAGAACTGCAGACCTGGTTCAGAATCCAGGGCAGAATAAGGAACTTGATGATGCATAACAAAAGTAGCCTGGAGCCTAAACAGGAGCTACAGGTTTGAAAAGTGTCATCAAACTGCCTGAGGGTTACCAGTTGCTGGGGTTTGTCTGTCTCACAGGACCCTACTGCTTTTGGTATGTCTGGGTTAAGAGGAACCTCTTCAATTTTTCCTTGTAAGTCTAGGCATTTGTTACTTTGAGCCCGATCTCTCTGCTTGTGATGTTCCTCTGGGTAAATCAATCCTATTCCACTCTGAATAATATTTTCTGTTATTGCTTTGCCTGTGTGGGCACAGGACTGAGAGGTTTCCATAAAGAAACCTATTGGTCCCAGTGGAGATAACTAAGGTTAGTAAAAAGGAGTTCCTGGAGCTTCTCTTGCATTCTAAAATGGACTGAACAGCTGGGTTCCCATGTAGACATGCCTACATTTCTTCCTTGGCACTCCGGGGGATCACTGCTCTTGAGCATCCCTTACTCACAGCTCTTGCAGGCAGCAAAACAATGCTGAGAGTGCCCCCTGCTGTCACTCTGTGCTTTCTGACAAGCTTGAGAGCAGCAGTAAGGAGCACCACCACCAGCACAGCATCAATACCTCTTCCTGGATTTGGTGCTTGTTAGCAGGAATGGGTGTGCAAGATATTGTGTTCCCTGTTAAGAATGAGGAAGCTCTGTGGCATTCCCTCTAAGAGAAATGCTGGTGCAAGCCTGCCACTTTGCAGGAGTGCCTACAAGAAGATTGATTGTTCACTGTTGCAGCTGCTTATGGGGCTGATACAAGGTAATGAAGAAGCATGACACTCCTATAACTTGTCATCCTGGAAATTATTTCTTATTCTCTCATATGTTTCCTACACTTAGAAAAGTCTGAATTTGGAGAACTGCAGGAAAGGCAGCTGAATCAATAGAAAATTAACAGAGGCCAATAGCATATAAGACTGCAGTCAGTAAGAATGGTTCGCTAGCATCTGATGAAGTAAGCCCACCGTTTACAAAAAACTTATGCTATGCATCTCTGATTTAGTGATTCTATGGCCACATCCACATGAGCATGAATGCTTGTTTCCCCAGGGACAAGAAGCAATACCTTGTGACACTGCTACTTGTACCTGGGGACCAGTTGTTACCCTGGGGTGGGGTAGGGGCAACTGTGCTGGCCCCAGCAGCCTTACCTGGGGGCCTCAGGGAGCTGGAGCTCTGGCGATCCTGCCCCTTAGAGTCTGGTTGGCAGCCAGAGTGTGGCTCTGGCCAGCCAGGCTCTGGTTTCGGGTAATGCATGCTGGCCCCGCATGTGCCATACCACTTTTTTTGTGCGGGTTTTTTGACCTTGGGATCTCTGAATGTACAGTGTATGTCACACATATACGCGTATACAATACAGCATGGCCATGCATGTCTGGACATGGCCCTTAAGGTGCAAATCTACCCTGCCTTCCACCAGAAATAATCATTCCCCATCCCACTTCTGCAGATCTGTGTCTCCTCAAAAGACAGACAGGTCTTCTAGCATGGGAAAACTTCTACTTAAATATTTTCTTGTTGCATTGCCTGTGAAAAAGAGAGGACTCCAGAAGAAAGACAGGAAATATCAGCAGCATTGGTGAGACTCCTCACAAAGTCCATCATGAAACATTCTTTTTGGTACAGAGAAGAAACTGAGGTCAGGGAAGAGCTTATAGCATTGTGAGGAGTATAATGACTCTACACAATTTCACCACAGAGTGCCCTGAATGTAAGTCAGACATCTGATAAAGAAAAACTTGATGATAAATGAGTTAGGGATTAGTTTCTGCTCCGCTTAATTTGGCTTTTCCTTTTAAATAAAATTAATTTTAAGATATTTTATTTTTATATCAAATGTAGAAGCTGTTTACATGCACAGTGTTGTGCATTAAATCTCAGGTCCTGAAGGTGGATAGCTCTGATCTTAAAACTGAGGTATGATTCTTTGCAGTGAGGTGTTGAGTATTTTAATCTCAAGGAAAGGATTCAAAGAAAATGAATTTTTAGTATCTTTCTATGGTTTTTCACACAATTTTAAATAGCTCATGCACAGCTGAAGCAGCTTTTATTCTTCCTGAATGCAGCATTTTTCCGTCCAGTTTGGATATCTGTTACCCTTTGTTGAGCATACCCTTTTTATCTAATTTGAAATGGAGATAAAGATACCTAGCTATGTTCCTAATTCATCTGCAGCGTAACCATGGAAATACCTGGAGTTATATCAGGATTAAATTTAGCCCATTCGAATTTCACAAAATTTGGAAACGTGGTCATATTATTAGAAGTGAGTGCAAGAATATTGCATGGACATGCAGAAAGAAAATCAGGAAGGCTAAGGCCCATGTTATGATGCAGTGAGCAAGTATACTAAAAGCAAGAAAAAATATTCTATGTTAAAAAAATAAGAAGAAGACCAAGGAAACTGCAGGGTCCTTAGTGAACAGGGAAGGCAAAGTAGATGATGCAGAGAAGGCTTGAGTATTTAATATCTTTTTTACTTCAGTCACCATGAATAGAGGCAGGTATCAGAAACTGAGCACAGCTGGCAGCAAAAATCGGGGAGGAGATGATCAGCCTAGGATAGAGAAAGAATAGGTTCAAGGTTACTTAGAGAAGCTAGATGTTTTTAAGTCAGCAAGTCCAGATAAGATGCACCATAGTGCATTCAAGATCCCAGACCATAATATGGATATGAGTCAACAAGGTGCTCTTGTTTGAAAATTTCAGGGGGGATGTAGGCAAATCAGAAAGAAGCCAGCAGGGACCAACTAAAATGATTAGAGGTCTAGGAAACATGAGGTTGGAAGAACTGGGATTATTTAGCCCAGAGAAAAGCTTTGGTAACAGTCTTCAAATATATGAAGGGTGGTTGTAAATGATAATAGACCATTTTTTGAAGCCGCACGGGACAGGGCAAATAATAATAGTCTTATATTGCAACAAAGGAAAGTTAAGTTGCATGTTAGGAAGAATTTTTTCACTATGAGAATGATTAAGCATTGGAACAGATTGCCTATACCTTGGACATTTTAAGGAGCAGTTTAGACAAACATTTACCTGGAATGGTGTAGATAGAGATGATCCTGCCTTAAGCAGAGGTTTGGGCTACATGACCCTTTGAGGTTCCTTCCAGCCTTAAGTTTCTATGATTTCCTCAGTCCCACAAATATATGCAGTTTCTAATAAAAAATACCACTGTAGGATCAGGTGAAGAATGTATTGGTTTAAAAAAGTGACCAAGTAGTGTTCACTCAGAATAGTTTAATTTAAAATATTTTATCTTTGAAAATGCTAATACTGTTGCTTTATTTACAACAGCTGTTTTGTAGAGAACAGATTTTAACTCACCATTCCTGTTATTAGGAAGGCAGTTTAATATTGTGTACTCTATAGAATTTAGAATAATATTCAGTGAAATGAAAAGTAATGTCTCACTCTTAATCCTATTAAAGATAATGGCAAAACTCACATTAAATTTAATCAGGACAGGAACAAACAGAGAAAGCATTTCATATATTTGTTCATTCTCTTACAGAGTCTAATTTGTGTGTCTAATCTGTGTTAATTTGTTATCAGACATAGATGGATCCAGGACCCAATTCAGCAAAGCATTTAAACCTATATTTAGGCCTATACCTAGCACAACAACGCACTTAGGCATGTGTTTTAAATGATCTGAAAAAGTAGAAGTGGATTGTTCAATCAGACCTCATTATGAAAACAAATTAAAACACATCTTGTTAAAAGTGTACTTAACTGTTTTAAGACAAGAGAATAATGTTAATGGTATTATGATCTCATGCTATGAACAAAACCAAATTTACCATTATGACGACTTACCAATGAAGCCACAACTTTGTCTGGGATGAAATTGCACATGTAATTTACTGTTATTAAAAAGGATGGCAATTTGTAAATGGCAGGAATAAAAGCGCAAATTCTGCTTAAAAGCATTATTAAAAGTGGGAAATTGAAAGTATTAAGAATACATTTAATTTTGAATATCAAGGAAGAGCACTGTAATGAAAAACTGAGATTGCCCTTACTTTCTATTTATCACATACAACAAGCAAAAACCAAAAAACAGTACAAAACAAAACAAAACTTTGTACAACTTTAGAATATTTAAAAGGTCAAGGTATATAGTTCAGACAGAGGGTTGAGAGTGAGATGCGTTTTCTTTTCCCTACATACATATCATTTAAACTTTTCTCCTTCCTTACAAATTTAAAACCTGTCTTTTGACTTATTCCACTGGTACTCATCCTTCTGTCCCCAAAGGCTAGATGAGTAACATCAGCTAGTCTGTGGGCTGGATCCTCTGGGCCTGGGTGGTCCACGGGCCAGATACAGTGTGGGGGTCGGTGTTCAGGGTTAGTCTGTTAGTATGATCTAGCACAATGGCCAGCCCTACATGCCAGATCCATTCATGGGCTGACCCCATGTGCTGGCCTAGCTTTGCACCCTGGATCCTGTCACAGAGTGCCCTTGTATGCCAGCATGATCTGATGCATGAGGCCATAACTAGAAAATGGGCAATGGGGAGCAATGGCAGTATTAACTGCTGTGGCCTCCAGCACCACTTCCAGAGTCACAGCAATTAACACTGTCACCACTTCCCTGCTACCAAATTTCCAGACCTGTGGGGTGCCCCCCTGGCCAGATGATATGATATATGATACTATCAGAATGCAACACAAAATGTTTATGAAACAAGTATATTATATCAGAATACTTAAATTATCTAGAAGCAAGGATTTGTTGTGGTATTTATATTGGACCAGCTGTATAGTTGGAAGGCCTGTTCATTCAAAAAACTCGCCTAACAGGTCTTCCAACTATACAGTTGGTCCAATAAAAGAGATCTCCTTGTACCTGTCCTGGATTATCACAGCAACAACACTCTAACCCTACACCACCATTAAATTAACTAGTACAAGGATGCTCAACCCCCTGGGAGTCATGTCATTTGGCCTATGGGTTTTCCCAGAATTTGATGGTAGGTGACTAGAGGGAGTCTCAATTGTCACTCCCCTACTGACAAATTTCCAGAATTGTGTGGAGTCCTGTGAAGAGGATAACATAGCCTTGTTCCCAGGTCATGCCAGCACCCAGGTGGATCTGAGTGCATGACATCAGGCTGGCACTGGATCAGGGTAGCATGTGGCCAGATCATTACAGTGCAGCGAATTCACCATCCAGCGCAGGGTGTCAAGGGCCTGCAGTAAGGCGGTAGCCCTAGACTTCAAGAGGGCCAACTTCAACGAGTTGAGGAGATTGGTGGGGGTGGCGCTGGGGTTCTTGAGCGTAGGGGAGCTCAGTGCCCAAGATGAGTGGTTGTTCCTTAAGGAGACGATACTCAGGACCCAAGGGGTGACCATCTCAACAAGAAGCAAGGGGGGCCCCCCTGGCTCACCAAGGGCGTCTGGGAATGCCTGATTGCCAAAAAGGCGGCATACAATCGGTGGAAGTGGGGTGCTATCTCCAAAGAGGAGTATACCTCCTCTCCTCAGGCCTGTAGAGGGTCTGTCAGGAAAGCTAAGGTGGACATAGAGCTAGGACTAGCGTCCAAGATCAAAGATAATAAAAAGTTATTTTTCAAATATATAGGGAGGATGAA
>NW_017728918.1:93437519-93447363 GCF_001723895.1 Crocodylus porosus | reverse complement strand
TTTTAATTTAATATGAAACAAATTCTGATCCCCGAACAATAAAGATAGCACCTCATTGTGCGTAGTACTATCACAATTAATATTATAGTTTAACATATACCAGCACTAAATGATTCAAACCTAATAAGGTTACCACACTATTTTTTTCCATCTATTTAGGCAAAAAAATTGAACATATCTGTCAGTCATATTTAGCTACGACTGTGTTGTAATATTAACAGGGTTTAAAATGTGCTTAAGTTTGTGAAAGCTTTAAATAATAGAATTATGGAAATGAAAAGTACCTATATAATAAAGAAAATATTTTCTACAACAGACTGCTTTATTTTTAAAGGATTTACTGCAGCAGAATAAAGATTGTATAACATCAGATACCATCAAGGTAAGTGGTTTTTATTTTGTTTTGGTTTGGGGTTTTTTTTTGTACAATTAGATCGAAACATCAGTTGGGAATAACGTGTTGAAGGCAAAAAAGACTCTTTGGCTGGATAAGGTCTTTCCCTTGCTGCAGAACAAGTTTATATAATCCTGGCAAACTGTAAATGGATTAGAATGATTTTTAGCTTTGTTTGAGAAGGCAAGGATTTCCAGGTATTGGATATTTCAGGTAACTAGCTGTAATGCATTAAGAATCAGGCTGTTAAATGTCAGTATTCATGCTGAATATGTATCCACTCTAATCGTAAAAAATACATTTTCTTTCCTCTAGCCAATATTGATGACACAGTTGTGAATGAAAAGATAATTAGAAAGAAGAATTCCTTGTTACTTGTGCATGTATCCTTCCTGACAGAGGGCAAAGACTGCAAATAATAAAACAAAGCAACATTACCAATGCCTGTTATGTCATCTGTAGTCAGTTTACAGCTAATACCTGTATGTGGATGGTTTCAGTATTTGGTTCATATTTTTTAAATATCTAAGTTATTGCACACTTGAGCAAGGCACACTTGAGTGTGGAGGAAAACATTATTAGAGATGAGAGAAAATAAGGAAAGTAAACAGGAAAACATATTGTACAGAGTTTATTCTCTTGAGGTGTTTATAATGGAGATCCACAGAGCTTTTGATAATGACTTTCACTGACAAGATACTACATACAGGTGCTTTCCCTAGTTTATTACAAAATATGAACATGCATAGAATATGAATATTAGATTTAATGTACTTTTTTTTTACTGGAAAAGCAAAAACATAGAGAAAGCATTTTTTCTTCATGAGCAGGATACTTATACATTTTTCATATGCATTATTAACTTGCAAAGGTCTTTAGGAGAGTACAAAGAATTACTTCTCTAGAGTTTTAGGAATGCTAATCAGCAATATTTGTTGTTAAAATCAGTAGGAAGTGTGGGAACAGTACCTAAGATTCCTTATTTGGGCCCAGAACATTCATCTCCCATGGAAATTCCTCTGATTGGCAATTGGTAGAATAAGGAAAAATCTGAAGGGCCACCCTCACCCACGTTCGTCTCAAAATTATCCCAAGGGACATTACCATATGGTTCTTCCCTGGCCCCTAGTACCTCCCCATAATTGGTAGAGCCCAGAAACTTCCACCATGAACACAGGCTCTAAAGCCTCTCCATACATTTATTTGGAAACATGGCTCCAGTAGCTAACCCCTTTTTTCCTTTTTCTAGTTTCCTGTATTTGGTTGTGGGAGTTGATATAGGTCACCACAATGTGGAACCCATCTAGCAGTTACTAATACAGACAATAATGTCTTTAGATTTGCAGGTAGAGTGAAAACAATGACATTTTTAGGTTTGTGTAGGAACATAACTATACTGGATCAATCCTGTAGCCCAGGGGTGCTCAACCTCCAACCTATGGGCCAAATGTGGCCTGCAAAGTCATGGCATCTGGGTTGCAGGGCTCCCCATTAGACAGGAAATTTGGTGGTGTGGAAACAGTGGCAAGTAATATTGCCACTCCTTCAGTGGTGCCAAATTCTCAAGCCCCACAAGGGTGGATAACAGCCAGCCCTCTCCCTTCCCCTTGCCCTTTCCCTCCTCCACATAGAGCCAGGTTGAAGCTGAGCAATGCCGCTTCCCCCTGCAGGGCAAGATTTGTGCCAGGCCATTCCCCACTTCAGGGCCCCTCCTGAGCCCATCACACAGCTGTCTTTGCCCAGTTTCACCACACCGAGTGCCAGATCGGGTCCTTTGGTGGGATCTGGCACGCAGAGGGCGTGAGAACCATCTATCTGGCCCAAGGAGGCAAAAGGTTGGGTGTCATTGCTGTAGCCTATAGCAATGTTCAAAACCAGTTATAGAGGAAGCTGCAAGAAAGCACACAACGGGCTGATGTGGGAAAGTTAGCAACCTAATCACTAGAGGAGAGGTTTTTTAACAGTTTTAGATTCAAGGAAGCCCTTGGAAAATACCAGCTCTTAGTTTTCACTCATTTATTTTTACTACATAAAAATAACAGAGTAACTTTTCTGTTGCAAGTATCTCAGAAAGATCATAACAAGTTAGAATGTTTTTGATGCCACAGATTCCTATATGAATTTATCATGTGGTTCGAGTGTAGCGCTACTATTACCTAGTATCCTGTGGCACCTTAAAAGGATCTCATAGCACCCTGGTGAAAACCACTGCATTAGAGATTGGCTCAGCCCTGAAGACTGAGTTTTAACTTCCCTGAGCTTTAATAACATCTGATAGCACGTAAGCTCAAGCACATCCATAACATAAGCATATGGGACGACTTGTGTTGTTAAAGTTTTGCATTTGTTGATTGCTGAATCTGCGCTTTTTGCTCTACAGTAGAACCCAGCAGGGAAGATTTACAACCTGCTTAATTCACAGCAGGTTTCTAAATAAGGATTTCTGTAACTTTTACTTCAAAGGCTGCTGTTTCTATTCACCTAGATAGACTGTAGCTAAAGTCCTGCACAGTTAATGGGAGAAGGAGGACACATCTTCATGAGAGGCTTTACTGCAGAGCTGAGTAATTAGCTCCATAGTAAAGTGTCCCCATCTACACTTGTGGAGCTATTAGGTCCGAGTAAACTAATTACCTCTGCTGCAGGATAGTGCAGCTCAACAAATACTCTATACAGGCAGTCCTTGGATTTACGACAGAAATGGTTCCTGAAAGCTGTGTCTTAAGTAAAAACATTGTAACTTGGAACCAATTTTCTCATAAGAAACAATGTTATAAATGGGGAATTAGTTCCTGAACCCAGGCCCAATGCCCTATTTTTACCAAAAATACCCCAGCATTTTGTACTCGATCAACTCTAGTTGACTAATATAGCTACATTAATATATTTATATTGTAAATAGCAATCATACTGATTTGGAAGGACTTCTTTGAGGTGACTTTGCTGGACTTTTTGAAGGGTTCTTGGCTGGAGTCTTCTCAGGAGTCTTGGTTGCATGTTTTTCTGGAGACTTGCCTGCTTTTTTAAAGAAAGTGTCCAAGGAAGTTTGGACAGATGTTCTCCAGGGAGATAAGAAACACAATGAACTTGTTTGCTGGCATGGCATTGCATCAGATCAAGCACTGTAAATCAAAACTGGCATTGTAAAGTTGAAACAGGATGTCAATCTATAAACATTGTAAGCGCAAAATGTAACTTGAAACATTGTAAGTCAAGGACTGCTTGTACTGTGGCAGAGTCATTTACTCTGCTGCAGTGCACATGCAGATGTTGATGGGGCTGGCTGGGGCACAAGAGTGCTATAGTGTGGGGGCTGTCTGTCAGCTAGCCCCACCACTAGAGCACCCTCGTGCCCCAGCCAGCCCCTCCACAGCATGTTGAGCTGGAGTGGAGAATCTCTGGGCTGGCAGACTGACCCACTCAGCCCCCTGCCAGCTGGAGCTGTGCTGCCCTGGCTCAACATGCTGTGGTCCCAGTTGCATGTGTAAATGCTGTGCCTGGGAGAAATAAACTCTGGCATGACCTGCACCGGAGTTTATTGCATCACACTAATTTCACATGTAGACCTTCCTGAAGTGTCTTTTGAAATAAAAGTGGCAGCAAACGCTGTTTGCGGTGGTTCTATATCTCACAGCTAGTTCACAGAGGGCTAAGAAACCTAACCTGGTGAAGGATCTGGGATCCACTGTGTTTGCAATGGAAAAGGACATGCTCCGATTAAGAGCCAATACATTTGCCTGCTTCTTTAAAGAAAGATGCATAAATTACAATGTTGTGTATATTAATATTGTAATTTATGTCATACTACTTTCAAGTTCTGCCATATCTCCATGCCATACTGGACAAGAACAGTGATCCCATACTGAATGATTCAAAGGAAGATGTACAATGCATACTCCTTCCTAAATAATAAGTCTAATATGGTTTTAATTTGTCCACAGTCTGATATCTGAAACAGACATTACAGTGCGTGTGTCTACATGAGACACTATGGCGCAATAGCAAAGAGCCACTGTCCCATAGCTTGTTGCTACTGCGCAAGTAGTGTTGCCAGGCACTAACTGTGCAGCGATGATACTGTGCAGTACAAACAAGCTGCTGCACAGTAGCATTGGGAAAAAACCATGCAGTGACAGTACTGCACAGTAACACCCATTACTGCGCAGTCTGCCCCATGTATAGATGTGGCCAGTGACTTCTACTATTGGATGTTTCACACCTAAAATGTAAGAGCTGACTGCCTCAGATTTTATCTGGCCTAAGAGTTCACTCAAATATAAGATGGGTCTTTTCCCATATATATTTTATCAAATATAAGATGAGGCCCCTCATCCCATATATGTCTCATCTTAGCTCCTGTCATGCCTTTTCTTAGCCAACCCCCAGCTTGCAATTACTGGTGCACTGCTTCTCGGGCCTTATCATCTTTTCATCCTTCTAGATCTCTTTTCCACGAATACATCACCTGCTTCTTACCTAGTTCTCCTCTATTCTGCCAACAATACCACCACAGTTTGCTTAAGCCCAAACACAGGGTTTCTTCTATAATTGCCCTTATTGCAATCCTAGTAAGTTTCTTGTCTTCGACAATGCCACACAAAAGCTTACTGGAGATTTCCATATTCATTCCACCCTTCCTCTGGACTCTGGCTCACACTCTGAACAGAAGCGCTTATAGCATGAATTGGCTTGCAGGACCCAGCTGCTTTAGGAGTTTTTCTGCTTTCCCCCAGACTGTTCTAGCAAATTGACACTCCCATGTCACATGCCATATTCTCTCTCATTGCAACATGTTTGTCTGAGGCATTTGGCTATTCTACGCAGTCCCCAATTGTAACGGAGTGCCCATATCAGTACAGTCTGATGTGCTAGTAGCCAACTGAAATCCTGGTGCTACTTCTGTAAGTTTGTGGAGTTTTTTTTCAAACACCCCCTTCAAAATTGTCTGTGCTTCTTTGCTCTATGAGCGTCCCCACTAGGGAATCAGTCCCCTTTTCTCTGACCCAAGCGTTGATTTTTGTTATGGTCCACCAGCTCTGTTGCAGCTTTTCTCAGCATCCCATGCTGATTCACAAATTTTACACTCTTCATATTCATTGGTGGCAATATCTAGGCCCAGGACAGTGAAAATAACCTTTTACATATATTTATGCAATGCCAGTCCTCCATAGTACCAGACAAACCCAGTATATTTGGTGTCCCCTTTTATTCCTTCTATGCAGCATAGATTGGCATACTTCACATAAACAAACAGAAACACATCTGGGAAGGGCCATTCTCCATTCAATTTCTCCATGTATAGTGTTGTTCTTTTAAGCCTTTCCCTTTTGCCTTTCCAAAAGAACACCATCAGCTCCTGTTAAATCCTATACATGGTGGTCCATGACAGAGGGCACACCACACCTACATGCAGTACCACTGGGGCCTTGAAGATTCAGGGGGCATGGACATTGTAAGAACTATGGGAAGCAATCTCATGCTGATGCCTCTCACTTTCCTCCAAGTTTGCCTTTAGCACTGCCAAAAAAGAGTCAATGGCTTCTTGATGCAGCACTCTGCTGGAGTAAAAAAATTTTGGAAAAACTCCTTCACCATGCTCAGTATTTCTTGTTCTTGCTAGCCGCACTCCCCTCTAATCCCACACTGCCATAATCCTTCTTTGTCCTCTCCTCTGGGCAAGGTAAAAGGACCATTTTTTTACCCCTCCTCCCAGGCCTTCACAATAAAGATGTTTTTTCAGTCCTCTCTCTAAACCACTACTTCAGTAGATTCTTCACATTTTCTCCACTATCAGGAATCCCCTCTCTGCCAGTCATAGGAGATGCTGCAGTCTCCAATGCAGTCTTGTAAACCTCTTCTGCTTTTCCCAGGCCCTTCTTTTCCCTGCATTCTGAAAAAAGCTTGCATTCTTTTTTAACATCTTTTCACAATCTCATTCTGTGTTTACACGTTCTTTTCATTGTTCCCCATTCTTCATAGTGGCTCTTATACCATCTGCACACTTGTTCATCTTCCCATAGCCTTGTGTTTAACTTTCGCTGCCCTCTACCTGGTGTTCCTTGCTCTCTCACTTTCAACACTGTCCTCAGTAGCAGGTGGTCTGAGAAGAAGACTGGTATCCTTTCTGCTGCTCAAGCTTTCTAGTCTACATACCCAAAAATGAAGTCTACATGGGACCATGAGTGGCTTGCTGCATTCACTCTAATAAATCTACCCTCAACTCCAGACACTGCCTTTTGGGTGTCCTATACTTTATGCTCTGCTACCATCCTTGCCAGTAACCATGAAGACCTATTTAATCCTGAGGGATTGCTCCCCATCCTATCTCCTTCTTTCAATATATGGTTAAAATCTCCAACCAGTATTAGAGGCAGTAATTCCAGTAGGGGGACTGTCAGTTCCTCTAAGAAGGCACAGCATGCTGGTGCAAAAACATTCATTATTTTAAACCTTTGCTCTCCCTTCTCTCTGATCACCTGTAACACTCTTCTCACAGTACTGCCTGATAGCTTATTAGTTGCAGTTGTAGATCTTTAATCAGTACTGCCACACCCACCACCATGTTCTCATTAGTGCTGGACCATACAGACCGACCATTTTTTCCATCTTTTAAGATCATTCTGTCTTAGGATACTATATTCCTGCAGGCATATTACATCTACATCCACATCCATCTGATCTAAACACTGACCCATCCCCACCCATTTCACATGGCTGTGAATGCTCCTTACATTAACCAATATTAGCGTGATGATCATGTTTATCTCAAGATATTACCAGCTACCTTCCAAGTCCAATCTATGCACTGAATTCTAGGCATGACTTCACTTCCAGTTCCAAACTTAAGACCAATCTTCCTTCTCCTCTTTTGTTTTTCCTCCTCTGCTTTCTACTTTCACCATGTCTATTACATGCAGCAAAATTTGTACTTTGCCTTCTCCTAAGAACTCTACCCTGGTGGGACTATGATTCCCTTTGCAGGCCCCAATGAATCCGAAAGCTGTGGGACTAGGAGTGGGTTGGGAGGGGAGGGACTTGAAGGGAGACATCTGTTGTCCGTTCATCTCCTTTTCTTGCTTCATGCACTTCCATCTTCCCTCAAACACCTGACACTCTAGTTTCTGCTTCATGAATCCTCCAGACTACTCCAGATCATCATCCTATTCCTCCTCTCCCTTTTCCCCCAATTCCCTACCCTGTTTCTTAACCCTCCTCACCCCCATTATTCCTTCCCCAATTCTGTCTATTGCTCCCTCCCAACTTACCTCTTGACCCTTTCCCTCCCTCCATCTTCTCTACTCCACTAATCCCCACCTTTTCTTCCTCTCCCCACTGTATCTCCCTTCCCCTCCTGTTCCTCCTGTCCTCCCTAGTCCCCATTCCCATTCCCTTTCCCTTTCTTCTCATCTCCTCCACCTCTGTGGGCACAGGTGACTGTGGGACTTATGTGCAGCCCCAAAGGTTGGAGTGCACTGGGCAACTAGACAGAGCCAAGATACATCAAGGCACCGTGCCAGAGAGGGTAGAAAGGCAGCCTCCCTTTAACATATTACCATCAAAGATGTGGCGGGTGAGATAAAGAGGGTGTATTTGGACCCAATTTGGCATGGTAGGGGGTGCTAGGGGAGTTCACAGCACCCCTAGGTTGCCCTGCCACACAAGCACACAAAATGTCAACATCTGCAGTATCACCCTGCCAAAATCCAGTTGAGTCATTTCTAGCTTTGAAATACCCAAGCAAAAGCCTTGCCTTGTCAAGATCCTCATGCAAAACTGCTTCCTTCTCCTGGCTCTCATCCATTCTCCTCCACCAGCTGCAGTCCATCTCATCTCTTTCCTTGCCACCATTACAAATGTTGCTGCTGCCAACGCTGCCACTTCTGCTCCAACTGCTGCCACCAATCCTACCTAAGCCTTCCAGCCAGACTATTCAACTGATGAGAACCTACCACAAAGATAGAGTGCAGGCCATCTGAATAAGATACATGGTAGTGCCCACTGCATTCAGTACTAACTCTTTTTCAAATCATGGTGAGCCACTATGTTGAATATCTTTCATCTTCCTCTTCACTTCCACAGCTAAGCAGTGCCTTTCTTCCCAATGATTCTTGTTTCTTTACCAGCCTTAAATGTTGCACAAACATCACCAAACAGGGCCTCAGACAGTTCACTTAGAATCTGTCTGTTGCCTCCTCTCTCAGCCTGCTACATATCATTAGTGTGGTCCTGCACTCCATGAGCGGGGCCAGGCCACATTGTCCTGTACCTCATCTGTGTATACATTTTTGGAGTATCCCAGGACTCATGACAAGAACACCTGGTTCCAGTCATGAGTAGGGGGATAATTCGCATGTAGAACTTTTCTGGATGGTATCAGGGACACACACATATATTGAGCAGTGCTGTGGGGTCACCATTAGAGTAGCCATCATAGAGGACATTCCAGTTTTCTGTTACTCTGTCCTCTATTATACAAAACCCAATGCCATTATGTCCTCTATTTTTCTCTTCAAGAGACATAAAGGTGTCTGGCTTCATATCAATAGAGGATAGAGGACAACCAGACTGTCCTCTAAGATGGTCACCCTAAGTCACCATGGCTGGACTCTGCTGGGCTCCAGCCTGGTGAACTATATGGTAAATATAGCCTGTTGGGTTTACACTAATATCATGCATAGTTTGTAATGTATAAGAAGGTACAAAAGTACTGCTTAAAAGTATGTTTATGGAGTACCTGTGCTAAAACTTGCAGCAGAAAAGGTAAAAAGCATCAATTCTATATGAACTATGAGTATATGGATATCTGTAGTAATTTAACTATATTCAAATTACTGCAGGCATGTTTATTTTAAAGTCACTATTTTAAAATTTGCCCCTCACTTCCATGTGCTCAGGGAGAGTGGGGTCTGACAGTAAGGGGCAGTGGGGAAAGGGGGAAGAAGCTGGTGGGACAGAGGGCAAGGGAGCCACCTGATGTGCTCAGATTTATTTTCCATGTTGCAGCAGTAGTAAGGGGACAAATTCAAGACAAGCCTCTAATAATTAGATTCTATATGTGGAAAATTTATAAATTTTCCATATATAGAAACTAATTAATGGGTGGGTCATATTATATTCAGGATTATCTTATATTTGAATAAATATGGTACATGCTATTCTTTATCAGGCTAGTTAGATTAATGTAGCATATCCTTCATCAATATTTTGACATATTAGTATCTTAGCTGTAGTCAGTCAGACAAATTAGTCAGACAAATGATGGAACAAAATGAAAATGAATTAGGAGGCTGAAGAAAACTACATAAAAGGTGATGTAGCAGGAACTTTATATCATGCCAAATATCCTGTAATGTTTGGGAAATGCTCAACTTTGAAGTCACATTCACATTTCTGACCTCCTGCCAATAATTTTGAAACGGGGCCTGCAAACAATACATCCTGGAAATTTCG
>NW_017728918.1:93405230-93437264 GCF_001723895.1 Crocodylus porosus | reverse complement strand
TTGTTCGCTTATATTTTGCCTTTGGATTAGTAATTTAGGAACTACAGTTTATACAGAGAAAATTGTTGTTATCATTTGACTCTAAACAAACCTTGGGCAATCTTTGATACTGGGGATTAGACATGTATCTATCAATTATCCTACAACTCTATGAATGGCAGCCTTCAACTACCTGAGTGATTACAAAAAGGATGGAGCTAGATTTGTGTCACTGTTGGCAGAGAAAAGAACTGGGAGCAATGGTCTCAAGTTGCAGCAAGGGAAGTTTAGGTTAGATAAAAGAAGAAACTTTCTCATGAGGAGGATAGTAAAGCACTGGAAGAGGCTACCAAGAGGGGTTGTGGGAGTCTCCATCATTAGAGATTTTTAAGACCTGGGTAGACAAAGCCTTGACTGAGATGAACTAATTGGGGATGGTTCTGCTTTGAGCAGGGTTTGGACTGGATTACCTTCTGATGTCCCTTCCAACCCAAATTTTCATAATTCAATTTTAACGCTCTACCAGGGAACAAGAAGGCTCCTGTTACTTGAGAGGAAACTGCAGCAGGGTGTGGTGGCTCAATGAAAGCTAGCCGCTAAGGAACTAACTATCTGCTAGCTGGGTTGTAGCCCAAACCCAGCAATAATAGGCACAAGGAACAGACAGGCTAGTTGCAGACAGTCAAAAAGCCTAAGGCTGAATCAATTCAGTCATTTAAGATTAATCTAAAATGGACAGATTAAATTGAAACAGAACTGAACATACATTTCCATTTGATTCAAAAGGCAACCACGTGCCTGCAGTAGCTTAGGCCAGAAGCTGGGGGATACTACAGCAGGGCTCTCTGGCTGGGTGTTCACTTCCTCTTCCTGCTGCCCCCAAGGTGTCTGGGATATGCAGTCCAGAATTACAACAACAGGGTTCTGCAGGGCTGCTCATCACTTCTTCCTGCTTCCAGGTGCCTCTGGGATCTTAGTCCACAGTTCAGCCAGCTGTAAATTTGAGTGGGAGGAACCCTTCCTGGCCCCAACCCTCAGCCAGGGTTTGCCTGATTGGGGGGTCAGTTCCCTCCTCCCCGCCACAGACTGGACTGCATCTCCAGCTGGCTTTGCCCCTCCACCCCTCCACCCCCCACCCTTCAGCCAGCCCTAATTGCTCTGGCTAAGGAGCAGAGGGGTAGGGCCAACCCTGCTCTCTGGACAGCTCACCCCAGTGCTGTCAATCATGTAGGGATGTTAGGAGACTGTGATTTAACTGGTAGCCAGGAAACAGTCTGGGATAGAAGTTTCATAAACTGGTTTGACCCAAATCAGTTAAGTCTGATACCTCATTCAACCAGGTTCATCTTAAACCAGTTTCAGCCATTTTGGGACTGGTTTACTGTGCACTGAAATTCTGTTACAGGTTTAAACCAGTTTCTGATGACTTAAACTGGTTCATGTGTCACTTCTGTCCCTAGCCACAGTGAGGCTACTTAGGGGCTAAAAGCTGTAAACAGCAGCTGAGCAGCCACAAAGGCAAACAAGCAGGCAGGCAGGGTCTTAGGGTCAGAATGAATACATCGGTGATGGCTGCTGAGTCACCTGACTAATGTATGAGCATGTGTATGAGCTCAGGGCCTAAGCCTACACAGTTGGTCTGGCCTGGGAGGTTGCAGAAGCAAGAGCAAGAGGATTGCTGGCAAACTTCTAGCTGGCATTGGAGCTATCTTAAGGAAGGCAAATATTACATCCCAGGGAATTGTGTGCAGAAAAATTCAAAATGATGTGCAGCAAATTCAAATTATGCAAAATTAATTCCTTTTTTTTTTTTACAAATTAAATATAACACTATTTGAACCTTCTTCAGAAATATATGCAGGTACTGTGTGTGGGGTGGGGTGTGGTTGGGGGTGGGTGTCAGATGTGTGTATGTGAGGGTTTGTGAAGGTATGGGTGGGCGTGGGGGCAGGGAGGTTGTGAAGGGCAATGGGGATGTGAGGGTATGCATGGGGTTTGTGAGTGTGTGGGGTTTGTGGGGGCATGTGGGTTTCCCCCATGTACAGCCCCTGCTTCCACATGACCCCTGGGCACAGCGTCCACCACCACATGTCCCCCTAACACAGCCCCTGCCACTGGCAGGCTTTACCTGTGCTCCTGGCAGCAGCAGAGTCCCCAGTGGTGCATGGCTCTGTTGAATCCTGAGGCCTGTATATGGTGGCACGGAGTCAGGCAAGTTTGGAATGCTGGTGGGCCTTCAGGTGAGATTGAGCTGGCTCCATGCCAGTATATGGGTCTTGCGGCACTGCCGGTGGGAACCATGGGCAGTCCCAGGTACTCAACTTTGCTTGCCCTGGCCAGGAATGCCCCAAAGGCCCACCACCAGCTGTTGCAGCCAGCGGCAGGGACTGTGCACCATGGGGTGAGAAGCATATGTTGCAGGGGCTCATGCTCACCCACAAACCCCACACATCCCCACAGCCACCCCCATCTCCTGCAGGCAGGAGTTCCCCTTCCTGCTTACCAGCTACACCCCCAGGAATTATGTGATATTATGCAATTATGCACAGTCATATGTTCTGCATGCAAAATAATGCAGGTGCATAATTGCATAATTCCCTGGGATGTAAAACATAGTGCCTGCTATAAGGGAACATTACCTGGGGTAAGGGGAAGCCTTGTTATGGAGGCAGGGAGCCAGTGTTTATGTTTGGACTCAGAGGGGATTTAGTTTGTTAGCCACAAGGCTTACTCCTTGGTTACAGTTTAAATCAACCACTTTGGGTATAGCTGAAAGGGGAGTGTGAGGAGGCTACAGCAGAGTGCTAGAGCGATGCATTGTGGGCTAACCCACAGTGGGGTGACAAGGGTACACCAATGTTTTGAACCTTGCTGAAGCCTTTGGTTCAGGACACTGTTAGCTTAGGCCTCAGGGACGGTCTAAAACCTAGAGGCAGTCTGAGATGGGAGCTGAAGCCTGGTACAAGTAGAAACCAGATTGGGCTGGGGGGGTGGCGTGTGGGTATGGCACCCAAAAGGGGTGAAGCCAGGCCAAGGGGGGTATGCACACTCAAAGGACAGACATGGCCAAGGGGTCCAAAACCAAGAAGCATGTACCAAGATCAGGGGGCCTGTGCACAGAAGCGTAGACCAGGGCTAGGGGCCCGGCAGTTTGGAGAAAGGCAGAAACAGGACCAGGGGCACAGCAGCTCAGAAGCCACATCCAACAGAGTGGATCTGAGCTAAGAGGCCCAGTGCATGAGAAGGGACAGAAGTCAAATGGGTTGTGGTCCCACCGAGGGAAACTGATTGGACAGGCAACATCCACGAGGCTTGAGCATGGCTAAAAGGAAGATGAGGTCATGAGCAATTAGGCCATAGCCCAACAGTGGATGAGATCTTGCTTAGGGGTCCCTGGGACAGCCTTCCTTTTACAAGTACATATACCTTATACCAAGCTGGCAGGTAAGTAGAAGGGGAGGATGCTTAAAGGAAAGAGCAAGATGGGACCACCAGGTGGCATCACTATCACCTATCCCTGAGGCCCCTTTGTTACAAATGGATATTGAGAAAATACATTCTTAGGAACTGGCTACAAAGTGTTGTACATGTGGTGGACTTACCGATAACAGCCCGGTGTGCTGGGCTTGGGAAAATCTTCATTGTGATAAGTGAAAATGTTCCACCAACCAGATGATGGCCAGGGAGGGGCTTGCCCTGCCCCTACACAGGGTGAGACAGAGAGCCTCACCTTGATTGAGGACTACACTTTGCAGGTCCAACAGCACTCTGGGGGCAGAGCCCCCAGAGAGTATAAAAGAGCTGGGAAAGAGCTGCTGAGTGGGTGGATGCTGCTGCCTTCAAGAGCCCCTGTGGATGCCTTGTGCGGACGGTTTCAACCCCAGTCAGTGTGCAGTGCAGGGCACAGAGCGAGACCCTGGGAGACGGTGTGTGGGACAGCTTGGGTCTTCAGCCACTTGGTGCACACAGCACAGTGCACGGAACCAGACCCTGGGAGCAAGAGGCTTGGATCTGCAACCCCTGGCATGCGGCCAGGGCTCCCAGTGCACAGCACAGAGCCAGATCCCAGGATCAAGAGGCCCAGGTCTGCAACCCCTGGCATGCTGTCATGGCTCCGGGTGCATGGAGCCAGCAAGACTCTGGGAGCCATCCACAGTGGCTCAAGTTTCCATCTCCTGGCATGTGGCAAGGAATCCAGTGTAGGAGACGCTGCACGGAGGGTCTAGGACCTGACCAAGGCCCGGAGTCACGTAAGGGTTTCCAACCCTGAGCAAAAGCCAAAGTCCCCATGAGCACACGATGGTGCTCAAGGCTCTGAACAGGGAGTGGCCCAGGAGGAGCCAGAGGCTCCAGAGGCTTTTCCAAATGAGAGCCATTCACTTGAGGGGATGAGGAACCCCACCTGGGCATCAGATTCATGAGTTGCTGGGGAATAGGGTTCCCACAGGGGAGGGGAAGTCTTTTTAGAAAGGGGTTCCTGGAGAGGAGGTCCAGAAAAGGTCCCTTTTGAGTTTGTGGGATGCCTAGGGGGCTTGGTGTGAGGCCCAAGGGGCAACAACTTCACAGGTCGCTCGAGCATAATCCAGGCCCCAGGAATGTGGCAGGGCCTTAGGGACCCTTTTAATAGTTTAAAGTTACTTCTATTGTGCCTTTATAATTTATGATATTGTGCCTTATATTTTATAATATTGTATGTTATGTTTTATGATATGTGAATTGTGTGCTCCTGTATCAGTAAGAAAACTAACATTAGATTGTAAAATCTATATTGAGATTCTGCTGGGACCCTTCCCCATTACTTACCTGGGTTTACTTATAATTTTTCTGAACCCCAGTTATGGTCATCTATTGTAGAGAAACAAGGTTATTAGTCCTATATTACCTATACATATCTGTATCAGTTATACATTAACAGTTATCTTTTACAGTTCCCTGTGAATTGTAATACATTTGTAGATAATTAAGTTATCCCTTGTCCTGGCCTGACTCTACAGAGATTAGAGGCAAGTGGATGGTATTTTGCAGATGCCTCCCACAGCACTTCTGCTTAGCTATCTACCCCTTTTATTTAGAGAGGAGAGCACATACTTTGGTGCAACCAGGTTACATATAATGCTAACAAATGGAAAAAAGGGAAAACTGTTTTGTTCTGCAATCTTTTCCAGCTATAGTAATTTAAATGTTACTTATAGCATCAGCACTAATATCCTTTTGGACCGAGTCTGATTTTTTACCCTGCAGTTTTCCTTCATCCACAGGCCTTTAAAATATGAAGGCAGTTGATAAAGTGTTACAAAAAACCCAAAAATGATGTTTCTGGCTATTTGTATATCTTGTTATTCAAGAGGGGGCAGGTTGCATCTGATAGGGGTTCATTAGGAGAGTTTTACCTAATGGCAGCTGATGGAACAGGCACTGTGGCTGCTGTAATAATAAGTAAAATCTGGAGCAGGGCTAAATTAAGTATTAGACTTGATAGGAACTGCAGTGATCAAAGATCACGGGGTTAGTAATGACTTCTAAGAGTCTCCTTTACTCTGTGTCCAGTCCCACTTCACCCCAAGGACACTGAAAATGAGGCATAGTAAGAAAGACCAAGACCTAATCATCTATCCAAAGGAGTGCTAGTACCGGGGGAAAGACATTTCTGGTCTCAGTCTTTCAGGTAGTCTCCAGTCTACATTGCTTCTCCAGGGTTCCCCATCCCACCCCTGCCAATACAATCCCAAATATGCCTGGGATAATAAACATAGGCATTTTCATTTTCTTTCCCACACAACTGAATTTGCACATATTTCCCAGCATTTTTATTGGAAATGTATATGTGAAGAATGTGAGAAATTTTTGAGCCCCTTCATCAGCTGATGGGAACTGTTCACATCTCTACTGCTATGTGGACTGGGCACAGTATAAACTACAGCTGCCCTAAATTGTCTTTAAGAGCCATTAAGAGAGACAACTCTCATGCCAGCTCTGGAGCAGTGTGCACCCCCTGCAGAACCAAGAAGGAGGTTCCCTGCATTAAGGGAGGTTTCTGCCTGTCTGAAAGCTTTGCTAGCACCAACTGTGCTGTAGAGAATCCGTCCTGTAGTGGCTCTTTGTCACATCAGTGCCCTAATGCCATTATAGTATCCAGTGACTGTGGTGAGAGGTACTTTAAAAATGTAAGTAGACTGGGAGAACAGCTTTTCTGTTTTTGTTGCCATTGCAACCAGACTGATATAACAAGAGATATTTGTACTACAAGGCTGGTGCAATTTACCAGCACTGTAGAATGAGTCTTGGCCAGGTGCCTGTCTCTTTGGTCCAGGCATGAGGAAAGAATTAAAATTCATCCTTTAAGTCCCAGATTTTTCTCTCTATAAATCATGACACTGAGCTTGAGAACCTCAGGGACAGCAAGGGGGATTTTCTAAATCCCTGATGCATAGCAGATCTAACCCTGTGTGTTGAAAGCAGCAGCAGACGTGGCAGGTGTGCTCCCAGGTGAGGGCGCCTGGGGGCCTGAAGCATGTGAGCAGGGTTCCCATTGAGAAAAGAAACCAAAGCAAAGCAGGAAGCAAATACAAAAAATATTCCGGCAGTTCATGTCATCACAGACTGTTTAAAGCAACAGGCTGACCAGGCTGGTTAATCATTACTAAGAGCTAGAACACGCAGAGAGATTCACTACTAACTACGCAACAGGAACTCATTTGAGAGAAGAAAAGAATCATCAGAAACAGCAAAACTACAAAAGAATCAAGCTTAGATTTTCTCATTATTTTTAGTTTTTTTGTGTGGGGGACTCAAGGATCAATGATTTTTTGTTCCTCCAAGATTTCAGACTATACACTGTTCATACGTGTTTTCTTGATTGGACGGGGAAGTGAAAAATTCCCCCATATGAGCTATTGCACTTTAATGCTCAGGTTTCACTCCTGACTCGGGAGTTGCCTTGTAATGAGCTCTCAGTAGAGCTTTGGAAAGAGAAGTTTCCAGCTGCAGTAAGATTTATTTCATTTTGTGCCAAGAGGGAAAAGAAATTCTACAAAGAACTAAAATGTTGATGATGCAGACATTTGCTTAAGAGTGTTGCATCTGGGAGACGAAAAAAAAGAATAAGGAGGAGAGAGAAGGTGGCTCAAAGAAAGAGTATCAGGATGGGGAACTTTTGCCAGAAACACTGCCTGTGTTTTGTGTCTTGTGCTCCTTGGCTATTCCAAGAGAGAGACTGTGAACAGAGTGAGAAACACAAGACTGGCCAAGTCATCCACAATCCAGCCTTGGTAGGGAATGACTTGCAGCCACGCAACCTCTCCCAGGGAACACGGACTATGCCTGAGCCAGACAACAAATATAAAACAAAGCCTCTTCCTCCTCTGCCTTGTCCAAAGCAGAAGAACTGCAGGTTTGTGGCGTTGTTTGACTACCAGGCCCGCACTGAGGAGGATCTGAGCTTCTGTGCCGGGGATAAGCTCGAGGTACTGGATTCAACCCAAGAGGGTTGGTGGTATGCTAGACTCCTCTTGGCGAGTGAGTCAACACGAACTGGTCGCAAGCTCCAAGGCTACATCCCTGCCAATTATGTAGCTGCTGATGAAAGCATTGAGGCTGAGCCGTAAGTAGCACACACATTTTATGTGCATGACTATGATCTTTTTGACTTAAAAGAGTGACTTGTGATTGAGAAGTTCCTTACCTAACAAGCTGTCTCCCTGACTTCCATGGTGCTTTAAGTCGTAGAACTAGTCAACATGAGTAAGGAAATTATAACCTGGTCCTAAACAAATAATCAGTTAAGACAAAATATCCGCAGGGTTTGTTATAATCTATGTTACTCTCATCTCCGAAATGCTTTAGTCATCTGCTTTAAAATATGTGGGAGTAATGGGTAGATCATGCCTGGTAGAGATAGTTGCTAAGATTATTTTTGTGTGTACACACACACACACACACACACACACACACACACACACAGCACTTTTTGAAGAGTCAGACTAGGTCCCTGTTCCAAAGAGCTTGCAGTCTAAATAACTGTAACCGTATTAAATTAGTTAAAGGCTTAGCAAGCTATAAAACTGCCACAAAATACAATGATGAGTGTGTCTCTAAAGCAAGGATTCTCAACCAGTGTGCTGCAGCACCTTGGGACCCTCAGGGTTCTTTCAAGGGTGCTGTGGGGTGCCGTGCAATGTGAGCATTGTTAGATGTACAAACATAATTCACAAGATAAACCCTCAGCTTTCAAGCAGGAATCTATAACGTTAAAACAGTCTGACCTGTTGTGGACTTTTCAGAGTTCTTTGCAACACAAGCTTTATTATTTTTCTGTAGTCAAAAACCAACTGAAAACTAAGAACTGGCATTTTCTGAGATGTGCCTTGCATCTAATGAAAGGTGCTAAAGTCGAACGAGGTAGGGAACCATGCTCTAAAAGGGCTGAGATCTGTTTTTATTTATGGTTTGTGAGTATTGCATCCTTTTCTTTGGAATAGTTGAAGTTAACTTGCAGCATTATAAAAGGAAGATGATGGATGAAGCAAAGTAACATACACTGGATTTGTTAATGTCTGATATAACTTGGCAAAGAATCCAAATATTTGGCCGCTTCTGCAAGACTTCTCTGCACTAACTTCATCCTTCTTTTTGTTCCCGCCCATCTATGGCAACGTGATGAAATTAAGCTTTCAGCCATGGTATCTTGGACTCTATCTTTGGTGCCTGGGATTCTAAAGCAACCTGTTGTCCAAATACTAACCAAACTCAGGACTGTTTAGCATCTAAGTCATCTTAGATCAATTTGGGTGCATTCATCTGGGAGTAAGCATGTAAAATTGATCATTTAGAAATCCAGTGAGAATAGACTATTTCACTAGTGGCATGAGCCTTGGTAGGACATATTATTATGTGTATATTGAGGTTAGCTACATTTGATCTTTAGCCAAAAGATCCATTTATTAACCAAGAATAGATGCATGTTTCTGCTAAAATGATTACCACAGGAATAGACAGCAACACAATATCATTAAGCTTCAGAGATAACATTGATTAGGAACAAGTGATATGCCTTATTTTACTATCTGCAGAAGTATATTTCAGTCTTTAGAGGAACGATGTTAGACTTATTGAGATAAATCCTTTGTCTCTGAAATATGTCCCTGACATTCCTGATGCTTTGGCTGATACTTAAGACTCAGTAATTCTACCTTACACTAGCTGAGGAGTCTTCATGCTGGGAACCAATTTTGGGTAGCTTGAAGTTCTGTTTGTACTCTGGAGACCTTAATTTGCAGGCTCTGTCTAGTCCATTGCATTTGTACACCGAGTCAGGCAGCACTTCTTTCATTCATATTCAAAAGACTATTTTTCTTGAACCACAAAAAATTAATTTGCCAAACAGCATTTCTCTGAAGCCACCAGAGAAATGCTGATGTGCTCCAATTCTGACCCCTGCTCTCTTTCAAGAACTGGTTTCCTTGCAAGTTTTCCAGGGTTTCTGTTTCTCGTCACAGTTAGAAATACTGTCAAAGCAACTTCTCTAGGACTTAGCAGAATCTTATTTACCCTGCTCTCTCTTATCTTTCTAAATGTTCAACATTTGATATGAGGTTATCTCCCACAGTGTGCATAATTTGCACTGAACAGTCCTTCTTTTCTCCTTGTTGGAGTATCACATTTTTTTCTCTTTCTTTTTTTTTAACCTCTCTCTTTTTTTTCAACAGAGGGAATATTAAATTTTGCCATCTCTGTTTTTGCTTCAGAATCTTGAAGGGGAGTTTCTTCAGCTCGAAACTGAAGGGTCCTTTTTTCAAGATGTTTCCTTCAAGGAGTTTGACATAGGAAGAAATCTAAGTTATTGAGAATAGAAAAAATGTTTAGTTACCCTGTTTTTATTACTTTTTGATTTACCTGCCATAAGCCCTCTAGTTCTACCTCCAGTGTTATAGGAATGGACATTTCCATGCCCATGTGCTGTATGGTGTATGGATCCATGGTGATCTTCTAAAATTTATCATCAGACTTCATTTTTGTTGATTAAAATATATAGTTGTTTTACCTGGTTTTTTCCCCCCAAAATGTTGAAATTATCTATCTGTACTATATACAGTGAACAGTATCTATCTGTCTGATAAAGTCAATCTACATGTTTCTGTTTTTTCTTTCCGGCAGAAGACAGCACTGGGTATCATCTGTCATGACAGCTTTGTTGTTGAAATATCATGAGATTCTATACTTTTTTCCTTCCACTTTGTAACTGGAGGCATTAAAAATAGATTTTCTGACACAGGGGGCATCAGTTAGACCGATGATTCTCAGTTGATTGCTGTGGCACCCTGGGGTGCCATTAGATCCTTTTAAGGATGTCACGATGCCTGGACCCTGTGGGAGGCAATGCAATTTCTGCTAAAATGCCCACTGCCCAGCATTCCACAGACAAGTGGTGCCTGCAGCTGTTCCCCAGCAGGCCCCGTGGTGGCCACCCCATGCTGTGACTGGTGTACTCTGCTGCAGGCTGGTGGGTGGAGCCAGGCCTTACAGCCTAGCTCAGACCCCTACTCCCACTCCTCTTATGCTTCTAGGGTTGGAAGGAGGGACAGATGGCTGCAGTCACTGGCCTGGGAGATCCCAGAGGTTTATTCTCTGGGGTAGACAGCTGCCCTGGTTCCCCTGTAGCTGAGGCAGGGGAACCAGGGCAGCACCCCTGGGCACTAACTTGTGTAAAGGAAAAATAGCAGCTGCTGCTGGGGTCACATAGCTGCATTGGCAGTATGATATCAGTTGGAAGTCGCTGCTGCCTCCGCGTTGCAGCTGCCCTAGGTGACTAGCTGCCTTGTTACACCTCTGGGGTTGGCTTTTGGGTCTTCCAACTTGTTTGGGTCCAGACAAAACAGTTCATTTGTTCTAGCCAAAGTAAAACTACAAAGGGAATTACCTCTCTTTGGCCTTTATGACACATTATATAGATTGCTCAATTAACTAGTTAATCACACAATAAATTTAAACCAGCCACATGTACAAAATAAGCATCACATGATAAAAATGTCTATTCATCTATAAAAAGAACTAACCAGCTGTCAAGTTAGTGCTTGAAAATATGTAACAGCTCCATAGTTATCTATCCAGCTTTAATCTGAATATGTAGCAGGGCCCTTTAATTCAGTCTAGGTAAGTCTGTGGTAATGTTGAGCAGGTAGGGAAAACAATGGGAGAAAATGGCAGAGCTTAAATGGTTCTCCCTAAGCATGAATTTTTCTCACCTTTCTTTATGCCTTCATAACAAAAATGGATCTGTTTGGATTCTTGTGTTTGGAAAGTCCAAACAGAGGCACCACTAAGGATAACTTTGCTCATCTGTGCTTCTCTCTTAGCAGAAGGCTCCTTCTTGGGATAAAGGTAACTATGTATGGAGGGCAGAGTCTAGATTATCACACAAACATGTCAAAGGATGTATTTTCCTAGGTGGCCAACATCTATTTTTGAGCAGATGGAATTCTGCCACCCTTATTCATGTTGAGTGGCATCTTGCTCTGTAATTAGTCCCTAAGGCATTCAAAAAAGCCTGAGGCTGAATCGGTTCAGTCTTTGCAGGTTAGTCTAAACTGCACAGATTAAATTGAAACAGAAGTGAACAGACATTTACCTTTGATTCAGTAAATGCAGTCACATGTCTGCAGTGACTCAGGCCAGAAGCTGGGGGGTGGGGGGGTGAAGGGGGGATGCTAGAGTACAGCTCTCTGGCTGTGTGTTCACTTCCTCTTCCTGCTTCCAGGTGCCTCTGCATTTTGTAGTCCAGTTACAGCCAGTAGTAAGTTTGAGTAGGGGAAAGGGTATTTAGTCCCCCTCCCTGGCCCTAGACCCTAGCCAGGGTTTGCCGGGGGGGGGGAGGGAGGGTAGTTCCTGTAGACTTGGCTGCATCCCACAATTGTCAGCCAACCCTCACTGCTCCAGCTAGAGAGCAGAGGGGAGAGGCCAGCTCTGCTTGCTGGAGCAGACAGCCCAGCCCAGTCCAGGGCTGGAAAGCATGCTGGGGGACTGTGATTTAACTTGAACCAGGAAGGGGGCTGAGACAGAAGTTTCATAAACCGGTTTCACCCAAATCAGTTAAATCTGATGCTATATTCAACCAAGTTTGTCTTAAACTAGTTTCAGCCATTTTGAAACTGGATTATGTGCACTGAGCTTCTGTTCTGTTACAGGTTTAAACCACTTTCTGATCACTTAAACTGGTTTATGTGCGACTTCTGTCCCTATCCTGAGAAATCAGTGCTGCTCAACATAAAGAAAGTGCCAGAGAGAAAAGACAGTTATTACTCTTTAGCCAGCTGTGTTGTGATGGGGGAGGGCAGGGCAGGGCTATATTCCCTGCCCTGCCACAAACATTAAATATTGTATGGATCACTCAAAGACTAAAATAATGGGGTGCTATATGAGTACTCAAGATAGAGAGAATAAGGTCTTTAATTTTTATGTTGATTAGTAAATAACCTCTTCCTTGCTGACTTTTACTGCACCTGCTGTTCTCATACTAACAATATTGTTGTCAATGAAATGTTAGGGTATACTTGCTATTTTCAGAGGCAGGTGTGTTCTGTCTGGGTGTACCTGGAATGCTTGATACTAATCAAGCGATTAAAGATAGGCATGTGTTTAATTTAACACACTCACCCATGATCTGTATATGGCATTTCACTTCCTGAGGACTTAAATGTGTAATAGTACAAAAAATATTCTACCAAATATTTTGGTATATAAAGAAACAGCCTGAATAGCAGGAGAAAACATTTATGTCTATGAAGCCTCTGTACACTTCCCTCCAGCTGGGAAGAATCCAAGCAGTAGAGGATGCTCTATTTCCAATTCTAAGGGGCTGGGCTCTGCACAGCTCAAATATATACCTCCTCACTCCTTTCAGAATTTTTTTTTTCCATCTCCGAATTCAGCAAAAATGCTCCAGATCCATTATTGTTGTAGTTTTGTAGCTGCAGAGTCAGGGTTGGACTTACCACATTATGGTTGATCACAAATTTTAGTGTGGGTTAGATATACAATTGCTAATGATATTTCCACCAGCTCCAGTAACTTTAGCACAACAATGTGTGCACCCACTGCTAATTTTTTTGGGTGGAGCTTCTGTTATTAAAAGACATTTTTTTTTTCCCCTGGAGCCTGACTGCATGAGCTGTGTGGGAACCCAGTCCTTCCCTCCATGGCTGTTGTCCCCGGGACCACCTGAGCCAGGTACCTGTGGGCAGGTACCACCGGGGGGAGCGGGGTGCTGCTGCTGCAGAGGGAAGCCCAAGCCCCCTTGCCTGCAGCCCTAGGACTGCTCTGCCCACTGGCAGCTTGCCTTCCCCTCCCTGTTACTGGAGAGGCATGTACAACATGGGTGTACACGACACAGGGGTTTACTTTGCCTTAAATCGAAGCGATGTTTTAAAAAACCCACTGTTTCAATTTAGGGCCTCCGTTTTGCCTACACACACCCTTAAGCAGCTGGCCCAATTAATAGGAAATTATCAAAGACTTTTGCTTATTTAGAGAACCACGCTACATCTTAACAGAGTTGCCCGGTTAACACTCAGGTGGTTCTTCCGAGCCCCGTGACCTGACAGTGTTAGGGTATGTATTTCCTTCCTTCTTTTCATACTTTTTCCCAGTTGGAGCCTCTTAATTTAAAATTATTTGGGCAGCTGCTTGTTATTTTAATAGTAACATTTTATGAGTGTAGGGAGTGTTCTTTTGAGGCCTTGATTTCACTCATTTTGAGAGTACAATTTTATAAAGGGCTAGAATGTTCTATGAAGGTAGGTTCCTTCTAGTTTTTTTTTTCCTTTGTGCATTAGTTTGTGCCCAGAATGATGATGTGGGCAAGGCTTCATATTGTCAGTGGGAATGTGCTAGAGAAAAAGATGGCATCTACTTGATCTGATAAGATCTACATTTGGAATTCTAATTTTAAGGGTTTAGAAATAAGCAGCCATAATATAAACTAACCCAATGAAAGATCTGTTCATCATTCTTCAAGTTTAACCTTCTTTAAAAATAAAGAAAATGGGATGAAAGAAGATGGAACAATTTGAATAGGTTTCTAGATGGGGAAGTAGAAATCTGAACTAAAATATAGGAACTTTCCTGACAAATAGTAGGTTCTCTCTCTCTCTCTCTATGCCTTTTCTGTGTTGACTGCTTTCCTGCACTGTAAACAGGAACCATAGTAACACAGATTCACCTGTCCTCCTTTTCTTCCTGCCAATTGTTTTAACTAAACAAGAAAGCAACATGGTGCAAATTATTACGGACAACAAATACTGCCCAGCTGTACGGTTAGTTTCAGTGAACCGAAAACTAACCAGTGGGAGTGACAGTGCTACAGAGAAACCTGTCTTTGTTTCTTAGAAAAAGGGTGGAATCTCATTATGGTGGGCCTCTTTCTTATAAAGAGCCCATTCACTATTTATCTACAGTTAATTGTATTATATTTATTCCTCCCAACAGTACAGACACAAAGGAGTGCCATGCAGTAAATCCAAGCAGAAGTAGTGGAGCACATCTTACAAGTTTATTCTGATATTAAAGCTATCAGTTGTTCTCAGGATGCTGTCTATATTGGTATTTCACAATGTTTTGATAATAGAACCCTCCTTTCTAAGTTGATGTAGCTAATTGTGAATGCTGCCATTCACATTGTTAAAGATTTTCCCCTTAACAAAAGCCTTCATGCAAGATTTAAAAAATCTTCATATTGTAATATTTTCTCCCGTTTTAAATATCTAGTGAATAGTGAAGCAGTTAGTAATGCTGCTATTTAAAGAATCACCTCTAGAATTTGAGTTGGCGTGAGTAAAGTAGTTTATAGCTCAAGGCTATTATTTCAGACTCTTTGCAACCTCTACTAATGGTTGCGTTAGTTAGACAGGACGTTGTTCCAAAGTTTTCTTCACAAACATAGCAGAGAGACATGCTCCTTTAAATGAAAACTGTGACTGCAGAATATCTGGAAAGTCTGTCTATATCCCTTTTCTCCCCCTACGCTCACTTCACAAAATGCTGTCTTATTTTTAACATTAGAACTAATAGTAATTCTAGAAGCGTGCTATATGTTCTAAAGCACCTTGTTTCTTGAGTTTCTGAGGCTCTGTCCATCTCTAAAATTAAGTGTTCCAGCTCTTCTCTTATATAAAAGCAATCTTTAATCACAGAAATAAGTAGTTATTGTGTACCTGTAATGGCTGCATAAAAATTCTAAAATAAAAGTATTTTCCTTAAAAGATGATACAATTACATTTAAAGTATATGCAAGTTTTAAAGCCAGAAGTACGATGCTTGTTAAATTCCCCCAAAATAACTATCAGACCAGTAAGGCAAAAGAGGGCATATATTGTAAAGCTGTGAGGAGATGCTTTGGTTGTGTTCTCCTTTGTGCTTTAAACTCAAATACATGATGCATGTGATCACACACCATTCCAAAGAGAAACTTTCTGGTCTAAGCCAGGGAAAAAAGATTCTTAAAATCAAGACTCTTTGAATGATTTTAAAGCCTATAATCTAACATTGAAATTAAATGGTATTAACTGTACTTCTTATAAAACAAAAGTTCAGAATACTGTATGCACGTTAAGGCTGAGATTCATAAAGGGACTTAGGAGTGATGATGCTGTGTTCCCAATTCAGGAAGTTATAAGCCTAGGTCAAGGAATGAAATTCACAAATCTGGGTTGGATATCTAAGTTCTTTAAACTTTAAATGGTGAGACTTTGGTTCCTAGGAATAGGATTCATAGGCTAGGGACAGACATTTACACACAAACTGGTTTAAGCGATCAGAAACTGGTTTAAATCTGTAACAGAACAGACATTCAGTGCACATAAACCAATTTGAAAATAGCTGAAAGCAGTTTGAGATAAACCTGATTGAATGTAGTATCAGACTTAACTGATTTGGGTCGAACAGGTTTATGCAATGTCTGTCCAAGACCCTTTCCTGGTTTAACTTAAACCAGAGTCTCCCAGCATCCCAAGTGCTTTGCAGCCCTGGGTAGAGCTCTCTGCTCCCAGGAGCAGGGTTGGCCCTGCCCTTCTACTCCCTGGCTGGAGCTCTGGCAGAGGTGGCAGACTCACCAGCATCTGCCTGACTTCCCCATGCCACTGCCCCCACCCCTCACTGCTCAAGCAGGGATTTCCCTTCTCCTCTCCCACAGCATGAACCATAGCCAGAATGTGGTACACTAGCAAATGCTGAAAGGTATTTGTATAAGGCAGACAGGACGGTGTCCACTGAGGGCTTTTTGGAGCTAATCTACAAGTAGCTGGTAGTGTCCCTCCATTCTTTCCTTGGAAAAAGCTCTTTAAGAAGAGTTTGAACTAATGAGAGAGCCTTTGTTTTGTTTTGATGGGGTGCTAAATGCTCTGTTATCACCTCCCTGCTGGGCTGGTCAGGAGCAGTGAGGGAGGGAGGGGGACCCCTCCCTAATTGGAGCATCCTGCCTGCCTCCCCCCTCCCGCCTCAGCTCAGCCCTGTGGAAGAGAGGGGAGGGCTGCTCTAGCATTCCTAGTGTCCCCTGACTTCTAGCCTGAGCCACTGCAGGCATGTGCCTGTATTTCTTCAGTCCAGAAAGCAGATCTGTGCAGTTACAAACAGGTTCAGCCTAGCGAGTTTTTACAAACCTGCAAGGATTGAATCAATTCAGGCTCAGGCTTTTTGAATGTCTGTCCCTAGCCATAATGGCCAGCCTGCTCAGTGGGGGGTGCAAACCAAGCAGTAAACATAAAGGAGAAATGGATGTCTGAAATTTTGTCTCTGAGGCAATATCTGTGAATTTTCATTGCAGCCCTGAGTGTACATATGTATGTGAGACTGAAATTCATAGCCTTAATCTCCTTTCCTCACACTTGGGTGCCTAAGTCATTCCCTTATATTCAAGAGATTGGCTTGCAGATGGCACTACCTGCTTTTGCACAAACCAGTGGTTTGAGTAGTCCCCTAAGAAGTGGGAGACCAGGGTTCAAAGCCTTCTTCAACCAGAGAGGTTCAGATTCACATCTCTGAATTTACAGGAAAGTACCCTAATCATAGATTTCATAAACATTAGGGCTGGAAAGGACCTCGGAAAATCACTGAGTCCAGCCCCCTGCCCCAGGGGCAGAAAGTCAGCAGGGATCATAGGATCCCAGCAAAACAGACATCCAAATGTCTCTTGAAGGTGTTCAAAGTAGGTGCTTCAACCACCTCCAGCAGCAGTCTGTCCCAAACCTTGGGGGCTTGGACAGTAAAGAAGTTCTTTCTTATGTCCAGCCTGAAATGGCCACGGAGGAGTTTGTGACCATTTGACCTTGTCATTCTTTGGGGCATTCTGGTGAACAGATGTTCCCCCAGATCCTGGTGAGCACCCCTGATAAACTTAATGGTGGCCACCAGCTCACCCCTTAGCCTGTACTTTTCAGGCTGAAGAGTCCCATGGCTCTCAGCGTCTCATCATAAGGTCTGTTTTCCTGAGCTTGGATCATGCACATAGCTCTCCTCTGCACCCTCTCAAGCTTCTCCACATCTTTTTTGAATTGTGGAACCCAAAACTGGTCCCAGTACTCCAGCTGCGGCCTCACCAAGGCCGAGTACAAGGGGAGAATGATGTCCTGGGATTTGAAGTTGCAAAATGTTAGATTTTATCAAATGTATATGCATGGACAGATCTAGGATTTTGAAGAAGGGGTTGTGACCTTAAGGAACAGCATGCTGAAAGGCAGTCTGATCTCCTTGCCCCAGGCCCAGACAAAGCTCCAGGCTTGGCCAGCCTGGGGTGCTTCACAGGAGTGGGGGCAATGGGAGAAGGAGTGGGAGCAGTCTTTTTTTTGCCTTGTGGTGGGAGGTTGGAGAGACCACATCTCTCTGATGGCCTGATGAAGAGCCAGGTCCCTTCACCCTATACCTGCCATAGAAATCAAAGCAGGCTGTAGCTATACAACTGTTATCTGCCCACCACCCAAGATTTACCACTCTGTGTGCACGCACAAACAACAAGTAACTACTCCCATCAATGAAAGTGAGTGTCATACCTGTGAAGGTATTGTAATGTAGCAGGTAAACGGGTCATTGCAAACTTTATGAGCACCAAGCTTGGCATTTTCAAATTCTAATATTACCAAGAATTATGTCATAATTTACTCAGCTTTGAAATTACAGAATTTTCTTTGTTTCATCTATCATTGAAATTAGTGTATACAATACACTTTGTATTTAGTTTATACTTGTTTCCAATATCATACCATGGTGGAGAGATTGATGATGAAGTGTGTCAGTGCAACAGACCACAACCTTAATTGATCATTTACAGACATACGATTTTGGGTACAATGAGATTCAGGTGGCCTTTAATTAATCCATACCACCTACTTACTTACAGACTAGGGGGAGGGAAGACCCAAGGCATGCTGAAAACATTGTACAATTATTTACTTTTGCTTCTAGATCAGGCTAAGTTTTATAAAAATTCAGTATTTAAACTCCTCAATCTATATTTTAGCCATGTCAGTACTGTAGGGTAGGGCACTCAGCACATTAGGAGTAGGTGGGGGTTCCAGTCCCCTTGTCCATGCCTGTATCTACATTTTAAATTAAACAGCTATTGCAGAAAATCTGAAATAGTCCCCAGGGCAGGAACCAGATCTGGGATTTGCCTACTTTAGCTGTAGTCCAAGTACTTGGCAACAAATCAATCCCCAGTTTTCACTTTCTCTCTCTGACCCCATGAATTATTTCCTATATAGCAGGGGTGGCCAACCTGTGGCTCTGAAGCCACATGCGGCTCTTCAAAAGTTAATATGCATCTCCTTGAATCTTTGCACAAGCACATAGTGACCAGCTTCCAAATGGAAAAGACCATTTGGAATGTCCAAATGGAAGCTGGTCACCATGTGCTTGTGCAAAGCAAACCAAACCCTGGCATGCATCCATTGATGCATCTCAAGCAAAACCAGGGATGTCATCCTCGCACTTTACTCAGCCTTAGTGAGGCTGCAGCTGGAGTACTGCATCCAGTTTTGGGCCCCTCACTTCAGGAGGGAAGTAGATAAGCTCGAGAGAGTCCAAAGGAGAGCCACCCGCATGATCAAAGGCCAAGAGAGCAAGCCTTACAAGGAGAGGCTGAGGGACATGGGATCCTTCGTCCTGGCAAAGAGAAGGCTCAGGGGAGACTTGGTGGCTGCTTATAAGTATATAAGGGGTGTATACCAGGATCTGGGAGAACAGTTGTTCACCAGGGCTCTCCAGGGGATAGCAAGGTTTAACATCCACTAACTTCTGGAAGGCATAAGGAAAAACTTCTTTGCAGTCCGAGTGTCCAGGGTCTGGAACAGACTCCCCCCAAGAGGAGGTGCAAACACCTACTCTGGACTCATTCAAAAGGCGATTGGATGCTTATCTTGCTGGGATCATTTGACCCCAGCAGACTTCCTTCCTATGGCAGGGGGCTGGGCTTAATGATCTAATGAGGTCCCTTCTAGCCCCTAATGTCTATCATGTTTATGTAATCAATATCCTTCAAAAAAGCAATTACAATCTTTTAGTGATCACAGTGCTCTGCATTTCCTTATACTTGCACTGTAAATGGCATTGTTGCCCAACTTTTTCAAACTAGCCACCAAACTAGTTGCCAAAAATAAATTCTTAAACCCATGTTCATTCATAAAATAATTAAAGCAGTATGATTTACAAGAACTGCTGAATGCTCACAAATCTCAGCAAGAGTTGTATATGTTCTGCATTATAAGCCTCACTCTCTGCTCCCAGTTTTGCAAATATTGACTTGTATGACTAGTTAAGTCTCTTATTTACTTCTTCTAAATAAGGGATCCTCAAGGTTTCCTTTTGTTGTACCTTTTCCCAAACTCCTACAGGTTTATGAATGTTTATAACTTTGTGTATTATTTTCAGCTGTTCACATGGATGAATTGGTACCTTATTTATCCATAGAAGCTTGCCCATTGTTTTTCCACCCTTCAGAATGACAATTTGATGAGTAGGAAATTTGCTGAATATTCAAAGAGAATAATAATTAGATCTTCCTCATTATTAAGAGGTTAAATTACTTGACAAATCATGCACAAATATTTTAATAACAAGGTACCACTGGCAGTCTTTCCTGACTTAGTGTTACAATGTATTTGAGCAGGAGTTTTAACTATTTGGTGGAAAAGCAAGAGGTCAGTCTTCCCAGTCACCCTGGCAGTTAGGAATGGTGTCTGAAGAAGTACTGAAGAGTTATTTTTTCCCCCGATACAGATACATTCAGTCAAGAGTCTGTTACTGAGCTGCAGATGTGTCCTGCAACTCTCTGGAAAGGGGAAAGAGCCAGAATCGGTTTCAAGTTTCAGACTACGTATTTTGTCTCTGATATCAGTCAAAGGAAGAAGCATGTTTTGGCTACTACAGTCCCTCCATATCATACACTAAAATATTATCTGAAAGAGGTTTAGAATCTGTTTGTGTTGCTGGACACCATATGAAAAAGTTTTTGTGCAGAGCTAGTATACCTAATATTGATGGAAAGATCTGACTCAAATTCTTTAGTACTTTTCTTGTGTGTATAACCTCTTTCTGCAGCTATATCAGCTGATTTCCACCCCAAATTCTAGTTTTTGGATACAGATACAGACCTCTCTCTTGTGAATTTAGGGCTTATAGGTCTTTGAAAGCAACAATAGGGGATTTTATGGCTACTAGTGGAGCATTAAGGAAAATAAACTGTTTCTGATTAATTTATGAAACCAAAGCTTGATAACTTAAACATGAAGTTTGAGGACTTGAATGTAAACATATGTACATTTTCTTTTGCTTTCCATTGTCTGGACTATTTTACCATATGGTGGTATTGTAGCTATGATGATTCAGAAAATATGTTAGAGGCAATGATTTGGGGGGGATAATATCTTTTATAGTTGGGAGAGATTTTAGATAAGCTTACCTTTTGCCCAAAAACGTATTTAAAATTTATTCCCGACCATGTAGCTGGTCCAATAAAAGACAGCCCACCAAAAATGCTCTCCTTTACTGTTAAGACTTAAAGAAGCTTCTGCTTTGTACTTCACGTGGAAAAAACATTAGCACTTCTTTGCATATAGGTTTTAGACAAGGATTAACACATGCCTAAGAGTTTTCACAGGTACCTTGCACGTTTATATGCAGAAGGGAAAAAGGCTTGAGAAGTGCTTGTTTTCACTCTTGCTTCAGTCCTCCTAAAGAAGAAACAGGCACTTAGGTCTATGATTGTGCTTCACAGATTAAGGCCTGAAACAATGTCCATTGACATCACTGACAGTTTTAATTTCCTTCAGTGAACTATGGACTTGAGCAGGTCCAGTGGAACTCCTACTGAAATTGGCTTCAAAATTTGTCTTGGGAACAGGCTCAGACCTTCTCTTCTAAAAATCTGATAATGAATCATAGAAATCAAGATTGGGACTCTGGAAGGGACTTCGAAAGATTATCGAGTCCAATCCCCCTGCTCTGGGCAGGAAAACTGCTGAGATCAAATGATCCTATCAAGATGTTTGTCTTGTTTCCTCTTGAACACTTCCAAGGCTGAGGACTGCACCACCTCCTTGGGAAGTCTATTTCAGATTCTGGTCAACCTTACTGTAAAGAACTTCCTTACATCCACCGTGAAACCATCCTCTAACAGTTTATGGCCATTGCTCCTTGTCCTCCCCTGGGGCACCCTAACAAACAGTTTTTCTTCCAGCTCCTGATATTCACCCCTTACATACGTAATGATAATAGAAAAATTCTATGATTGGGTGCACGTATAATTAACTTAAATTGGTAGATACCAGTGACTTATCCAACTGCACTTTGTGCGCCTTGTAAAAGGGTGTGGTGTTATCATGTACACAGTTTATTTCCTCTTCAGCAGTGAGGATTTTAAAGCAAATGAAATCATACAATTTACCAACGATAAATTAGCCGACAGATAAAAGGAAATGTTAACATTAATTAGGCACATGATTGCAAACTGGCCTTAAAGAACAAGATTGATTTATGGAGGAGGACATTGGAATTCAAATGAATTCCATGAGGCCCTTTTGTTTGGCTACTGCTGTTTATTTGCCTTTTGTCTATATTCTGCAATGAAAACAGGGTAATACAACTATGCTGATCTACACCAACCGAGGCTGATTACTGAGGACAAGTCATTTCCATTTGGTAGAACAAAAGTAGCTTTGTTAAAATTCTTGAATGAAACAATTCACTTTGCCGGACTCTGCCCTGCTTTAGTCCTCCCTGCAATCCATAAGAAGGAATGTAAACAGTAGCATAAGAATGGGTGGCCAAATAGGTAACAAGCCTTGCGCTCTGGCTAAGGGTTGAGGGGTGACCATATGGAGTGAGGAAGGACTCCTTATCCTCCCTCTCCTCTCTCACTGCACTCTGCAACATATTCAGTTCTGGCAGCAGGGAGGACAGAGCAGCAGTGGCTGCTGGAGGTTTTTTCAGTGGGTGGGAAGGTGTCACCTCCTTTTTTTGCCACCAAAAATTAGTATTCGAATGGCTGCTTGACATACACGGCAGCAGCAGTGAAAAAAAAAAAAAAGAAGTGATGTCTTCCTTTGCAGCACCTACACCATGTGCAGCCACCATGCAGGGTAAAAAGTTGGCCAGTAATGCTACTGAATGAGCAACAGAATTTAGTTCTAGGTGCCTAGTTACAGAATTAAAAGTAAATTATGTTAGCTAATGCCAATTAAGGCCAAACAGTGTTTCCACCAAGCATAATGGCTTAAACATCACTTTGATTTATGGACAAGTTTGCGTAGAAGCTCCTCAGAATATTATAAATGGAAATAGACCAAATAGTTCAAAACTATCCACAAGAAAATCTGTTCTACAATAAAAATAGAATGGCCGAATTTCTTGACAGGGCTTTAAACAGAGGCCGCTGGGGGATGGGCGGTCTACTAACAGTTCTAGCCCAGGTCATGTCATCTGCACTACCGATAACTTAGACAGCCCAAGGAAAGGTCCTGATTCACCTGTTAGGGAAGCATTGGGCTTCTCATGGCAGACTTAAATTGCTTGTACACAAACATCAGAAGCTTGGGAAATAAGCATGAGGAACTGGCCCTTCTCCTATGTGAAAATAATTATGACCTGGTAAAAATTACAGAGACCTGGTGGGACTCCACCTATAATTGGAGTGGCAATAGAGGGCTATAACCTGTATAGAAGAGACTGGGTTGGGAAGGGGGGGGGGTGGCGGTGTAGCTCTCTACATCAAGGATCAGCTCGCCTCCCTGCAGATCAAGTTTCCAAACCAGGAAGGGCATCTTGAGACCCCCTGGGTCAAGATACATGGAGAACTTGGGGAGGGTGATTTACGTGTAGGAATCTACTATAGACCTCCCTACCAAGAGGAAAACCTAGTTCAAAAATTCAATAGGGAACTGATTGAGGCCACACACTCCCAATCCATGATTGCCATGGGGAACTTCAACTTCCCTGACATCTCTTGGGATGATCGCATGGCCAAATCTGACAGGTCGCATAGCTTCCTCACATGCATCAATGGCCTTTACCTAACCCAGGAGGTCTATGCATCAACTTGGGGAGAGACATTGCTGGATCTGGTTCTGGCCAATGGGGCAGACCTAGTGAGTGATCTGTGGATCAAGGGGAACTTAGTGACAGCAACCATGAATTGGTCACCTTCTTAGTTCACCGAAGAGCAGGCAAATTCAGTAGTAAAGCAGGAGTCCTCAACTTTGGGAAGGCTGACTTTTACAAACTGAGAGAATTGGTCAGTCAGGCAATTAGAGGCCATACCCCCCACACCCCAGAAAAGGGAGTACATGAGGACTGGTCATTTATTAAAAACATAATCCTTGAAGCACAGGGTAAAGCCATACGATCTCACAAGAAAAGCAGTCAACAGGCAAGAAAGGTCCCATGGCTGAATAAGGAACCCTTGGACCATATTAGGCACAAAAGAGCAGCTTACACCAGCTCAAAAACAGGAAACATTACCAAAGAGGATTAGTTCGCACTTGCCTGCACCTGCACAGAGTGATAGAGGAAAGCCAAGGCAAAAACTGAACTTAGGCTAGCTATGGGACTCAAGGACAATAAAAAGTCTTTCTTCAGATATGTGGGGAGGAGCTGGAAAAAAAACAAGGACAGCATTGGGCCCCTGAGAGATCCAATCAGGCAACTGACTACTGATGCCCAAGAAAGGGCCAATCTCCTACATGACTTTTTTTGCATTGGTTTTTCACTCCCCCCCCCGGAGGAACTCACGGTCAGAAATGGGATAAACCCTCCAGGAGTGGGCAACGAGCCTAAAAATCAGTGTGGGTCAGGTGAGGGAACACCTTAAGGAGCTGGACATTCATAAGTCTGTGGGCCCAAATGGAATGCACCCGGGAGTCTTGAAGGAGCTGGCAGACACCATTGCATCTCCCTTGGCAGAGAAATTCAAAAAATTGTGGCACTCAGGTGAAGTCCTGGATGACTGGAAAAGAGCCAATTTGGTCACTATCTACAAGAAAGAGAGGAGAGTTGGCCCAGGGAACTATAGACCAATCAGTTTTACATCTGTCCCTGGAAAAATCCTCAAGAAAATTGTCAAGGGATCCATCAACACCAGACTGATGGAAGGCAAGTTTCTGAATGCCAGCCAATATGGCCTTGTGATTTGCAGGTCATGCCTGACCAACCTCATCGCCTTCTATGACCAGGTAACATGTGCCCTGGATAGGGGAGATGATATGAACATCATATACCTGAACTAAAAGAAGGCCTTTGACCTAGCTCCCCATGATGTTCTCATAGTTAAGCTGGGAAACTGTGACCCTGATTATCATACGATCTGATGGCTAGGCAACTGGCTATGGGGTCAGACTTAAAAGAGTACTAGTTGAAGAAAGCAAATCAACCTGGTGCAGGGTGACCAGTGGAGTCCCTCAGGGCTTCGTACTCTTTAACATCTTCATTAATGATATGGATTTGGGAGCTGGATGTGAATTCACCAAGTTCATGGAGAATACCAAATTATGCGGGGGGAGGGTGGTCACACCGCATGACAGCCTGGGGATTCAGGCCAACTTGGACACTCTCTCAAGGTGGGCTGATCAAAACCTGATGGCTTTCAATGCAGAGTAGTGTAAGGTGCTCCACCTCAGTAGGAAGAAACCCCAGCACACTTACAAACTTGGCAGCACTATGCTCACTAGCACCATAGCCAAAAGGGACTTGGGGGTCTTGATTGACCACAAGATGAATGAGCCACCAATATGATGCTGTGGCTGGCAAAGCTAACCAAACTCTGGTGTGCATCCACTGATGCATATCAAGCAAAACCAGGGAAGTCATCCTCCCACTTTACTAAGCCCTGGTAATACCACAGCTGGAATACTGCTTCCAATATTGGGGCCCCCACTTCAGGAAGGATGTGGAGAAGTTTGAGAGAGTCCAGCCACTCATATGATCCAAGGGCTGGAGGGAAGGCCATACAAGGGAGGCTGAAGGACTTGGGACTTTTCAGTCCACAGAAGAGAAAGCTCAGGGGGGACTTGGTGGCAGCCTATATTTACATAAAAAGGGTACATCAGAACCTGGGAGAACAACTGTTCACCAGAGTTCCCCAAGGTATAACAAGATCTAACAGCCATAAACTCCAGGAAGGCTGATTTAGACTTGATATAAGAAAAAAGTTCTTTATGGTGCATGTGTCTAGGGTCTGGAACAAACTCCCCCTCCAGAGGTGGTGCAAACACCTACTCTGAACTCATTCAAAAGACAATTAGATGCTTATCTTGCTGGGATCATTTGACCCCAGCTGACTTTCTGCATATTGGGTGGGGGCTGGGTTCAATGAACTAACAAGGTCCTTTCCAGCCCCTAATATCTATGAAATCTATGAAAAATGTACTCCTTGGCAGGACTGATCCTAGGGGGGGTGCAGAGTCAGGAGCAAATCAGCTGGTGCAGGACCTCTTTAACACTGCACGGGGCCTGTGGGACACCCGCAAAAGTAGGGCATGGGCTGGGGTCTCCAGCACGCCAAGGTGGGGGGAAATCTCCACACTTCTTCTGTGGCATGGGGCAGAGTCACCAGCACCAGGCAGGCCCTATGGGAGGAACGATGACCAATCCACCAAGGATAAATCAGCCTGTGCAGTGCCCCCTTAACACCATGAGGGGCCATGGGACCCTCCCAATCAAAGGTGCTGGGTGGAGCCACCAGCACCAGATGGGACCTGCCAGGGGGCACTCTGTCAAGCTCTGTGGGGTCTCCCAAAGTGCAGGGTCTGAGGTGGTCACTCCAATCCACCATACCTTAGGGAGAGTCCTGCTCCTTGGTGTTGTAAAACTAACAATCCCAGTTTTATGCAATCTTAGTATACCACAGGAAGAAAGTATGAGACCAAGGACTCTATTAACAGCAAAGAATGTATTAGGTAAACCAGTGGTGTTTAGCTTAGGGGCCAGATTCAGCCCACATGCCATAAAGTGACTAGGTCCATTCTGCAGCATGGGGGATCAGTGCCAACCACCTCAGCCCAGCATATTTTCTTCCCTGCCCTGCACTGTGCTGCAGATCTCCTCCACAGCCCTTTGTTCTCTCCCACTTCTCTCCCCTATGGCAGGCAGCCACCTCTCTCCCACTTTCACTTCCTCCCTACTAACTGGTAATTCTAATAGGTTGAGCTCTGCTGATGTAAACTATTCCCTGCTTATCCTAGGAAATGGTCTATAGGTCTTCTCCCATCCTCTGTCCCCAACACACTTTCCTATCTGATCTAGAGGCAAATTACTTCCTGAGCCCAAATCTGTCAGTCTTCAATCTGATCTGTTGATCAAACTGCAATCAGGCACTTGAGAGGCTTCTTAGCACCAAGAGAACCACTGGTGCACTCCACCAAATCTCTGATGCTTCAGAGGAAAATGAAAAAAAAAAATATAAAAAAGCAAAGTTATGCACGGTTACTTGTGGTCCATATTAAAAAGTCCCACATCTCCTGACACTTCCCTAACATCCAATCAGCCCAGCTGCTGGTCACCTAATATATCTTAGAATCCCAGTAGTCTTTTTTTCTCCCACATTGCCAGCTCATGGTTAGAGCAATTATCCAGGATGTACAAGACCTGAGGTTTATGCACCTTTCAGCCTGAGGGAAGTCAAACCTACATCTTTCTCTTCCCAGGACAGTGCCTAGCTGCTATGTTTGAGGGATATGGGGAAAGGCACCCTCCACCTCTCCTGTTGAAACTTGGACAGAGTGCAGTAACATTCATAGGGCTAGAAGGAGGTCAAGCAAGAGAAAGCATGACTGCATCCTAGTACTGATGGTCCTTCAGTTCTAGTCCCTGCTCCCAAGGTTACAGCTGTTTTTTCCTCCAATGATTAAAATCTAAAATTCATAAATGGTTTTGGGATAACACTGGTTGTGAGGTGCCATTCTTCCTACCTTGGGTAAGAGGTAATTATAATAGTGAGTTTTAGGAAGTTGTAGAGGAGTAAGAGGTAGCCAAAGTGCTAAGAACAAGGTAAGAGAATGCCTTGATCTGTATTTGGTACAGTGCTAGGCATGTAATGGATATTTTTTATTTCATGGTCAAACTGAAAGACTAAGGAGGAAAAAAAAAATGGTTTTAGTTAAAGGAAAAAAAAAAATTGTCATTGTTATCTAGGTAAAGAACAGTTATTTCCTCCCAAACCCAAAATGTTTTGTAGGGCTGCATGAAGCTTTGGGTGGCGATTCAATTCGGAGGACATTCAACCCGATTCAGTGGCTGAATCTGTGAATCGAATCAGATTCCAATTAAATCAGATTTTCTTAAAGGGCCAGAGTTGCAACAGGTGGGGCAGCCATGGGACGGGGGCAGGAGGTTTGTGTAGAACCACCCATACAGCAACGTGGGACAGTCGGGAGCATCAGGGATCGTCCCTCCCTCCTCCCACCCAGCAGAACCTGCCAAGTCAGGGCTTTTTTTGTTTGTTTGTTTTGTTTTTTTAAAGTGCAGAGCTGGGGTGAGCGGGGCAGCCATTGCCAAGCTGGTGGGGTGGGGATGGGCCTGGATGATTCAGATCTTACTGGGATCATTTGATCCCTGCACACTTCCTGCCTATGGCAAGGGGGCTTGTCCCAGTGATCTCATAAGATCCCTTTCAGCCCCTAATGTCTGTTAAATCTACTTCCTGGTTTGGCTCTTCCTCAGCAGTGGTTTCAGGGGCACCAGACCTCAAGGTGTGGGCAGACTGCTCTGCCCCTACCCCACAGTGCCCCCTGGTGGGCTGCATGGGTGGGCTGTGCCCAGAGGGCTGTAATGGCAGGTTAGGGACACATCCTGCCACTGCCTGAGCCTTGTATAGAGCTGGGGCTGCCTAGGCAGAGAATGGCGTGGTGAGCATTGGAGTGGAGTACTTACTTGCTCCATGTTCCATAGGGTGCAGGGTGGGCTGGACCGGGCTGGGATGGGTGTGCGAAGTGGAGCAGAGCCAGAAATTGGGAAGGGAAAGTTTGTGCAAGGGAGGAGTGGAAAGTTGGGAGTCACTTAGGAGGCAGAAGGGCTGGCCCGGCCATCACCTTGTCTCCCTTCACATGTCATGCCACGCTGGGATCTTGGGGCAATGGGGAGGGCAGGGATGCTGCCCCGGATGACTGAACCAGGGGTACATGAGGGGACCCCATGGAAGTGAGGGTGACAGTTGGGCTCAGCTGGTCCCTGCTGAGCTGGGCTGGGCATCATTCATCTTGCCTGGGGTGGAGATTGGCGGGGGCAGTTTGGTGTTTGGTACCCCCCCCCCCCAACCATGGCACCCTGGGTGATCATCCTCATTGCCCACCCCTAAGGCCAGTGCCGAGTGCAGCCCTATTGGTTTTAATGGTGCTACACCAATTTGTATCAATGGGAGGAAAATAACTTGCCTTTTTCTTAGTTTCTTTTTCTGGTTTCAGTGTTTCCCCAACTTGTGACTAAAATAAGATTACTTTAGGGAAGGGATTGACCTTTTCTAAAAGAGAAGTGACTAAGCATCTCTAGGTGCTATATGTAAAACATGTGGACCTTGCTTATTTGTTTTCACAACAATTAAGTTATTCAGAAGTGTAAAACTAAACAACAGGCATTACTTAAATCTTTACATACCAAGTGTATGTATTGTGTTTGAGTAAGGTTAAGTGATTCTGACCTGAAGAACTCTCCCTGAAAACTTGAGTTTCTGGTTCTATTCAGACTAAAAGAGTTTTTTGAATTAAGAGATCAGAACTAATCTGCATGGCTTTTTTGTGTAATTTAAATGAATCCTTATCTGTAGTCATGCCTATATTAGATATTTTTTCAATGTTCTCAGCACATTTTACTTACAATTTTCTAAGTGGCATAGAAAGCTGTTATTGCTTATTATTTTGCCTAAAGCATACTAAACACTAGCTTAGCTCTACCTGCTACTGCTAACTTAATGATTTTCCTCATGAAGGCAGAGTGTTATGATGTAGGTTACTTAATCCTACAAATATATGAGGGGGTATAAGGAAAGAATAATGAACCGTTCTCTAGGGAACTACAAGTAGGCACAGCCTTGAAACTGAGATGAACTTTGGGAAATGAATAGTAAGACTGATAGTAAGAAATCATACTGGGCAGTAGTGAAATCCCCGATACAAGGATTACCTCCTGGGGCACGGCAGCTCTGTGAGAATGATCCTCTGAGCAAATGCAGCAGCAGTAACCAGCAACATATTCAATGACCCTTTTGACACAGGCAGTGTCATCAGACCATCTCTTTTCCATTTTTACTTCAGAAAGTGTTTCCTTTTCTCTAAGTGGATGGCAGCTTTGACCTTCTGCTGCCTCCCTCCTATGCAGACCCCTCCCTCCCACTTTTCTTCCTGTAGTCTCCTTGCTATTCTCTTCCTTTCTTTTACTTATCCAGTTCTGTCCTTCTTCAATATCAAGAACTCAATTCTCTTGCTTTTCCTCCTTGCTCTGCTCCCGTATCCCAACAATTAAGTTTAATAACTGGCATAAGGTTTATAAATTAAAAAAAAAAAAAAAAAAAAAAACACCACTTCCCACTGCCTGGTACCTCATAGCTAGATCACTTACCTTTATGACAGGAGCACAACGTGTGAATCCAGCTGCCTTGTACTGCACAGTGGACACATGCAGGGTCTGTTGCTAAAAGGACACCTTTGTTATGGCATATCTTGCTTGCATAAAGGAGTACATGTCATTGCTCCTAAGAATTCTCTTTTCAAATTCACTCAAGTGATATAGATGTAATAATGTGTAATATGAACCATTTGGCAGTCTGTAGATTGGGAAAAATATGGAACAGTCTCAAGTCAGATTCACCAAGGAAAGCTGCAACAGCCTACACATCTCTTAAGCTGCCTCCTCAGAAGCAGATAGCTATTTCTAAATGTTTTGCCTATTTTTTTTCTTAACTTTCCACCTCATAAGTACTTTAATCCTTGCAAGGTTACTTCTTGATTCTCAAAGAACAGTACATGGTTTCTGAAAGACAATATTATATCATAACAATTCAAGACGAACCTCATAGTTAAGGGTGCTGTGACAGTTGGGGAGTTCTAGGGTTGCCGTGCTCTCCCCTAGGGCCCCTTGCCGAGTCCAGTTTGCCTACAAAGCACCCTTAATTTTTTCCCGCCACATCTTTGATGTCTAATGTATACAATAGGGAGGCTGCCTCTTTGTCTCCCTGGACACTGTTTTCCTCCTGTACATTAGCCCTCTTTTGCTAATGGGTGTTTCTGCACACCCCAGCCTTATGGGCTATGTGTGGCTCCAACCACCCCTTTACAACACTCCAAGCCTTGCTGATGTACCAGACATTGGTTGGTATTAGTTGCAGCCCTCATCTCCGCCCCCCTTGTCTGGGGCTCAGGGTCAGCATACCACAACGTTATGTCCTCCCTGGCACTCAGGTCAGTACATTCCAATGAAGCACCTCCTGTGGTGCTTGGGTCAGCTCACCCCTCCAGTGCTGCACCCTCACTGATGCTCAGGTTGGCACACCCCCTTTGCAGTGGATTCCCACATGCTTGGGGTCAGCACACCCCAATACTGCACCCTCTCTGGCACCTGGGTCCCTACACTGTTGTGGACCCATTGAGGCCTCCTCCAACCCCTAATAGCCTCACCCAAACCACCGGTTGTAAACAGTAACACAAAACTCAAGCCCCTAGGATATAACATAAATTTCTGCCAGTCAGCTACAACATCCCTCAAGCCACCCCCAAGGGTGCTCCATCCATACCACTACTCATGCATTTTGGCCCCTTCTCCTTCCTTGCTCTGGCAGAGCTCCTTCCCCTTTGGCCACCAGCAGAGATCTGCCTGCCTGGTCTCAGCCTGAGAGTTAAATAGGAATCAGGCCCTGCCCCTTCCAGTCAGTGGACCAGTAACAGGGGTGGGTTCCTGGCTCCCTCTGGTTGCCCTAGCAACCTGCACCTGGGCTCCTTCATTACTGCTCTACAAGTAGCAGGCACCTCAGTGCCCTGCTACAGTTGCTCTGCACTATCCATTAAAGGACCCTATTTTCAGTTGCATATAACTTTACCATTTATATTAATTTTTTTCAGGCTTTGTGCTGGTCCACAGGCTTGTTTGTTTTTTTAACCTTTCAGCAAAAGTGGTTCAGAAAAAATATTATGGGGAAATTATTTTGAATGTGCCAAGATATACTTTCAACTCTTTTGTTGAAAAACTCTGTGGCCCCTGGATTTGAAGCAGGGATTTGACATTTGACATTTGTATTAGAATTGTGCCTTTTGCCAACTCCACAAAATCTGCCTCATGTTACAAGACTGGAAAATCAGTTTTTACCTGCTCAGTAAAGAAATTTTAGAATTTAACAGCTAAATTCTTGAAATATGACACCAGCCCGGATATAGTGGGGATTACGGAAACGTGGTGGGACACAACGCATGATTGGGTGGTGAATGTCAAAGGCTATAGGCTGTACAGGAGGGACAGGATAGGAAAGAGAGGTGGGGGTGTGGAACTCTATATTAAGGAGGAATACACATCCTCGTCAATTAGCAAGGAGTCAGGGGAGGGGCA
>NW_017728918.1:93399131-93405130 GCF_001723895.1 Crocodylus porosus | reverse complement strand
GAGGGTAGGTTTAGGCTAGATATCAGGAGGCACTACTTCACGGTCAGGGCAGCTAGGGTCTGGAACCAACTTCCAAGAGAAGTGGTGCAGGCTTCTACCCTGGGGGTGTTTAAGAGGAGGTTAGATGAACATCTTGCTGGGGTCGTTTGACCCCCGTATTCTTTCCTGCCATGGCAGGGGGTTGGACTAGATGATCTGCTCAGGTCCCTTCCGACCCTAGAAACTATGAAACTTAGTTCCAACTTAGGGTTACAAATAGGGTGGCCATCATAGAGGACATTGCAGTTTTCTGCTACTCTGTCCCCTCTGTCCTGTATTGATACGAAACCAGGCAGCTGTATGTCCTCTGTTTTTCTCTTCAAGAGAAAAACCAGACTGTCCTCTATGATGGCCACCCTAGTTACAAAGCCTGAGCAGGATTTCCACCCCTCCCCCCAACATTTATTGTTCCCAGCTACTGGAGTCTGGAGAAGTGCTTGGTAATAAAGTCAAGAGTATAGAAACTATTTCTCCTTGTGTTCTAAATACGTCCCGCACTGGGGTTTTGTGTTCTGATATAACCTGTTTGAATAATAGATGCTGAGTGTGGCTATACAAGATGTGTACTGTGCAGTTGACTAATTAGCTCTGCAGTAAAATGTCACCATGTACACATGCAGTGGTATTAGAACAGAGTAAATTAATTAACTCCACCATAGGATAGTACTACCAGACACAAGTAGTATCTTATGGCACAGTTATTTACTTTGCCACAATAGGACCGACATTACACATTAACTGATTTAAGTGATCAGAAACTGGTTTAAACTTGTAACGGAACAGATGTTCACTGTACCTAAACCAGTTCAAAAATAGCTGAAACTGGTTTGAGTTAAACCTGGTTGAATGTAGTATCAGACTCAACTGATGTGGCTTAAACCAGTTTATGCAATGTCTGTCCCAAACCCCTTGCTGGTTAAGGGTCCAGATTAACCAGACACCCCCAGCATCCTGACATGCTTGCTGGGCTTGGTGGGGCTCTCTGCTCCATAGCAGAGCTGGCCCCTTCCCTCTGCTCGCTGGCTGGGGCTGTGGTACAGACTGCAGACACAGCGAGTCTGCCTGGCTTCCCCCTGCGCTCCTTTCCCCCCCACTCCCTACTGCACACTGCTTAAGCAGGAATTTCCCACGTCCCATCTCCCACAACATGGACCCCATCCCCATGGCACATGGTATGCTTGCTAATGCTGAGAGGTGTCGCTGTGTGTATATATCTCCAACTTCACTGGGACAGTCAGACAGCACAGTGACTGCTTAGGACTATCTGGAGCTAATCAACAGGTCAGCCAGTAAGCTGTTTAAGAAGAGTTTGAAGTAACAGAGAGAGCCTATTGTTTTGCTGATGAAGTGATAATCACTGGTATCAGTGCTGCTAGCTTGTTTGCCTGTCAGTTTGCTGCAGACAGCATAAAGAATCAGGGAGAGGGAAATTGAAAAGCTGTGTATCATCAACAGATGCATGTACTGCACTCCCCACCCCTTGCCTCAGAGTGCTAGCAGGGAGCTAGCAACACTCCTACTGGGGAAAAGTCTGGGATCATGCAGGCAGACCTCCCTAATCAGAGAGTCCTGTGGTGGTCTGGCCATAGCCTCCTCAGCTCATTGCTGTGGAAAGAAGGGAGGGGTGCTTTAGCCCCCTGGCTTCTAGCCTGAGCCACTGCAGGCATGCACCTGAATTTACTCAGTCCAGAGAGAATGTTTGTTCAGTTACAAACCAGTCCAGCCTAGCCAGGTTAGACTAACCTGCAAAGATTGAATCAATTCAGGCTCAGGCTTTTTGAATCCCTGTCCCTAACCAATACATGTGCGGATGCTGACAGGGTTGGCTGAGGCATGAGGGTGTTTCAGTGTGGGAACTATCTGCAAACTAACCCTGCCCTGAAGCACCATTATGCTCCAGCTGGGCCTTCTGCAGCATGTTGAGCTGGGTCAGAGCAGGCCCAGCCTGGTAGGCTGACCCCCCGGGACCTCCTGCCAGTCAGAGCTGCACCACCTTGGCTCAGTGTATTATGGATGGGCTAGCTGGGGCATGAGGGTGCTATAGTATGGGGTTAGCAAGTTGGCAGCCTCTCCCCTGAAGTACCCTCATGTCCCAGCCAGCCCCATCAGCGTCTACATGTGTGTTGCAGGAAACAACAGGAAAAGCAACTGCTGCAGGCTGGGGAGGGGAGAGAGGAAGGAGAACTGGGATTTTCACCTGCTTTAGGGACTTAAAAAAAACACCTTGGAACCTCCCAAGAGCAGTCTACCTGCATCAGTAGGGGTGAGGAGGCTGAGAGCTAGGGGTGCTGCTCTTGCACCCTGCTTTGGGAAATCCTGGATCCCTCCCTGCCAGTACATTATCTGATATGACTTTTTTTTGCTTTTAGGAACTTTTCTAACACCAACAACCTACTAGTGCTATCAATTACTTTAATAGGTCAAGTGCCAAAGGTCTGTGTTGTGAATCTAGTGTTCTCACTCTGATGAAATCATGTGGGAATCACTATGGGTGTTTATGATGCAATTTCCAGGAATTTTTTTTAACTCCTAACTTCAGTTAGCAGTTTGGTAATTATATTTAAAAAGCTTCTGAGAACATAAAGTTAAGATTACGTAGTCAAGCTCTCACATGGTAGAAAATGTCGCAGTTAAGGTTGCCTGCACAAAAATGAATTTGGTACCCTTATGCAGACATATGATACATTCTTTAAGTACATGATCAAATGCTATTCTTCCCTCCTACACTCCTGATGAGTAAATCAGATGGATGTTTGTCAGAGAATGGATCAAGGTCATGTATGTGATTTGTAGGACTCCTGTTTTGTTGCAGAGGTTGGAAGGTGTATACTAAATGACTCTGAGGGCTTCAGAGAGCCATGCAGGGACAGACATTAAAAAAGCCTGAGCCTGAATTGATTCAATCTTTGCAAGTTAGTCTAACCTGAGTAGATTGAACCAATTTGCAAGTGAATATACATTCACTTTTGATTCTGGAAATGCAGACACACACCTGCAGTGGCTCAGGCTAGAAGCTGGGAAGCACTACAGTGAGCACTCTCTTCCCTTCTGCAGCAGCTGCAAGGCTGGAGGGACTCTGACCTGAGGGGCATGGCCAGCCTCCCCAGAAGGATGCTAAGTATGCTTGGGAAGAGTTTTAAATCCCCACCCTGGCCTGCAGGGACCTCAGATGGGTTGTGTTGGGGGGGGGAAACAGCCCTTCCCAGGCTTGTTCCTGAGTGGGGAGGCATGGCCAGATACTTGCCTGAGCAGTGCCTCAAGTGAAGGAGGGCAGGGAGGGGAAATAAACTCTGTTGTCTCTCCTTAGGCATGGGCACGGGGACCCCAGCTGAGGTCTGACTGGCTTTACCCTACTCGCTGCTTGCATGGCGAGGAGTGGGGGTGGGGGGCTGGAGTGAATGGGAGCTGTGCTCTGAACAAACAAAGTACTATCTGCTGTTAAACTCTCAAAACATTAGGTTTTAGACATCTTCAGTTGGACACCCCAAATCACACCCAATCATTTCCAGTTGGACATCCAAAGTAATTAATTAATATTAATGTCTCAATGCTTTAGTCCCTGCCTGTGTATGCCCCTTTCTGTAAAACTGATTTACAGGATTATTGTAAAAATTATGTTTGTGCATTGAGATCTAGTAGTGAGGAGCCCTGTGATAGAGCTTATGAGGAAATTAATAATTCAGATAATTCAACAAATTTATATTCAGAACATGCTTTGAATAGTGTGCAGTAATAATGTGCAGGGCTATACAATAAAAGTAAAGCAAAATACTGAATAGCTGCTCATTCAGTAAGCAGCAACCATTTGGTGAACTGAATGAGGAAGGAGTATAGGGTAATTAAAGATGGTATCGTAGTAAATACATACCAAGGTGCCACATTAATATTGCATAGGTAAACTTAAGACTGGCTTTTGCTAACTTTGCAGGTCTTAAATTTGCAACCATAATTTTTTAAACATTATATTTAAATAAATACATATATATATTATATATGTGTCTGTGTTGTGATATATATAATGGGTGAGATTGGGATGTAATAGTGTGCAATTTATATTTATGTTATATATACCTTAAAATCTTTCTTTAGTCAAACTAATTTTTGCACGAGCTTTCAGTATCCTAGATATATTTGCATATTGTGACAGTATAATATACATTTATGTTGTGCTCCAAAAATTATGCCTATCTACCTACGTTCAAGTAAAGTCCTTGTGGGGATTCTCATCTGCACCCACCTGGCTTTGAACCCTTGCTTGCATGCCGCTTTGGCCCGAACTGAAAGGGGCGTACACTCTTTAGCTTCATGGACTCTGCAAGGTGGGCTTTGGTTGTCCCTCTGGACTTCTCTGAACTCAGCTGCCATGTCTTTGAATGTTACGTCAGTGTGGGGCTTGGCTTCGAAGGTGCCCTCAGGGATGACTACTCTGCTTGCAGGATGTTTGTGGGGCTCCACCTTCCCTACACCCCAGCCTTACCCCAACCTCTGGCAGGATGCCAGATCTTGACACAGCTGCCTCTGTAGCGTGGATGTTCCTCATGCCATATTGCACCCCACTTTTTTCCTTGGGGGAAGGATAATTAGCTGGCTCGGGCTCTAAGCCTGAGACCCCCTTGAGCTGGCCAGCTCTATTCCTGGGGTTGGCATGGGTGTCCTCTGCCTCCTTACTGGCTCTCTCTGCCTTACTGCTGGTGGCCGCTTTTATCTCTGCTGGTTGGTGTGTCTTCGTGACGTCACCCACCGGTTTTAATTGCATAAAGGCATGGCTTGTAAACTGTGCGGGCTCTTTCTTCGATCCTCCGGTGTCACTTCTCCTGCAGGTAAGTAGCCGTTTTGTATTTCTTTCTTTCTTTTCATGTTTCTTCCCGTGCTGTGCCCCATGGGCGGGGCTTCCCGGTCCCTCTTCTCGCTATCCCCAGGACACCATCCTTTCATAATCTTTAGAAAATCTCCATGTTTAATCCTCCTCAGAGCTTGTCATCATTGAAACGGTTAACTAAAGTTAATACACCCAAGTGATTTAAGGTTAGCTAGCTTGATCTGAAAGTCTCATTTCATTCAATCCAAGCTACGGAGAAATACAAGTTAAACCTGGAGCTGGTAATACAGCAAAACCAAACTGTTAGAGGAAGTAAAACTGTGATTCAGCTGCCTGTTGAAGTGAAATGAAACTGTCAGGTGCCAATAAAGCAATTTGAATTGACTAGAAGGTTAATGGACAGGGGTTACCTTGTTCTTTTATTAAAGAGAGCTGTTTTCAAAACTTTCATGTAACCTTTGAGCTCAAAAAGTATTAGGGATTAATTGAGGATATGAATACAAATTTGATTTCATCTTCCTTTCCTTCAGAGCCTCCTCTCATACAAAGCAATTACTTTGACATGCTAATACCATCTCTAGGGTGTACATTCCTCTAAGATGCACAATTGTAGCTGATGCAAAATACTAAAAGCCTTTCACACATAATTTAAATCACTAAAATTTTAAATGGGCCCCTGGAGATTTATCCTAGGAATTTATATATATCCGTTTATAATGAAAATAGTACTTTAAATTGAGTACAGTTTTGTAAGAACTTAAAGTGGATCTCAGTTAAACTTGTCCCTTTGGGGGTGAGGATAATATATGATTATTTTATTCATTGCTGACACCATACCTGGAATTGCATGGTAACAAAGTATACCCAATGACTCTGTTTGGATCCCCTTTCTAGCCATATTATTCAACTTGGCATTAAGGAAGGTGAGTGGAGGGTTTCCATTGGCACACAACTCTTCCTGAATCACGTTAATCAAATCATACAGTTTTCATGGTGAAAGAATACACCTGATGCATTTCTCTTTGTAAAAGATGTTTGCTTTGTAGCCCATGTCTCTAGCCTATTTCTTTTACTCTTTTAAAGGATCAGCTGCTTTTAAGCTGCATTGAAGCAGAGCCCACAATATTCCATATTTACCTGA
>NW_017728918.1:93300477-93399031 GCF_001723895.1 Crocodylus porosus | reverse complement strand
CTTGTCATCATTGAAACGGTTAACTAAAGTTAATACACCCAAGTGATTTAAGGTTAGCTAGCTTGATCTGAAAGTCTCATTTCATTCAATCCAAGCTACGGAGAAATACAAGTTAAACCTGGAGCTGGTAATACAGCAAAACCAAACTGTTAGAGGAAGTAAAACTGTGATTCAGCTGCCTGTTGAAGTGAAATGAAACTGTCAGGTGCCAATAAAGCAATTTGAATTGACTAGAAGGTTAATGGACAGGGGTTACCTTGTTCTTTTATTAAAGAGAGCTGTTTTCAAAACTTTCATGTAACCTTTGAGCTCAAAAAGTATTAGGGATTAATTGAGGATATGAATACAAATTTGATTTCATCTTCCTTTCCTTCAGAGCCTCCTCTCATACAAAGCAATTACTTTGACATGCTAATACCATCTCTAGGGTGTACATTCCTCTAAGATGCACAATTGTAGCTGATGCAAAATACTAAAAGCCTTTCACACATAATTTAAATCACTAAAATTTTAAATGGGCCCCTGGAGATTTATCCTAGGAATTTATATATATCCGTTTATAATGAAAATAGTACTTTAAATTGAGTACAGTTTTGTAAGAACTTAAAGTGGATCTCAGTTAAACTTGTCCCTTTGGGGGTGAGGATAATATATGATTATTTTATTCATTGCTGACACCATACCTGGAATTGCATGGTAACAAAGTATACCCAATGACTCTGTTTGGATCCCCTTTCTAGCCATATTATTCAACTTGGCATTAAGGAAGGTGAGTGGAGGGTTTCCATTGGCACACAACTCTTCCTGAATCACGTTAATCAAATCATACAGTTTTCATGGTGAAAGAATACACCTGATGCATTTCTCTTTGTAAAAGATGTTTGCTTTGTAGCCCATGTCTCTAGCCTATTTCTTTTACTCTTTTAAAGGATCAGCTGCTTTTAAGCTGCATTGAAGCAGAGCCCACAATATTCCATATTTACCTGAAAGTCTTTGCTACAAGAGAGATACAAGGGACTTTCTGAACCATCATGACCAGTCCTCTGCAATAGCATTCAGTCGTACAATAGATAAGGGTGTCACATTGCTTTACATGAAGTGTCCCAACAGCAATGTAAAAAAAGTGATCCAAAGTGTTAAATTATTATGCCTGGTTTTAAGCCCCTGATTACTTATAGACATAAAAGCCCCATTAAAATTTTCATAAACTGCAAAAGTATATTTCCCCAAGCAGAAGTGGTGCATCTACAAGTGTGCTTTAAAGCACATTAGCCTATTTTTATTGCACATTAAAGCATCACTAGAGGCTCCTTCCTATACAGGTGCACGGATTCTGCTTCAACATGCTGGAAATCCAGCATGTTGGAGCAGACTCGATTAATCGGAGTGTGCAAATTGATGTACTCTGGCAGCCTTTCATGTCACCTGTACCAATGTCCCAGCAAGTTTCCATGCTGAAAAAAATGGCAGCAGGGCACTTTGAAATAAAACACGATTGATGAGCTTTAATTCAAAGTGCCTTGCCGCCATTTTTTCAGTGTGGGCGTGCATGGGGGGGACACTGATACATGTGACAGATAGGCACTTTTAATGAGGGTGGCTTGCTAATTAATTAAAGTTCCCAGTGCCATGTCACACGGCACATATAAAAATGCTCTAAAAAAACATTCTGTTTAGTTAATGCACATTAAAATCGGCTAATGTGCATTAAGCTTCACTTTAAAAACTGTGCTCTTCAGTTAATGCACATTAAGACAGGCTAATGCACTTTTTTCCTAATGCCTCACAACGGAGGTACTAGATTGAACATGCATTAATGCACTTGTAGATGTGCTCAAGAAGATCTATAGTTTGAAAAAATACTAGCCCCATTCAGGAATTGGAGCCCTATTGAAAAGAGCACTTACATGTTTGCTGATTTTTAAGTACATGTTTTAAAACCTACTGAATTAAAAGAGATACAAGACTGGACCCATTTAAGGACACAGGCACTAAATGAAATATAGGTCCAAAATCATAATCTCACTTCTCCCCACCAACATCTCCCATTCAGCAGCTGCCTAACCCTGCAGGTACATATAGTCATTTATTGCCCTTCTTTTTGACCTGAAAGACACCTACAAATTCCCCGGGAGCCTGTAGCTCTCTGTATGCATACCCAGAACAACCTTGGCCTGAGTACTTAGGTTCCTGCCTAAGTTCCCTTGAGATACAGGAGCCAGGCGGGGGGGCACCCTGACAGATTTGATTTGATAGGAGTACTTTGAGCATGCCTAACACACATTGGCAGGCTGGGCTTTTCACAAAATTTCAGTGTGATGGTTTTATTTTTAAAACACAGCCGGACAGGAAGAGTTGCTCTACCTTCTATTTAATAGCCTGTGGCTTAGAGCCTACACTCAGAAAATAAGAGACCTGGTTTAATTTCCTCCCTAGCCTGAGAAGAATCAGATTTATCATCAACCTTCCACAAACTGGAATAGTCAAGTTCCAGTTTGACATGGTCTAGGTGGCTTCTGGCAAGGGCTTTCCCTGTGCCTGTGCCAGGGCTAGGTAGCTGGGAGCTGCACTCATGCCACTGCCACTTCTCCCAGCTCCTTGGCTCCTCACTGGAACGTGGGTACAGCTTCCAGTTAGTGGGATGCACTGCTGGAGCCAGGCAGCTGGAAGCTGTCTGCTTTGCCGCAGCTTCAGCCTTGCATTTGAGTGGCAGTGGGGAGGGAGAAGTGGTAGCGGTGTGGATACAGCTTCCGGCTGCCCAGCCCCAGTGCAGCTCCTCACCAGCTGGAAGCTGCACCCACCCTGCAGCCAGGGGGAGGTAAGGGGGCTGCAGGAGCAAGTGCTCAGCTGAATGTTGCCGGACTCTGACACAGCTCCTCACTGCTTAACCCCATGCAGATGCAGACATAGGCAAAACCCTCAGGCTCTAAGTGCCAAATCCAGTGGCTCCATGGGCTGTATCTGGCCCCTGGGCCACTTGTTGCCAACTCCTGTCCTGTGAGAATCCTTCACTCTTCTAGTTCAAACTGGAAAACTGGGTAAGATGAATGGAGCCAATGGAGATCATAGAGAAGGTAGTATGGTCATGTAATATAGTGGTTAGGGCACCAGCTCAGAAGCTGAAATCCTGTGGTTCTGGTCCTTTTATCCACTCTTTATATATCTTACATTAAATGGCCATTAGATAAAAAGAAACAAAGACCAATAAGAACAAACAAAAAAACACCAAGGCGTGCCCCCCGCCCTCCCAGTGATCATAGAAAGAAACTTGAAAGCAGGGATCAGCACTAAGGACTTCTTTTAAGGTTCCTGACTTCACCACTAGACATAGTATTTGTTTCCTCTGGTTTGCTTTCCTTCCAGCTTTATGAATCTTTACTGCATTTCAACTTCATCATGAAAATTTGAGAATGCTCTGGCACAGACTCAATCTAGTGGCTAGGCCATTTTGGATGGTAGGTGATGTGGATTTGAAACCCTGAAGGCTGGGAAAGAACAAATTCCAGGTCTTCCACTTCTTGGACAAATGGTTTAAGTACCGCACAATCATTGCTTTTGGTTGACTCTTAAGAGTGCACTGATTAATTCATTCATATATTTGTAGATGACTGTTTTGAGAGGAGGATTCCAGTTCTGGATCCCAAATAGATGAAAAAAGTGACTTCCTTGCAGTTCTGAGCACAAGCAAGTGGCAGGAATTTGGACATACTCCCATTTTCAAAATTTCTTGTTGGTAGCTTTAGATGGTTTCCTGTTCAGATTGTAAATTTTTGGGATTGCCCTACTAAGATGCCTAACTTCTCCCTGTACTACACACAGAGTCAAGCAGCTTATTTTGGGGTTTGGCTCTAAGGATCAGATGTCTAAATGTTAGGTATTGTGACACTTAACTTGTAGGCAATCAAGTACTTTATTTTGGATTTTAATTGATTTTCCAAATCAGTGTCTCTGCTAATGTGATGTTATGGCTGTGATTTTACATACAAAGGCTTAATGGAATTTTAAGCTGTATTTCCCAAATGAGCCATAAATTGGTCTCCTCTTACATATGCAGTACTTTGTATTATTAAGTATGTTTTTTGACTTTAATGCTTTAATATAGTGTGTGCATTTATATATAGATAATATGAAATGGGAGAAGAATACAAATGAGCTTCCTGACCAACTTGCTTTCTTTTTTTTTCTCTTCTTCACAAGCTATGCTTCATTTGTCTTTATTATATGACATTAGATTTATAATAGTAGTTATTTAGACTGCCAGCCAAAATATGCTCTTCTAAGAGCTTGAAGGGAAGTTTCACTTTTCTCTGAAAAATATATATGACATTTCACTCCTCTTTTAACGTCTTATTCCTAAAACATATAATTTTATTTTGTTTACTGTTACTGGAATGAACTCATACTGTCCACAGATTTGACAGAGAAATATCAGTTCACTTATCTGAAAAAAATGTAGTTTAAAATGGTTTGGCTGTGTTCTATTTGGAACAAGTTTTATATTGTTCAGTGAGGTCCTCATTTATTTACTGGGACAGCTTACATTTTATATGATATTTGAGTAGTGGATTGAATTAGTACCTTGTCCTCCCCTTATGCATTTGATCAGTGTTTCTGTCAGTGGATTTGCATATTTATTGATTCATTTATTTTCCAGAGCACATGTAACTAAAGAATCACTCTATCTCTAGCACTTAAAATAGCTGACAGCTTACAGGAAGTTATTCAAAATCTCCTTTGCCAAGTAAGTATCAAGGCCTTCTTGGAGTGGTTTACAAGGAGCTTTTTTCTTTATGGAGCCATTTTTGATTTTTTAGCTCAGTGGTGCTCAACCTTTCAGCTCTGCCACATAGATGAGGGGTGTGGAGCAGCCTGCAGGCTGTATTCCTTGTGGGATTGGCATGCCTGGATTGGGCCCTGCACAGCTGTACACTAGCATGCCCAGATAAGGCCTAATGCTGCCTCAGCCTGGCCCCACATGCCCAGTTTAGGACCCACACTGCCTTGGCACAGCCACATGCACTGGATTTCAGTCCCACAATACCCCAACACTACAAACCCAATCTAGCAATTTGTCTGGCCTGCCAGGTTCCCCACAGATCTGGACATCTGGCAGGAGGCAAATGGCAATTAATGCTGCCACCACTTCCCTACTGTCAAATTTGCAGACCCTTGGGAGGCCCAGCAGGCTGGCTGACATGGTCCCATAAGCCAGATATGGTTTACAGGCTCAGGATTGAGCATTACTGTTTTATCTGGCTTTTTTACAGTACTTTAGCTATAGGAGTCTGCATATGTAACTTTTCTATTACTATAAGGGAAAAAGCAGTGTTTTTGCCTTACTTGCAGTTTCATCGAAAGTATTGAAAAATCAGAGGACTGATATATAATTGAGCTTGTCTGAGGTGAGAAGTTTATGGCATGTAAAACTACTTAATGTATTGTTATAACTAAGCAAAGCAAATATGCAGTTTCATTGTGGCCAAATATGTCTACGTATGTCATCTTCTAGTTCTTCATTCTTGAAATATTGCTCATACTCTCAATCAAACACGCAAAATATTTTCATTTGAATGTTTCATCTTGTGTTCTAATTTATTTCCTTAATTCCTGTTTATAATTCTAAACATTCCAGGTAGTAAAGTAATTTGTTGATGACTATTTCTGACTTTTTCACTGGTATCAGTAGGTAACTGTTGATCCTCTGGACCATGGTGTATGCATAAGTGGTCTAGTCAGGTGCCTGATGAATCCACCTATGGCTGGCAAGGCCAATTCCAGAGCAACACAGCTTGTTACAAGTTTCACAGATCCATGTGTTGTCTGAGCTGGAGTCCAAGTTTACAGCACACTGCTTTCTTTTTCACTTTGCTTTCATCGTCTGGATCAAAGCAGCTTCATGTTGTTCTGCACCCAGTACCAGATGTTCTTTCCAGATCAGAAGGGATTCCGCGTGTTCCTCCCATCTTTCTACATTGATGTGGAATGACTTCATACCATTTTTGCACACATCATTGTACTGCCATAGAGGGTGATCTTACTTTCTAGAGGTGTACAAAATATTCTTGGAGATATGGTCTCCCCGCATTCTCCAGACATGGCCAATCCATGACAACCTCTTCTTGATAGTGGTTTCTAAGTGAGTCAGTCCTGCACACTCTAGCATCTCTTTCTTTGTTTGTCTTCCCACTTCATTTGCAAGGTCTTACACAGACATCTTAGGTGGAAGCTGTTCAAAATCTTGATGTGCCTACCATATATAGTCCATGTTTCTGAACCATAAAGCAGGGATGACAGTGTGGCAGAAGGCTTGGTGTTACTGCCACTTTAAGAAGCAGGCAGGTTAGCACTGAGGTGGCCTGCAGGCACAGCCAGGATTGATTATGGAGTCAGCTGACCTTGGAGGCAGGCTAGGCTTAGGTGGGATATAAGCCCAGACATGAAAGGAGCCAGCAATAACATCTTGGAGTCTGCTGATAGAAAACGACCTTAGCAGGATGACTGAAGCTCTAGAACATTAGCTTGGAGAGCACAGCAAGAAGGAACCTGGAGGTTTGGGGAGGGACTAAAGGGGAGGAGGAGGTCCCTAGGTACCCAGGGAGGGGTGTGGAGCCCAAATTGAGAGGCTGAGAGTGTGGGACCAAAGGGGGCCCAGGAACCACAGACAAGGAAGGAAACATCAATGAGGCATGGGGGATGGTGTACGGATGGAACAGAGCCATGCAATTAGCCCATATGGCAGGGACTACATGCACTTGGTAATCTGGGAAGCCCTGGGGCAGCCTCCCTCCTATACAAATAACATCAAGGCATGGTGGGAGACTAAAGGGGTCATTGCCCCCAGAAAGTGAGAGCAGAGAATCCAGGGGATTCATAACCAATCCTGAAGAGGCACACTGCCACAGACAGCACTCAAGTCTCATAGATTTGCATCTTTACCTTAAGTACTTAGTTCATAGTTTGGTGTTATTCCATGCATGTTTTTATAATGGGTGGAAATTCATAGCTGCTTTTCTGATTCTATTAGTCCATTCAGTCTTAACTCAAGTAACAAAAGCCATCAATGGTGCCAGGAGATTTACCCCCGGGAGTGATGTCAGATACTGCCACCCCCCTTGGTACATGATCACAGTGTCCTTGAGACTAATTGTCAACTCAAAGCTCTTGCGTGACTCAGAAAATCAGCCCAAGAAATTTTGCAGGGAAGATTTACTGTGGGCAATCAAGGCTACATCCTCCATAAACAGGGAATCTCTTAGAACCAGCTCTTTGACTTTGGTTTTTGCTCTAAACTTGCAATGTTAAACAAATGTCCATCTAGTGTGTTTCAAAGATAAATGCCATCATGCTGTCTTTGAATGCATGAAGAAGTAGGAATGAAAAGGTAGATATTAAAGGGAACTGGGACTAAGACACTCCCTTTGTTTCACCCCATTATCAGTGTCAAAGGCATTTTGATTCTTTGTTTTCATATACTACAGTTGCCTTTATACCTTGATGTAATGAACAAATGATGTTCAACAGTTTGGGGGGACAACCCAGTTTCTTCACAATAGTGAAAAAGCCCTGTCTGTTGAAGGGGTATAGGCTGTATCAGATTTATCCAAAGAACCATGTCTGTCTGTTGAAGGCCTTCATCAGATTGATGATGGCTATGTACAGTGGTATTCATTTTTCTCGACATTTCTTTTGCAGTTGCTTGACCATGTCAGTGGTGTAGCATCCTGAGCAAAACCTGCATTAGCTTTCAGGATAAATTCTTTCACCTAGAGAAGGGGTTCCCAACATTTGAAATTAAAAGAAAAAGAAGCGGGCATCAATATGAATATTAATATTTAGAATTTAGAATCCTGGATATGCTCATGTGCATAGTTTTGTTTGGGGAGGGAGTTGTAAGCACCAATCCATCACTGCATCAATCAGACTGACTCAGTCCCATTTTGGCGGCCATTGTGTACAGCCTATGAAACTTTTTTTGAAGTGTTGCTGTTCTGAGGTCAATCAGCAGTGACAGCATTTTTTAATGGAATAATGATTTTTACTGATTGTGAAAATGCATGCTGGCACTGGAATAAACCTCGGGGGGCGCCATGGCGCCCACAGGCACTGTGTTGGGAACCACTGACCTAGAGATCCCAGCCTATGGAACACAATGCAATTGGCAACTTCTCTGATGTTCAACAGGGAAATACTTCTATAACCATCAACAATCACTTCTATTCCCCTTGTTTTGTATAATTATACAAAACAAGCACCTTTGAAATTTTGTGGTACCACTTCCTCTTTCCAACAGAGCAGTATAACTTCATGGAGTACTCTTCAAGTACTCTGTTGTTGGCACATTTGTAGATTTCAGCAAGCAAACAGTCACTGCTGGATGCCTTGTTCCCCAGGGTCAATTTAATGGCTTTCTGCAAATCTTCTAATGTAGGCTCGTTGTCCAAAACCATCATAACTTTGAATTGTGGTAATCCTTTGAGTTTTTTGTTTGATTTCAGTCTCAGAATTCCACAGTATTCAGTCCAGTCCTGATGTTGTTTTTGTTTATCAGTGATGCCATTTCCATTTAAGTCTTTCAGTGGAACTGTTTTCTAAATAACTGGACCAATCTCATTTGAAACCTCGGTAAATTCTGTGGCTATCAGCTGCTTTCCAAAATTCATTGCAGAGTTTCAGCCAAAAATTTTCAGCATGCTTTCCAACCTCCTTTTGCATTTCACTTTGAGCCTTTCTCAGATTTTCCAGGGTGATGGTATTGGGCGATTTACTGTAGATGATTAGTGCTTTTTGTTGTCAACTAGTGGCAGAAGGGTTGGAGAGTTCTCTTCAAATCAGTCTGTATTTTTCTTGCATTTTTTGCCAAATGCTGTTACAGCAGTATTGTATATGTTAATTGTTAAGCTTTTCCCCAAAAAGGAATTTGTTGATAACTATTTCTGACTTTATCATTGGTAGTAGACGAAACAATTCAGTAGCAGAGTAAGCAACTTACATGTCACATAATACATTGATTTTTTTCTGGTCATTTGCATATCAGGCTTATCAGTAATGAATTAAAAAGGACTTCCTGGTAACGCAAATGGATAAACATACCACAATTCTTAAAACTGTCCATCACTCTTAGTTTGAAGGAGGGATGGGGCTGACCTCAGAGTTTGATTAGTCTGTTAGCGAGGAACTAAACAGCTCCACCTGAGAATACTGAATAATCAACTTATTTCTTTGTCAGGTTAATTCTTGTATCAAAGAAAACCGTAAAATCAGCTAACCTTCACTTTCAGAGTTCCAGCTGAAACAATGCTTCTGACACAGTGTTTGTAAATCAGAGGTGTTAACATGTGTGAAATGGTATACATCTACTGTAAAATGAGCTGATTTTTATAGGCCATAAACAGATGTTCAAGATTTTTCAGTGATGTGGGAAAGACACTGCTTTTACACATATATCTAACAGCAGTAGGATTGAAATTACTCCCAGTCAGTCATTTTGTAAATTAAGTAGGAGCTGGAGGAGTAAAGAATCTCTTCAATATAACTTAGTTCATTTAAAAATAGTTTGTTTAATTCAGTACAAATATAATTAATCAAATATAAAAGAAGGTTATTGATAAATATATATATATCCTTGTATAAATTAAACAGGATTTGACACCAAATATTTTTAAAAAACTATATAAAGATATTTAGCTGAGTCTTGTTTTAAGATAAGAGCTCTTTCTCACAGGTGGAAATTAGGGCTCATGGAAATTAATAGGACTTTTGACATCGACCTACATTAGGGTTGAGTTGTTTTTATTCTCCAGAGTTGCAGGTCATAGTTCCTAAGAACATGAGGGTGTTTTCTTTTCAGTGACCAAATAAAAATGCTATCAAAATACCACTTCATTTGTTTGGAAAAAAATAACATATGCCAGGTTGTATGCTTAGTAGAGTGTAACTGTCTCTTAAGGTAATTATTACTGACTGGTAAATTAATTTTATTATTTTTCTTCCCTTGTTTAGATGGTTTTTTGGCTCGATCAAACGAGCAGATGCAGAGAAACAACTGCTTTACCCTGGAAACCAGAAAGGAGCCTTCCTAATTCGAGAAAGTGAAAGTTTAAAAGGAGAATTCTCACTTTCAGGTATTAGTTTTCATCTGAAGAAATGTCTTAAGAGCTCCTCATTTAGCCTATTTTTTCCCTGTCTTCTCAAGTGATAAACTGTGTGAATGACAGTGGAATTAAAATCTGTAATAATCTCTTCTTCCCAGGAGATATATAAAAGAAAAGTTGGCAAGAACCAGTAGGCTCTACTAACTTTTTTATTTTATAACTCTTTATTTATGAATATGCGCAAAATAGAAATTAACTTTTTTGTACTTATTGTTTTTCATTTTTTCCAGCTGCCTTGAAATTGAACTGTTTTCATAATTAAAAACCACAAGGATATTACATTTGTAGACTAATCACTGATGGGTACACACAGTGAAAATTAAACACATGTTGGCAGATCTAAGTGGGTTATGAAAACAGAAGAACTTCTGTTACAATATGTCCTTGGAATTTATATTGATCTTTTATGACAGAGGATTGCATAGCTACAATTAGAAACATGTGATCAGATTTCAGCAAAAAAGTTAGTTTAATCTCTGTTAGTGGGTTTGTTTCTTTGTTCACTCAAAGTCCATTATTCTGGCTTCAAAACATAGAACTGGCTTCATGATAAAACTCTTACATAAAAGACTGGACTACCAGAAAGGGAACAGAATGTTTTACATGCACACAGGCACACACATGTGCACACACATTTTGTTCTGAAAGATACTAGTCCTAATGGGTATCATTATTCCATGATGGATTTTGCCTGCCACAAGTCAGACATTGCTCACAAACAGTCTAGTGATTCTTTGGGGGTTTTTTTGCTTTGGGATTGTTGCCAATACTTCATTACTTCAGTAAAGCATTTTGTTGTTACTGGAGTGTATTACAGCATAAGTTGAGGAACAAGACGGTAGGCTAATTTCACTGTGACACCATGGAAACTTCATCCACGAGTGTTAGCCTGCTGACAGGATACAGGATGATCAAGGTGGGGGTGATCACCTTCCCATAGTTGGAGAAGATCTTGTGGGGGGAAAACCTAGAGAGGCTGAATATCTACAAGTCAGCAGGACTGGATGAACTACACCAGAGACTGCTAAAATTGGCCATCGATATCAGCCTCAAAAATCTCTATAGGTGCACCCCTAGTGACCACTTTTCCCCATAACATAATATCTTCTGCAAGCTTGGCCAGCACGCTTTCCACATCCTCATCTAAATCATAGATAAAGATGTTGAACAGCATGGGGTCAAGAACTGAATCCTGTGGGACACCACTGGCTACCTCCTGCCAAGACGATACAGACCCATCCAATAACATGCTTTGGGTTTGATCCCTTAGCCATTTCCCAATCCACCTGACCATGCACTCTGCCAGCCAACAATCCCTACCCCCCACCTTTTATTTTATAACAGCATCATTGGGGACCATATAAAAGGTCTTTTTAAAATCCAAGTATATGACATCAACTGCATCTCCCACATCTAAGTGGTTCATTATTTGATCATAGAAGAAGACAAGATTGGTCAGACATGACCTGCCCACAACAAAACCACATTTGCTATCCTTCAGCATCCTGCCTTCTGCTAGTTTCTCATAAATGGACTTCTTGATAATTTTTCAAAAATTTTACCCAGCATGGAGGTCAAACGGATAGGCCTATAGTTTCCCAATCCTCCTTCTTTCCCTTCTTAAAAATTGGCACCGTGTTGACTCTTTTCCAGTTTTCTGGGACCTCTCCTAAGCACCATGAGCCTTCAAATACCTTTGCCAATGGTCCTGCAATGACTCTATTCAATTCCCTCAGCACTCTCAGATGTAGTCCATCCAGTTCAGTTAACTTTTCTTCCTTTCCCCCAATAAAAAATACTTTTATGATTAATATGATCTAAGAGACTGTCAAAAAGTGTTTTTATCCTCTATAAAAAAACTCTCTAGCTGAATGAAAAAAGGAATAAGGAATATAGTTAAACAGGGGCCTTATTTAATGCTTTGTATCTAAACTATTATCAGGTTTTTGTCTTCCTCTGTATCTTTATAAAAGCATTAAAAAATGTAATGGTGGCTGTTTGCCATGAGAGCAAGCAGGTTGTGGTATCTGTGTGTGTGACACTTAAAATTGTGTTTAATTGTATAAAGTTGTATAATGACAGGGTTATGTTAATCTCTTTAGCTCCCTGGCCCAAGCATTGCATATGAAGTAACTAATAATCAAAAACCTGTGAAAAAGGTTTCTTTCCAAGCCCCCACGATTAAAAAAATAAGAGTTCCCTGCTAATTCCTCACCAATGCATGTAAAATATAAGGGACTCAAAAATAGATGAATATTCTAATGGTCTTTATTGGAAATGGAAATGAAAGGTTCATTTTAAAAGATGAGCATTTTTAAAGATGTCACTGTGGAAAGAAATCATATTTCATAAATGGCAAATAAGAATTAGAATTAAAAGCAGTTAAACTAGGAACACATCAAACTGTAGATAGGCCAGTGGGCTGCATTGTTATCAATTAAACTGGCTGACATTTTTAAAACATATATTTCCATTAAAAAAATGTACATATTGTAGGAGAAACTTTTATGTTGATATCTCCATCATCTGGTGTAAAACGTATTAAATTTTAAACATGTTGGTGCCATTTTAGGCATCGTCTCTTTTTAATTAAAAGCTATAATTTAGATGTGTTCAATTTAATTGAATGTCATTGCCAATAATAGCAGGATTCTCTTCCTTTTTTTTCTTCCCTGGGATAATGGCATCTAAAAGATAGATTGTATTTAATGGCAATGTAATCTTGTTCTTTGAAAAAAAAAGAAACCAACCAGATATATTATTACCATGTATTATTTTATACATAAAATTAAAACACAGATTTATTTGTTATCAAACCTTCAATGAAAGAAGCCCTACCTTTCTTCAGTAAATTGCATGGATATAGGGTATTCAGGATGCTTAATGCTTATCTGCCTTCAGGTTTCAGTGTAAAGATCACCCTGTCCCTTTCCATAGGGATAAGCATGTGCTAGTGAAGGGGTAGGCAAAATATGGCCTGTGGGATGATATGGCTCATGGAAGCTCTTTATCTGGCCTGTGGAGGGTCCCTCAGTCTCACCTGGCCTAGGTAGTGTTTGGCTGTGGCATGTTCTGCCACACCCTGGCACGCAGCAGGGCTGGGGCAGCTCCGCAGCTGAACTGCCTTTCTAGGCAGCCCAGGCAGCAGTGGCTCCTTCCAGATGCTACTGCCACTGGCCCAGGTCCCACGGTACTGGTGGTAACCCGTGTGCACAGTCCTGACCTGGCCCGCCTCGTGCCTACTCCAGACTTACCTGTGCTGGGCAGCAGTGGTGGCCAGGCAGAAACTGATGCTCAGCACCGGGGAAAAGTGGTCCCTCCCCCTCGCCAATGCTGGACCCTTCCAGCTGCAGCCACCCAGAGCCTGCACTGGGCTGTCCTGTATCTCTGCCACTGTCACTACCAGCTCCAGGCTGCCCAGTGGGGCAGTGGTGAGAGCACAGAGCCAGACACAGGGCAGCCTGGGTGCAGGTTCTTGGTGGCTGCGTTAGGAAGAGCCTGGCAGCATTGTGGGGGAGGGGATTCTTTTCCTCCATGCTGAGCAACTGTTTCTTCCCTGCCCCTGCCACTGCCACTGCCACTGCCACTGCCATTGTCTAGTGCAGGTGGGTCTGGAGTAGTTGTAGGGTGGGCTGGGTTAGGGCTATGTGCGCAGGTCCCCACTGGTACCGTGGAGTTGGGGCCAGTAGCAGCAGCATCTGAAAGGAGCCACCACTGCCTGGGCTACTTAGAAAGGTAGACACCCCAGCCCCTCTGTGTGCCCACAGGTGGCAGGAAGTGCCATAGGCAGGTGATGCAGTACAAGTGTGGGGCGGGCTGTGTGCATGGATTCTGGCTGGTCTCCAATTGGGGTGAGTCCAGAGTGGATGTGGGGTGGGGCTGGGGCTGCGTGCTCATGGTGGTGGTGGGGAGGTGCTGCAGGGCATGTAGGCTCCAGGCTTTTACTGGATGGGTGCTGACTAGCTCAGGGGGGCATATGCAGAGGGCTCCCATGCATACCCCACCAAACCCATAAACCCTCCCCTGAAAACCCCACAACCACGTCCTTCCCCACACACAATCACACACCCCACAAACACTGCACTCAACCACACCCTCCTCCCCCCCAAACTCCACCCCCTTCCCTACATGCACCCCCCACACCCACACACCCACCCACACCCACACACCTCTGAGGGAAGTCCTGCTCACTGCTATGTGCACACACCCCACCACACACATGTACTCTCCCCGCACCCCACCGCGTAAGCCCCACTCTTCTGTTTAGGAAGGTTTGCAAAGAAATGTAAAAGATAGCTGCAGACAGTGGACACTAATGGGGAGGGAGTTATATGAAAGAGAAGCTAGGAAAAAATTACCCAACAATTTTCAAATCTGTCCCCTTGTCAAGCTGTACATCTATCTGACAGGCTTAAGGACTGTCATGGCAAGGGCTTAAGGATTGCACCTTTGGCTCAAAGGCGGTCTTGTGTTCTGTGTATGCCCAGTTCTTAGCACAATACCTCCAACCTATTTGGGGGCTTTAAAATAACAACTGCTTGTCATACATCAGGCTAATCTCCCCCACACTGTTGATTGCCTCTGGACCCAGTGAAACTTAAGTAATGCATAGAACAGCTGTTTGCAGATTTTGTAGACACAGAGCATCCATGCAGTAATGCACATGTAGACAGCTGACTGGAGGCAAATCTGCTCCCAGTCAGCCGGCCACCATAGAGCGGGAGATTGCTCTCTGCCCCTGGGAGCTGTCTGATGCCAGGGCAGGCTCTACCACTGCACCCTGGGCAGGAACAATGTGCCAGCAGCAGGGAACTCCCAGCCATCAGTGACTGGTGCCTCCTGAATTGGGAAGGCACTTACCCCCCCAGTGGCCAGTCAGCAACTGGGGGGTGTCCCTCCACTGCCGATCGCACTGACTGGGGTGGGGAGGGGTCACCTGCAGCCAATCATGCTGATGAGGAAGTGCCAGTGGTGTGCCGCTGGCACTTCTGGGCTCATGCAATCGGCTGTGGGGGAACTCATCTCTTCCTAGTCAGCATGATTGGCCATGAGGGAACTATGAAGATCACTTCTCCTGGCACCCTTTCTCCCTGGCCAGCACTCTCAGGGGGAGCACCAGCACTCTTGCCCACCCCCCTGGCCATCGCCTAAGCAGGGAATGCTGCTGTCAGGGGGTGCACCAGTGCTCTCAGGGGGTGCATGTACACCCCTGTGCATCTCCTACACATCACCACCGCTCCCAGCCCCTGCTGAGAAATTGCAGGGCCCTGGGCTGGGAGATAAAGATCTCCCAGCCCAAGTCCCATGGTTGGGTGATCAGGGCTGGGAGATCCTTCAACAGATCTGCAGTCACAGGACCGGGGCTGGGAGATTTTTCTCTCCCAGTGGAGCTGGCACTGGGAGAGAAGAATCTCTCAGGCTGAGTTCCACAACCATGGGGACTTGGGCTGTGAGATAAAAAATTCCCAGCCCAGGCCCTGAAATCATGGTGTGGAGGATGGGAGCTCCCTGCTGCCAGGCCAGTGGGACATTGTCCTCATCTGGGCTCCAGTGGTGGAGCCTGCCATGGCAGCAGGCAGCTCCTAAGGGTAGGGAACAATGTACCTGAAGATATCTTTCTCCTGGCCCCTGAGCTAGCACCCAGGGGGAGCCTGGAGCTCCTTCTGGTTGCTGCAGGGGCCTGTTGCAGAGCTGCAGGAGTGGGAGTAGTCTGTAGCTAGGGCCAGCAAATCTGCTCCCAGGTCCCTGCATATGTAGACTTGTACACAGGAGAGTTTACTTGAGAGTAAACTGCTCACGGATTAAGATTGCATGTAGATGTGTCTACTTGGTGCGTCTACATGAGACACTTTGCTGTGAAGTAGCATAGTTTACTCTGCTATAAGTATGTTCATCTACACAGGTACATGCTTACTGTGCAGTAAACATTGCTAATTATGAGTAAATTTTCTACCTGCAAATGTAAGTAGCAAATTTACTCATGAGTAGTTACTGTGCAGTAATGCATGTGTAGATACCTGACCAGGAGCAAATCTGCTCCCAGTCAGCCAACAACCAGAGGGCAGGAGATTGCTCCCTGACTCCAGGAGCTGCCTGCTGCTGAGGTGGGCTCCACCACTGGAGCCTGGGTGGGGACTATGTCCCTTTTTCTAGCAGCAGGGAGCTCCAAGCCCCCCACTCCAACATTGTGATCAGGGAGCAGGGGCTGGGAGATTCTTATATCCCAGTGCCATCTTCATGACAGTGGGGCCAGCACTAAGAGATCCGTAACAAGCTCCCCAGCCTGTTCCCCACCCAGCTCTGCACTTGTGGAGCTGAGCAGGGAACAGGCTCTCTAGCCCTTGCCCTGAGATCATGGAGCAGGGGCTGGAAACTGTCCCAGTTAGGGGAATGCCCCAGCCCTGTGCCTCAATCAGGTGATTAAGGCACGGGGTTTGGGAAGAGCTGCAGGGGTGGGGAATGTCTGAGCCCATTGCCCCATCCTCTGGTGGAGCACCTAGTAGCAAGCCTCCGGCTGGGTGGGCAATCCCTGCCCAGCTGGGGGCTCACTGCTAGCTGCCCCACGAGTGGATTGGGACAGGGGCTGGGACCTGCCCCTCTGTAGCTCTTTCCAAGTCTCCTGCCCAGATCAGGGAGCTGGGACTAGGAGCTACCTGCTTCTGGGTCAGGGGGACATTGTCTTTGCCCCAGCAGGAGGCATCCCCTTGGGGCAGGGAGCAATGTCCCAGCCCTGGCCAGAAGATGGTAAGGGGTGTTTGATGTGGACAATATTCAATTCAGATTCATCCTGATTCAGGGAACAGTGGTTCAATTTGCTGATTTGGATCACTGTCCTGATACAATTCAGCTGAATCTGAATCAGAAGATTCAATTCTGATTTGGAGAATCAGCGATTCAGCCATAGACACAGCTTTATATATATTTTTTAACATACCTTGAGGTACCAGGTGCAGCTCATGAACACTGAGATGATGGGGCAGATAGAGCATTCCACAGGAGTGTGGGGCCCCCCCTGCATGCTCAGCGATGGACCCCCCCCACACATCTCTCCAGCTCAGCAATCAGCCACGTGAGGGCCCTGAGTACCACCCCCAGACCCAAGAGGCAGCAGTTTCTGAGCCAGGGGGGGAAGGCAGGGTGAGGGGGAGTCCCCTGGGCCCTCCACGGTGGACCTGGAAGTGGATTGGAAGTACGCTCCATCTGCCCCACCATCTCAGCAGTTATGAGCTGTGCCTGGTACCTTGAGGTATGTAGAAAAAACATATAAAGCTGTGTCTATTGCTGAATCATTGAATCTTTCCAAATTGAATCAGAGGCTTCTGGTTTGATTTGGAGAGATTAATGGGTCTCCTGATTTGATTTGGTTTTGGAGATCTGGTCGCTGAACAGGGCCGAATCTCCTCCGAATTGAATAGAGACCAAAGCTTCACACAGCCCTTGGAGATAGTTGCCTCTTGGCCCAGTGCTGCCTGCCAGCCCTTGGGCTAGCACTTAGGGGGAGCCTAGACCTCTCCTTGGTGGTGATAGGGGCCCATTGCAGGACCACACAAAGTGGAAGCAGTTTGCTGCGAGGAGCAGCATATCTACTCCCACATCCCTGCACATGTAGACGCATGCCTGGCAGTGTTTACTTGTAAGTACTTTACTCACAGGTCAACTGATCCCAAATCGAATGTAAGTGTAGACAACATCCATTGTTTCCTCTTTTAGATATGGGAAAGTACATCTCGGATCACTCTCATAACTTCAAAGATCCTTCTACCTCGTACTGTGCACGCTTGATCTTCATGTATTATCTTCTGGAGGTTTTTCCTCATTTTCAAAGCCATTGTCTAGGCTTTTAAGTTATATTAAATGGGATATAATTGGTTTCTAGTTTTTCAGGGTTTTTTTCTCCTCTTTTGTAAAAGGTAAGATCACAATGCCTCTTGTAACATATTTCCCCTCCCCTCCTGTTTCTGCTATTTCTTTAAAAACTTTCACTATCTAGGGTCACCATATTTCCAGTTCCAAAAAAGAAGATGCCAGTCACACGTGTGTGTGTGTGTGTGTGTGTGTGTGTGTGTGTGTGGAGGGGGTGGAGGGTTATATGATTATGAGGGGCAGTGCTACTGCAAGAGGAATAGATAGAAAAAGGCAGGTGCTAGGACCATAGGGGTGCCTTCTGTGCTGTGGCAGAGAAACTAAACTGAAATTGGTAGGTGCTAGGACCCTTAGGACATCACCACCACCACCAGGCAGCCATAGGTTTTTAAGCATTCCTCCACTTCCTTTAAGCTTATCTTTTCTTCCATCTTCTTTGCTTCCTCTTCTACTTTCTCTTCAGTCTTTTCAGCAAAACATTCATCTTCTTTCTGTTTATTTTCTTCTTCTGATATAACTTCATAAGATCTTCTCTTTGCCTCCAATACCTCCTACTTTTCCACCAGGGTACCACCTTCTTGCTGCACTGATTTTAGCTCTCCTTTCACTGTCTTCACTCTAGTCAAAAAATATCAGGACCACTCTGTTTTCTCCTCCCTGGGTGCTTGTGCAAAGAACATTTTATCTCTCATCTTTCTTTTCATTTTTTATCTCTTGTCTGGTTTTTTCTAGTTCTTGTCATACCTGTCTTCCTTCTGTAGCTTCCTTTAGAAGCTCCTGCATCTTTATTTGTAGCTCTTTCAGCTCTTTTGTTCTTTTCCCCACAGTTCTTCGATCTTCCTTCCTGAAGAATTCTCCTGTCCTCTTTTTCACCATCATCCGGCATCCTCTGGTACTCTTAATATATTTCTTCAGTGTTCTCCACCCCTCATACTATCTTGTGTATGCTTGACATATCTCTTCATCTTGTAGCAATCATACATTAAATGTCCACACTTCCATTCATCTTATGGGGCTCTTAGCAAGACTCAGTTCTGCCTTCAGTATCCGCTGATCACTAAATGCCACAATTATATTTCCTTTCTTCCTTATCTCTATTTCTTTTGATACAAACACAAAATCAATTTTTGATTGTTTCCTCCTACTGTTGTCAGTTCTAGTGAAAACTTTCTTCCCTGCCCACACATCTCTTAGTGACTCTTACTATTTGGATGAACTCTCTAAAGTTCTACCTCTTCCTTCTCCTGTTCTGACACCCGCTTCTATTATGTGATTGAAGTTCCCCACCATTATCTGCAGTTTCCGTCTGACTACATAAACTACACCTGAAATCTATGTGCTGTAGGAGCAGGACACCTCAGTGGTATCCTTAGATTATACATTATCTATAGAACTCTATGTCTATGGTATAACTAACTTGTGGACATTTTGGGACACACACACACACACTGAAAGTATATTTACTTTTTGACCCTTATGTTTTTATCTTTATTCACAATGACATAGACAGATATAGATAACATAGGTAACAGAGCTCTTTAAAAAATATATATTCCAGGGCAGATACAAAAAACCCTTATGTTTTCAATAGCATCTATACGCCCTCTGATGGTATTCAGTGGAAAACACATGCTACAGTAGAAAGAAAAAATCTATTTAATAGAATGTGACACTGCTTAAGGAAGTGCATGGGAGATATTTTATTTCAATTAAAACTGAATGAATGATGAAGAAAACTATATTACATGATATCCTTGGTAATTATATGTAACCAATATTTTCTATAAATTAAGTTACATGCCATATGCAGCTGAAGAATTCCTGCAATTGATAGTACTATAAATGCAAAGATTATTATTTTGGCACATTAAGTTAATGAACAATGTCAACTGACAATGTTTTTAATTGTTCTAATACTTCAAGAATGTATATATCTAAAGATATATCTATATCTATAGCTATATCTATCTCATGTGTGCCTATATATATATCCCTCCCCCCCATTTCTGCTCTACCAATCCTTATTACATTCTCAGAATGAAAAGTGGGGACACTACTCATCTCAGGAGACAGGCAGTAGAGGGAGATTTTGGTAAGGGATAACAGAAGGTGACCAGGAAGTGAGAAGACAAAAGGAACATTTTCTTTTCTTTCCTGTTCCCTCCCCCTTTAGGAATGGAAAAAATAGGAGACATTTTCAAGAAATCCATTATGTTTTTTGTCCATCACCTCGTGATTGTTACGTCTGTCCTAATCCTACCCTTTCCTTTTCAAATCTGGTTCTAGTCCCCTTTCCCATTATGGTCTTCCTGGATGCCCAGCAGTGGTTGATCCATACTCCCCTTTCACAGTTGGCTCTCTAGTTCTTCCCTTGCACTCAACCTACCCTGACAACCTGCACAGACTGCTTCATCTCCCTCTGATCCATCCCCTAGCATCTCAGGAATACTGACACATACAACTACTTTTAAATTTCCCTTCTTTTTATTTTATAGCTCCACTATGTGGGACCACTCTATCAGGTCTGAAGACTGTTCCTGCTGAAAACTTCAGTCCCAAGCTCTCCAGGCTCAGAAAAACTATCCTTAGGCTCAGACTCTTCCTTCTCATAGGAAAACTCCATGTTTCTCCTGATCTAAAAATTCTCTCTGTCTGAACCTCATACTTGTTGCTGTAATTGTAAAGTCTAGACAGCAAATAAAAATAGAGGGCACAGGAGCACCTTCTTACATATCTCTACACTCTGATTTAGTCCCACAGGCCTTTGTCTCTTGATCTGTAACTCTTCCTTCTAGCTCACAACAAATGTGTTAAAAGTTGTAGGTCTTTGTGAATACTCGAAAGAATCTTGTTTTCCTTGCTAGATGTGTCCTCCCTCTGACACCTAAAACCTATCTGTTGTAGGACCAGGATACCTCAGTGGCAGCCACATTATCTACAGAACCCTGTCTATGGTATAACTAACTTGTGGAAGTCCATTAGCTCCTACACACATGCAGGGATCCTGCTCCAATAAGTTGGAAATCCAGTGCATTGGAGTAGATGCGATTAATCAAATCTGCTGGAGCATGGAAATTGATGCGTTTTGGCAGCCTCACCTGTCACGTGTATCAGCATCACTGTGTGTCTTTGTGCTGACAAAATGGTGATGGTGCACTTTGAAATAAAACATGTCCAATGAGCTTTAGCTCAAAGTACACCACCACCATTTGGTAGCCTGGAGACGTGCTGTGATGCTGATACAGTGATGCATAGGCGCTTTTAATTAGCACAGCTCACTAATTAAAGTGCACATGTAAAAATACTCTAATATATAATGGGACATCCCCCTCATGCTCTCTGAGGAGTTATTCTTTGATTTAGCCTTTGAAAAATTATGTTTTGTCTCACTCATTGTAAGTCCCATTAAATGTGCAGATCAATATTGTTAACCTATCCATACCAATTCTGAATCCTTGCAGCTCCCCCAGGTCTGTGTATAAAGAGAGTGCCTAACCTGTGCAACAGGGGAAACAAGTAGCAACATAGCTGTAACTTTCCCTGAACTGGAGACTGGGGGGACAGTGTATGTTCCTTTCCCCCGACCTTGTTCCTACAAGTATAAGACTACATATGTGCCACATTTTGTCTCATCTGCTCCTTGAGCCATTACCTTGAGAGGATTCTTTGCATGGTTGTAGAAATGCAGCCATGGTTCCAGAGGTAATTGATATTACCACCTCCATAATTATCTTCCATCCTTGGACCTCATGATCATAACCTGACCCTGAGAAATTTACTGAAATAGAGTGGAATGTGTGAAGCTCCCATGCAAAGGATTTTTGCAAGGCAAATTATTTAATAAATTTCATAGATTTTCATAGATATTCGGGCTGGAAGGGACCCTGGAGGATCATTGAGTCCAGCCCCCTGCCCCAGGGGCAGGAAGTCAGCAGAGTTCATAGGATCCCAGCAAGATAAGCATCAAAATGTGTCTTGAAGGCGTTCAAAGTGAGTGTTTGAACTGCCTCTGGTGGGAGTCTATTCCAGACCTTGGGGGCTCGGACAGTAAAGAAGTTCTTTCTTATGTCCATCCTGAATCAGTCGCAGCTGAGTTTGTGACTGTTTGATCTTGTCATCCCTTGGGGTGCTCTGGTGAACAAGCATTCCCCCAGATCCTGATGAGCACCCCTGATAAACTTAGAGGTGGCTACCAGATCACTCCTGAGCCTGCAGTTTTCTAGGCTGAAGAGTCCCATGGTTCTCAGCGTCTCATCATAAGGTCTATTTTCCTGAGCTTGGATCATGGATGTAGTTCTCTTCTGGACTCTCTTAAGCTTCTCCACATCCTTTTTGAATTGTGGAGGCCAAAACTGGATGCAGTACTCCAGCTGCGGCCTCACCAAGGCCACATAAAATGGGACAATGACGTCCCAGGATTTGCTTGAGAAGCATCTATGGATGCAAGCCAGCATTTTGCTCACTTTACTAGCCACAGCATCACATTGAAGGATCATGTTCATCTTGTGGTCAGTCATGACCCCCAAGTCCCTTTCATCTGTAGTGCTAGCCAGCGTAGCACTGCCGAGCCTATAAGGATGCTGCAGGTTTTTCCTCCCAAGGTGGAGTACCTTGCATTTTTTGGTGTTAGACACCATCAGGTTCTCATCCGCCCATTTCCTGAGCCTGTGATCACTCTCCTGTCCTCAGGTGTGGATGCTTTACCCCAGAGTTTGGTGTTGTTGGCAAACTTGGCCAGTCCGCTTCTGACACCAATGCCCACAACACTGATGAAGATGTTAAACAGTATAGGCCCTAGAACAGAGCCTTGTGGGACCCCACTGGTCACAGCGCACCAAGACGATTGGCTTCCATCAACCACCACTCTCTGGGTCCTACCATGGAGCCAATTCCCCAGCCAGCGAATCGTGGTGAGGTTGAGGTTGCAGTTAGCCAGTTTTGCCAAGAGGTGAACATGGGATATCAGTTTGAAGGCTTTTTAAAAGTCAAGATATACGACATTGATCTCTTCCCCCTTGTCCAGGTGATAGGTCACCTGGTCATAAAAGGAAATGAGATTGCTCAAGTAAGACTTACCTGCAGCAAACCCATGATGTGTATCCCTCAGGATATTGCCATCATCTAGTCTGTTAATGATGGCCTCCAAGACTGAAAATGTGTGCTTCTCTGCATACAGAGTATAACCGATAATGTGTTTACAGATAGAATTGTAAACATTTATCTTTCAAAAGGAAAATACTATGCTATTATCAGCAGGATTTTTCACACATATTCAGCACTTGCAGGTCTTGATGATATCTGTGGGAGTTGCAGGTGCTCAGAACCTCACAGAATAAGTACATCTGGTATGTTTTAGTTCTCTTTTAAATCTCTGCCAGCCCAGAACTTGCTATTTGGAATGTCAGTACCAATGTATGGAATGTTAGTAAGATATTGTGCTGTTGAATGAGATAATCTTTATTGTCTTTTGTGACACAAGGGGCACATCTACACACTCATTAATGCACTTTTGCTGCTGCATATTAAATTTAGTACCTCTAATGTGAGGTACTAAATAAATGCACATTAAGCTGCCCTAATGCACAGTAGCAAAAGTGCATGCTATTTTAGTGACAGTGTGCAGTAGCCTATTTTTAGTGTGCATTAACGTATTAGCACAATTTTGGACATGACACAGTAATTCACAGTAAATTAGGCTACTTTGCATTAAAGTCCATGTGTGGACATGCCCAAGAAGTAGGAATTGCCCACAGAGAACCCCTTTCTGTATCTCTGGGCCAAATTCTGTAGGCCCGAATTTTCAAATTTGACTGGTTTCTAAATTCATATTTGGTTTCTAAATACTAAGAGCCGGATTTTGGGAGGGTGGTGTATGAGTGCTTGGCATCTGAAAAAATGAGGGCATTTTTATTTAGGTACTTCAATATCCATATAAGAGTTTAACTATAATTTCTTGGTTTGAAAACATGGCTAAAATCTATACCGCATGACTGTGTTATTGTGCAGTACTACTATACAGTACTACTGTACATATTTAGCACCTGGGAACTTAATATATCTTTATTTATTTATTTTATTTTTAGTTTTTGATGGAACAACTGTGAAACACTACAGGATCAGAACGATGGATGAGGGGATCTTTTTTTTAAGCAGAAGGAAGACTTTTAAAAACTTGAAAGATTTTGTTGATTACTATCGTAGGAATGGTGATGGACTCTGTGTAACACTTGGGAACCCATGTATAAAGGTAAAGCTTGTTCTGAATTGTGAAAGAAATTTTTTGAACTAACCTTTTAGTTATCAGTCATAAGATATTAGGTTGCAAAATGGTGATGATCTGATTATTTTAGGAGGTCGTGGGTAGCAGCACTATTTCATTCTTGAAGCTGACACATTAATAACAAAAGAGTATTGCATTTTGGACAAATAATTGTGTAGCTAGAGGAGAAAATGTGCCAACTTGTGATTTATGAATAGCAGTGTGTAAACGTGTATTGAGATGAAATCGTCAAGTTCATGACTTTTGCTATCTATAAGTAATTATGGAGACAAAATCATCAAGTTCAAGCAGGCAATATTTCATTGTTCAAAAAACTTGCTGGGGGATTATTTCTTTTTTATGTAGGGGTATCTTCTTTGGAGCTAAAATAACCTTTTTTGTAATAAGATTTGAATTTTATAGTAAAACTATACATTCTGATACGTATTCTTCATCAAGCATGCATCGTGTAAATATTCACTCTTTATAACTGAAACTTCATTTGGAATGTGTATAACAAAGATTGACACATAATCCTGAAACAAAATATTTAGTATTTGTGTTGTTTCTTTTTTTCCTACCCCAGAAAGAAATTCCTACTCCTTTTGATTTGTCATACAAAACGGTGGATCAGTGGGAGATTGACCGAAAATCTCTGAAACTATTGAAAAAATTAGGCTCTGGCCAGTTTGGTGAGGTGTGGGAAGGACTATGGAATCACAGTACCCCAGTGGCTATCAAAACATTGAAACCAGGTATGTCAAGCATCACTCAGATTTGCTGACAACAGCACTTGTTATATTTTGCAAGTACTCTCTTAGAGAAAAACATTAATGCTTTAAGACTTGTGGAACTCATCTTTTTAAAGGTATGTAAAATGTGGCCCTTGTATCTTGAGATCCTTTGATGATCCCATGGCACTTTTCACTGAAGTTAGATAGGCTGTCTCCCCATGACTGATGCTTTTGGGTTTTTTGTTGTTTGTCTTCTCACACCACATGGAAAACCAAATAGCTGGTCTGTTTTATCATATTTTATCAGTAGCTGAAGAAATCAGTTTAGCTTTAATCTATAATCTGTAAAACTCTGTCTGCTAGTCCTCTATATTACTATAATATTTTATTGGTATAGAATCTGTAGTACATAAATCTTCCTGTTGCTGTTTAGAGTTATATAAAATAAAATGCCTGAGTCTAAATAATAATTGGAAATGCGATAGCAGTAGAAGTACTGGCATACTCTACTAATTGCTGATGTGTGTTCCTTGTACATCCTTTGTGAATAATGTAGCTTCTATTTGATTTTTTCTTTACATATTTAATTATTTTTAAATTTCTTTTACCTCATAAAGCAATAACATGTACCAGCAGATAGCATAAATCCCATAGGCACCCGAGTGATAACACCATCATATGATTCATTTAAAATTATTCAAAATGCTTTTGTTGTAACAGATTGGATTCAGGAAAATTCTTATTTTAAAAAACCTGTAATGCTTTCCTGAATAGAGGTAGACTTAACCATGTGCTTAAATGGTTTATTGACATTGAAACAATATTTGCAATATGCACAAAGTAACTGAAACAAACAAAAAAAGATGACTTCTTCCACTAGATTCTAAGTGAAGGAAAAGCTCATATATGGGGCTTCTTACAACATGGAAGCCCCATATATGAGGCTATGTGAGACATACTTACTTCATAGATACTGTTTGTTTCTGGCATTAATGATTTACTAGAATTAGGTCACCTGAGCTAAATCCTCTTAAGCATCTGACACAGCAGTTATACAGATTATTGAGAGGGAAAGAAGAGTATGCCCTGAACAGTGAAGCATAATTTTTAAACAACTGCATAAAATAAGAGAGCATTAAATAGAGGGTGTGAGGAAGGGAAGCAAATAAAATAGGTAGCCTCAAATTAATTATTGGCTTTTTACTATCTTTATTAAAACAACTTTTGATTATTAGGATCCTGGGAAAAGGATTAGCTTGTCTTCTCTTCCTCTTCCCCTTCCTTGCCCTATCAATTTCTGGATGAAATACAACAATTGCACGTCAAACTTTTTTTGTGGGTGGACAACCACACAGAGCATATAGCAGAGTTGTGTCCCAAAGTGGAAGGCTCTTTTTTTATCTTTATTTCCTTTCAATTTTCTTTTTGAAACATGTTTTATATATAAATTTGCTTCAGTTTAAGGAAACACCTTGAAACAAACATGAAAATGAAGGAAACCTTTTTGCTGGATGTCAAGCACGTGGTTTCATTCAGTTTACAATGTAGCTTGTTTTGACTCTGCTTAACTAGAAAAAGCTATTTTTTTAAGTTTCAGGTTCTTGTAAAATGATTTTATTTGATTTTTTTGGATTGGCCAATGAACCAAAAGTGTTTAATTATGTGGATCTTCCTAATGAAAACTTCAGTTCATCCCATTTTGTTTAATTATGTTTTTGCCTTCTCTCCTGAACTCCAGAATCTTTGGAAGACAATTTATAAAACAAAGTAGAGAAAGCTTACTTCCCTAAATGAGTGAGAGCATGGAGTCTGAAGGGAGGATAATGCCAGATTATCCCCCCTTTTTCCCCCTTTCTCTAACAGATGTTTGACAAGTTTAACAGATATTTCACTTCTCCCAGCACTCTACATTTAAAAGTGTGATTCCACTTTTGATTTTTCATCACTTCCGTAAGTCAAGAAATTCCTGCTGCATCCCTCGATCTTGCAAAAGGAAACATTGGGTAGAAAGATATTAAGGTTTAAAAGAAAGACTAATGATCTTGGATGTCCTGATCTTTAGGGTACTCAGCTTGATGCATAGTTGTACTGATTCTCAGAGGGTATCAGAGCCCTCAGTCCATCTTTTGAAATGTCAGAGCTCAGCATCTTTAACATCAGGGTCGAGGTATATTAGGTTGAACAGTGTAAATCAGTGGCAGTGTTGGGCTCCCAACAGAGAATCATAGAATCATATCATAGAATCATAGAAGTAGGGTTGGAAGGGACCTTGTAAATCTTCAAGTCCAACCCCCTGCCTGGGCAGGAGAAAAACTAAGCTCAAATGACTCCAGCCAGGTAGGCATCAAGCCTCTTCTTAAAGACCCCCAGGGTAGGAGCCAGCACCGCTTCCCTAGGAAGTTGGTTCCAGATCCTAGCCGCCCTAACTATGAAGTAGTTCTTATGGATGTCTAATCTAAACCTACTCTCCAACAACTTGTGGCCATTAATCCTTTTTATGCCAGGGGGTGCTAAGGGAAACAAAATCTCTCCCAAACCCTTCTGGTCTCCCCAGTGAGTTTATAGACAGTCACCAGGTCCCCCCTCAGCCTTCTCTTGTGAAGGCTGAACAGGTTCAAGTCCCACAGCCCCTAATGTTAACTGCCCAGTCATGGGATGAATCCCACCACGTTTCTGTAAGCCCTGTTATGTCTGGGTTTGAACTGGCTATTCTGAGGGAGAATTCCTCCTGTTTGTTCCCCATACTATGAGCATTGGTATATAGGCATTTAAGGCCTTGCATAGCTGCATGTGCCACCCCACAATTTGGGAGACTGTCTGGACCCGTTTTTTACCTGGGCACTCCTTGCATTTGTCATCTGTCTTGCTCGGGTGGTGTCTCCACGTCTTCCTGAGGCCCCCTGTTTTTTGTTTTTTTTAATTATTTTGATCTTAATCTCTCTCTGATTCTTTCTAAAATGGGGCTAATATTTTTCCAAACTCTTGTAAAGTGTTTGGAGATCTTCCTGTTGATAACTCTATGAAATAATGTCTCTGATGGTATAGGCAGACAAGGTTATTTGGGTAAATGCAATATCTTTTATTGGACCAACTAAATAGTTGGAAAAATTGTCCTCTTCAAGCTTTTGGGTACAAACACCCTTCTTTAAGCATATAGAGGGTCTGCTGGAGAACTGTATACTTTCCTGGATAGAATAGAAGCCAAACTAAAGATTATGATATTAAGACCCAAATCAGACGTTGTGTCTACCAAGCTGTTGTCATCTTTAACCTATTGTGTGGATGTGAAGCTTGGATTGCATATTGGAAACACCTGAACGCTTTGTACACCATAACCTTCAGTTATGTCCTCCATATTCAAGTGGAAGTACAGAAGAACTCCAATCCTCCATATAACTTGGAACTAATGCCAGCATTCTGGGACAGGCAAACAACAATGTTTCTATGGCACAAGCTTCATTGGACAGGATATGTCATAAGGATTTCTGACTAGCCGAAGTACCTGGCTTCGCATGGGTTGCAGTAATCAAATTTGAATCCTATCTTATTTCCCTGTACTAATAAGCTGTGTGTATGTGTTTAGTTTTGTACCCTATTTTACTTGTGTGATACGGCTTGACACTGTGAGCTTTTGGTCATACCAAAAACCTATAAAAGTTGAATATTTAAATGTATTGAACAACTGAATTGTGAGGTAGAATTATTTATTTACTTTGTAGGACTTTAGCATAGCACTGTGGATTTCACATCACATTTTTCTATCTCAGGATAGAAAAATGTTTGACGCTTTTTTATTCATGTAGAGCTTCAGGGTAGACAGTGTTGCATGTTTTGCCATCTGGTGTCAAGATTAAAAGGTTTTTGCCACTGCCAGACTCTGGAACAACCAACATAAAGTTGGCCATGAGAAAAGTATGGGCGTCGCAGGTTGAAGCCAACAACTTTGAGTGATTGTCCCTGTGACTTGTTGATACTCATGGCAAAACTGAGGCAGATCAGGAACTGGAGCTGTTTAAATTGAAATGGCAGGTCAGAAGGAATGATTGGAATGCGTGGAATGAAGACATCCTGTCCCACTGCATGGCCAGTCACGATGGTGGCTTCAATGACATCTGGCATGAGCTTTTTGACAATCAATCATGTTCCATTGCAGAGTGCTGGTGGGTCCAGATTCCTGAGAAGAATGGTGGGTGTACCAATCTTGAGCTCCAGATTGTGTGAAGGCACACCTGGCTGCTCGAGAGAACTGAGAAATTCTGTTGGGTAGTTGACTGCCTCATTGGCATCTGTGACAGTGTCATAGTTTTGCACATATGTCATGGCATCCTGAGTGTGCTCATACATGTAGCAAGGCACACCTGTGGAACTGGAAAGCAAGATGACCAACATTGGCAGCATCTCCATCATTGTTCATGGCATCCCTGAGGTGAACACAGTTTTCAACTCTGAGTTTCTTTTGGTTCGTTTGAATGAATCTCAACCTTTCTGCTTCAATTTTGCCATATTCATCCACAGCAAATTGGTGGAAGAGATCTTTGCATTGCAAGATGTGATTGAAACTTCTAGCTCACAGCATCTTCCTGTAGGCATAAAAGTCCATGGCAGAAATCTTCTTTTGAGTTGGCAGCCCCAGTGCTGGGTTTGTTTGTTGCACTTCAAAATGGTAGCCTTCATCACCCTGCCAGAAAATTAGTGGATACTGAAGTGCATCATCTGATCGGTGTGTCTCAGCAATTCTCTGGAGGGAGTTGTCCCCAAGTTGCAACACAATGTCTCAATTCCCATGTTGATCACCAGCCAGAATGACAGCCACTTCTGATGTTGTGGGTGCACTGAAGCACCACTCATACTCACCAGATGGAGTTTTGTTTGCATGAATGACAACATTACACTCTGGAGTTAACTTCTCCACGGCACACTTGAGACTGTGAATACAATTGTTCTCCTTGTGGAGCATGTCTTGCAACTGCAACACCACCTGCAGGTTGGTTTGAATGACATTGTTGCAATGCTATTCAGCCTGCTTTGTATTGTCACCTGTGAAGCAGATCTGCAGGAATTTGGGCTCTTCATTTGGGAATGGCATTAGTCTGCCAATCCTGCACTTTAAATGTGGGCATGTAGCCAGATTCTCCGATGTCTTTTGTGGTGCCAAAAGATGTCATTTGGAAGCATGAGCTGTATCTTCTAATGTTGCATCTAAAGTTGCTTCTAATGTTGCTTTGGATGTGCATCTGGAGTGCTGCCTGTCAAAAATGTATGAAGGGGCTGAGGAGGATCATTCATTTGGGGCAGTTGAACCTTGCCACTGTTGCAGCATATCCCTGGAGTTTCTCCTTTCCATCTCATTGCAAGGCAGTGGCTGCAAGAAGTCACCATTGAGCCAATTGCAAGTAATGGATTAGAACCGTAATCCAAGGCTGGATTGTAGAAGAAGGCAGAGTTTCCTTTTTCCTCCAGGGCCAGAGGAAATGGCATGGCTGTATCTACTGTACTGTAGGTGTTGCCCTGTTTTGCTAAGGAAACGGACTGAGCAGTTCTATTTGTCTTCCATTCTTATTTTCTATGATCGTATTGAAGGCAATGGAAAGATTCCCACTGACTTCACAATTGCACAATTCTAGTATTGATATCTTATAAGATATTTAATGTAGGAATACACTGTAGTAAACAACTTCTGCATTCAAAGATTGTAATGTGCTTTTCATAAGAGTTTGATTTTTTTAAAAGTAATATTTTATGGTAAAATGTGCTGCTTGCACTCTGGGACCTCTGCATCCCAACGTTTAAGCATGAAAATATTTAATTTTTCAGATATTTTATAATTAAAATAAGCACCATTAAATATTAATTTAAATATTTTTAAAATAAGAGGTTTTAATGATTCACATGGGGAATCCAGAGATTTGTTAATTTGTCTCCTAGAAATTAAAAACAATGCCAGTTCTACTTTGTACTATGCATCATGCTTTGTTTTTATTAAATATTTAATGGGTATCCAGTTTAGGCATGCATTCAATTCTAGACCCATTTGCAGTCAACTATAGCTTTATCCCACATGATAGTTTTTTTTTTCTAATCGAGGTCAGAACAAGTCAGTTTTATAGATTCATAGCATTTGCACTCCTGAAGGGACATTAGAGATATTAGATCACCCAGTCTGACTACCTGACTACCAAAGGCCATTAAATCTCATCTGGTAGCCCTTGCATTCAGCCATGCCTTTGGTACAACATTTGAAAAAGCTATCCCATCTTGATTTGAAGACATCAATTGATAGAAGGCTTTGCTTTTCTCCATATTGTAGTCCAATGGTTAAAAATTTATCTCTCTTCTTTTTGATAAGCCAGATTGAAGTTTTTAGGTCTCTTATTATAAGGTATATTCTCCCTTTCTGGAATTATTTTTACATATGTTAACAACATTTACTTACCTGGGACATTATTTCATAGTTTTTAGGGTCAGAAGGGACCTGAGCAGATCATCAAGCCTGACCACCTGCCATGGCAGGAAAGTGTACTGGGGTCAAATGACCCCAGCAAGGTGTACATTTGGCTCCAAGAAAAATATAAGTCCTAGAGAGATGCAGGCAGTGGTATTCATATACCATTTTCAAATCAATTGGAGCTGAACAAAACGTAAGGTTTCCAGTATGTTGTTAATGTTAATATTTCAGAAATGTTTTTCATACTATTTAGGAATATAGCCAAGCTTTTCAAATTTCCTGTAAACTGGAAAATGCCCCAGAAGTTATTTCAGAAATGTGGTGTTTCTAAAAGAAAACATTCTTGTTGGAGGTGTTCAAGAAAAGTTTGGATAGGCACTAGTTGGGGACAATCTAGCCATAGTAATGCCTATGTTCTGCTATGGGTATTTCCCATGCTTCTGGCTGCTGGTTGTCCCTTCTCCCTTTCTCTGCTATATACATCAGGGTGTTTTTAAGCCTTGCCATAGAGACTCGCTGTTGGCTGGAGACTCCCCACAGCCCCAGCCCAAGCTGGGACACTGGGTATTGGCTGGAGCCCCAGCCTTGTTGGCTTCAACTGGGGTATGTCAATGCTCCTGCTGGGACCAAAGCTTCCATTCAAGGTCAGGCTGATTGCCATCTTTGAGGTCAGGAAAGAATTTTATCCCATGATCAGATTGGTATGGACCATGGGGTTTTTTTTGCCTTCTTTTGTAGCTGGAGGCATGTACCCTGGACCTCTTGAGTGTACATTAACAAGATTTTATAGAAGCAGGACATTAACTGCTGTGGGTCCTCTACTTTACCTGTGGCAGGTTACGGTGTTAAGCCTGTGCTGTGTCAGGGTTGATGGCAGTCTAATGTAGAGTTTAGAATATGGTTGTATGGAAGGGTTTGGCTAGGGCTGATCCTGCCTCAGGCAGGGGGTCGGACCTTGGATGTCCCTTCCAGCTCTACTTTTCTATGACTCTGTCAGGTTCATAGTAGCAGTGAAAGTGACAAGAATGTCAGTATCAGTCAGCAGGTGCCAAGAGTCCCAATTCCTGTGGAACCAAGTAGACTACCCCAGGATGAGGACATCAGTGTTCAGTGCCATTGGGTCAGCTGGATTCCAATGTGTCCTCCTCAAGAACTGGGGAGCATGGGGAGACATTTTGCCCAACAGTCATGAAGCTTTGCACTTCCCACTCTTGGGACAGTCTGCATGGCCTGCTGTCCTAGAACCAGAAGCCCTAAAAGCTCTGGATTTATTAGTTCCTGTACATTGTGCATAATAAACAATTTTGGAGCTGTGAACCTTGGAAGATGAGAGCCCAGAGAAATTACACAGGTTTCTGTGGGAAAGGGATGAGTTGATACTTTTCAGAGAAACATAGTGGTATCAGAAAATTTCTGGCCAGTTCTAAGGAACTAAATAGAATAGTGGATCAGAAGATGAAATCCATATTGATTATGAACCATTTTTTTCCCCTGACTGCTTGGAGACCAATTTCTGATCCTGCCAATGTTGGATAATGGAGCCCTTCAAAATGTCAGAATGATTGGTCTTTGGTCTTTACATTTAGACAGGGTTTCCATTAACCTCACAGAAAGAGTCACAAGACTCCTAATTAAACTGAAGTTTTTTGATTAAAATAATACCAAGTCCTGTGAAACACCCTTAATATCTTTTATTAATACATCAATATTTGAAAATGTTTTGTTATCTTAGGCCAGTTTCATCTGTGAGTCTCAGACAAGCTGTCATATTATGTTAATATTTACAGCTGATTTTGATATCAACGCTGCTTTATTCCCTAATAATATTCAGACTCCTTTTAATTTTTATGTAGAGTCCAAAATTAGTCTCTTACATAGAAAACTGTACTTTTCAAGAGTGAGACACCAAGAGAACATTTAGTATTTCTGTATTAATTCTCTTCACAATACAATAACCTTGCTGTAATATATAATGGATAGCCCAAAACACTAAGAAGCTTTATTCAGACATGATTCAGAACAGTCACTTAAGGCCTCCAATGAAAGTCTTAGTAATGCAGTCTTATAATTATTTACATTTCCCAGAGAAGAATAATTTGTCCATTGGGAGCTTGCACACAGGCACAGAGATACATGTGTGAACCACCTTAGGCTGAAAAGTTATACAAGGGACTAAAAGAGGTAGGTCAGTGGTGATACTAATCACCGTCTGGCGACAAATTGCTCTAGCATTGTGTCATTTCACGAATGACTCTGGGAAATAAAGAGTTCCCTTGTTACAATATCACCTCCAGCGCACAATGACTAAGCTGACTTGCTTGGAGACCAGCAGGCCAGAAGCTACCAGCAATAATTGCACTGACTTTTAAAGAAACATAATAGCATCATTTTCTCTCTCTATATAATTTTTGCTATTTGATCCCTCATTTTCATCTAGATCTTACATTCTGCCTAAGTGATATGTGCTGTTTTAGGCATTGATGTGGAAAATAAAAATAGGTCAGATGTTCAGGGGATTTCTGTATGACTGGTACAGCAGAATACAATAATTTCTTGAATGGGAAATCAGTATCACTATGTTACAGGGTCATAAATAAATCTGAATGCATTGTAGAACATCATCTTTATTTCATTATGGTTCTAATGCCCATTGTTTTCTAAGAAGTAAAATGATCCAGAGGATCAGGGTCCAATTGAGAAGTCAAGAGACCTTATTTCTATTTCTTTATGACTCTGCCACTGGCCTGCTCTATGATTGTGGTCAAGTCACATCTTCTCTCTGTGCTTTGTTTGTTTTGTTGTTTTTTCTGTTTAGATGGTAAGCTTTGGAGCATTACTGTCTCATGCCAGGTATTGTACTGAGCAATGTTTCTTCTGTAACAGTAATAACTATCAGCCTCCATGTGACCATTCTTACAACATTGCTACCTCATTGGGCTCCTATAGAGAGGCAGGGAGCCAGCTCTGAGGTGCTGGAAATCCAGCGTGTCAGAGCAGAGTTGATTAAGTTGAGCATGGAAATAAATGCACTCCAGCAGACTAGTGTCACATGTATCAGTGTCCCTGTGCTGAAAAATGATGGAGGGGCACTTTGAACTAAAGCTTGTTCAATAAGCTTTAGTTCAAAGCACCCCACTGCTATTTTTCAGCACAGGGACACCGATACATGTGAGGCTCAGGCACTTACAGTTAACGCGGCTCACTAATTAAAGCCCCGCCCCCCGTACCTCTCAGAGCATGTGTAAAAATGCCTATTGACTGTTGTCCGTCTCCTCAGTGTGCTCTTTTCTTTCAGTGTCTTCAGATCTCAAGAACTTGCTGGTCAAATCTGATTTTGTTTTGTTTTATTTTAAAACACAATTTAATTTTGTTTATTCACAAAATACAGTTTTGATCATTCCAAAATTACAAGTGAAATCAACCTGATTTTACTAAATAGCTTTGAATGACTTTTAAGAATCTTACTTGACAAACTTGATGCTGATATTGATTTCTAGATTTTTTATCAAAGAAATCCACTGGCATTTATTTACCAATTCCATAGCAGACATGTTTTAACCAACCCCTAATGCAACAAGCACTTTTTACTTATTTCCAGGAAGCAACTTTCCCAGACTCCTACTCTAGAGAATCTCCCTGACCCCACTACAGTAAATATCTTAGAAAACTGTATTAATGAGGCCAGATTGTTTTCTTTAGCTACATTTCTACTTGCTCATTATTTTTAACTGTAAAGCAAAGGTTAGAAGCTTACTGGGGCTATGTGACTATGCAGTTTCTACCATTTAAAAGTACAAACTAAGGCTTAAATGAAAACAAAAAATCTATTTGAGCAAACCAATAGTAGAAGTTGAATCCAATTATTTTAGAACAAAATCAAGTTATATATAAATATTAAAGGAATAAAAAACCAGAAAAATATTTAATATAAAATAAGTAAAGATGCAGTAATTCTTATCACTGCTTATTTTTGTGAAAACTTTTCCTTTATTATATCAATACATTTCCAAAGAAAAAAAATCCTCCTAATTTTACTCTCAGATTTGAAGTTGCACATCATCCAGCCAGTACTGGGCACATCTACACATGTGTAGTTACTGCACAGTAAATAAAATTATTTGGTAGTGTTGGTGCATGTCAACACATATACGCCCATAGTGTACAGTAAATATGGTGACTTACACTGACTTGAATGTAAATTTGATACCTGCCTCATGCAGATGAGGCCCGATTAGTTGCTGCACAGTAACACCTGTGTAAATGCATTAATGCATAATAACACTGTTTATGTGGACTAACTTGGGACTAACTTTAGTCCCTAGTCAGTCCACACTCAGTGTTAATGAGCTTTAATGCCTGCATGTGTAGATGGTTACTGCACAGTAATTTACTGCACAGTAAATTTAAGCCAGTGTAAATGCACGTGTAGACACACCCACTATCACTTAGAGATACATAGTTTTCTTTAATAGGAAGAACTCATATCATATCACTATTCTAGCTGGTTTTGTAAACTGATTAGATTTCAGCAGTTGGCTTCAAAGAGTTGGGAGAATTTACAATGTGGTTAAATTGTAAAAAAGTCTGTATTATAAGAAGGCTCAGGTTCAGATATCTTAGCACTGAAGTGACCCATTGAAATGTACAGTTAATCAGGTGGAGGATTTAATGGCCTCTGAGTTAGCTGATTCTTAAGCCATTTTAGGATTTTAAAGGAAGATCAGGACCTTGAATATGGAATTGTTGTGTCAGCTAATCACGGAATTATGAAAGTGTAGGGTTAGAAGGAACCTCAAGGATCAACTGGTGCCTTGTGCAAACACAGGATGCACTATTCCTGTCTCAGAGAAATGCCTGTCCAGCTTTGATGTCTTCCTTCTTTATGGCAGCCTCTCAAATATTTTCCAAATAATGAGTTGTACATTCTTAATTTACTTTTAAAGGTGGAAAACCATAATGCGACACAAATTCGGCTTCTGGTTGGCCTGCAGGGTCAACCCTAGGGCAGTATGTCACAGAAGTATAGCCAAAAGTTGATAAACAAATGGACTACTCTGAGATTAAGCATGGAGTACTATAAATGCTACTATGGTAGTATTTCTAGCCATTGATATTATTTGGGAATCCAGTAAAACTGCATAGCTGTGCTTTGGTACACTCTCTGGTGTGAATTCAGTAACAAATGGATGTTTTTTCATAATCTTTGCCTCATTTGGACTGACCTTGAGCCCATTGAGGTCCTTGCTTCCTGCTGACGGGTGGATGAAAATTTGTATAGTCTTTGTCGAAGAAGGACATATATAATTGACTGCCATCCACTTATCAATAGCATTGAAATCTCCTATATCTCACAAGCCCTCTAATGATCTCCAATAAAATTTTGTGTGAATTGTAACATAGGAGGAGCAAGTGTCCATCACAAATTTCAGAGTCAAATTAAGGTAACTGTCTGTTTCTACCAGGCCTTTCTTATTATCAAATCAGTGGGGCATGTAAGAATCTACATAGCTACTGTGTACACCCAGTAACTTATAGGCTGGCCAGGCAGGTGCATAGTTATGTACACATGCCTAGTGCACCCCATAAGTCACATGGTTGGACAAAATCCCATGATTACTGGCTGTGTTAGATGCCAGACAAAGAGATCCTTTCTATGTCTCTGCCCTAGAACTTTGTCTTCCTGCTTTTTGGGTAAGTCCTTAATCTCTCAGTAATTAGGGCTCAAAATGGGAGGATGTGCCATGATACCCTCCTGTATTGTCTTGGTACATGTGTATGTAGACACATAACTGCCTGGTCAGTGAATAGTCTACTCAGTAGCTGTGGGACGCTTACATGTCCACACTGCATAAGTAATAGAATTGCTAACTATGCTTAATTATTAATGTATGCTGCTTGGTTCAGTGTCATTTAGGGACATAGAGGCCATAGACCTGAAGACATTATCTCAAAAGCTATACTTCTTCATTTGGAAATAGGCTTGGATCTCCTTTCAGTAGGTATTACCAATGTCTGGTATGTGGTGGAGGCATCCAAGTTTATTTGTCTGCTCCCTATTTAAAACAGATTTGCTTGCTGATTCTTTGTAGTACAGCCTTTTAGTATCCTTCCAATGTTCCACTTAGTTCAGACACCCCTGCTTGGATCAGGGTCAAACACGCAAATAAACCTTATCACTTACCGAAGGTTAAAAAAGTAAAGCTTCTAAATTTTACCTTCCTGGATTCCAGAGTGACTCAGCTTTGTTGAGACTAGGAAAACAGACTGTGTTTGAAAAGTACTACCACAAGGCATAGGTCAGTCTAGACTTGACTGTAATTTCTATAGTTTTGAGGTGTCAATGATTTTTTTTTGTTATTGTTGAAACTATGCTTTTTTGAAAAGGGAGAATAAGTACCTGAACAATTTTAACTGTTTTTAAACTCAACCAATACTAATATATATATAATTTCCCTTCTTCCTCAAATCCATAGAAAACTTCTAAATATACAGTACAGAAAGCAACTTTCGTTTTTCAACTTTTACCTTTGTTTTCTCCACAGTGAAATATTTTTCTTCCTCCTTTATTTTTGCCTAAATAACTTGTTTAGATGCCATGTAACCTTGGCAGTTTGCTTTATCTCTGAATGGCTTAGTTTACCAAGATGATTAAATTATACAATAGTGGTTATGGATACAGCAAACTTATTTAACAAGATCATTAACTCTAAAATGCTCATGAGTATGAAATATAATAATATATTGAGGTTCCTTATAAGGCTGTTCCGCATGAGATATTTATTTTATAGTAAAGTATTTCTATGATAGAGAGATCTTACTGATTTTCTTTGGTTGTTCAAGTGGCAAAGGTGTAAAACTGACATTATGCATTATACTCCTGGGTTAGTTTTTGGTATTCTTATTTATTTTTTGTTGTCTAACAAACTCTATTTAAATATTCATTTTTTCCCTGCCTTTTTGGACCTTAATATGGGAACCCTGTTGAGCAGGGAGGTACCAGGTGCCTTGTTATATTAATTAAAATGTAAGTCTTTCAACCATTTTGTCCCAAAGGTAGCAATATTAACCTTTATTTGTCTAAGGGTTATAAAATGCATGCTCTATGCCCTCATGCATCTGACACATTTAACTTAGTTGTTAGATTCAGCTGTGTAAGTTTGATTCTTTAATAAGTTTGAAAATTTATGGTGCTAATGCACTTTACAAAGAGACAGAAAACAATCTTTGTAATTCTCACAAGGTTGCTGGGCAGGTAGGCTAGCCTTTTATAACTTTAGCTGATTTATTTTTCTGTTATTGTTTCAGGTTCAATGGATCCACAAGACTTCCTGAGGGAGGCACAAATAATGAAGAACCTGAGACATCCGAAGCTTATACAGCTCTATGCGGTTTGCACTTTAGAGGATCCAATTTATATTATTACTGAGCTGATGAGACATGGAAGTCTCTTAGAATACCTCCAAAGTAAGCAAAAGATTAAAAACTAATTTCAGATAGTGCTAGAGCATGTAGTTCAGTGAATGCTCTCAAGAAGAGGGGAAAGCAAGGTGCTCTGATTTAATCTAAACATTGCAATATTCATTGCGGTTTTGGAGCAAACAGGGTTTAGAAATTCCAGATTGCAAATCATCTGAGAAGGTGGAGAATTCATAGTTTTATGCTCACTTTACAGTAGCACACATGCTTCCACATCTTCTGGGAATAAAGTGGAACCTGCACCCCTAGATCAGGGTTTGTAGGAATGAAGAAGGGCTGTTTGTCACACTTTAGTGTGTACCACCATTCCCCAAACCACTAGAAACCTCTCTAGATATTTTACAGAGTGCCTCAGAGTGAGTTTGTGGCAGAAGATGCCTCTTGCTATATGTTTGCGTATCACCTCATACAATGGGGCTTAAACTGAGTGGAACTCTGAGGGCTACTACTAATAATTAAGAAGTTGTAATAATAATTAAAAATAAAGCAGAGCACCAATGAAGGGACCGGTACCATGACTGTACTCCAAGTTCTACCCAGTTGTTTTGGTTCTAGAGCTATTCCTAATTTTAAGTACAGAAAATACCTATGAAACCTTTATCATCTCTAAAGCCAGAGTGATTTTTTTTTTAAAGCCTGCTCTCCATAAGTCTCTTCTGAATTCTTGTCTTCCTATATCCTGTAAGCAAAAGTCATATGGATAACTGTAGATAGGTTCTGCATTAAAATACTGCTTTCTCACTGCTTTCTGTTGAACTGCTACTTAAGTGGGGCTGCATCCAGGAATAGCTTCATTTGGAAGCTCTGTGCATCATGACAAACTATGTGCCTCAAACTTGCAAATAGATTAGGTCCAGGCTCCTCACAAATTTTTTTGGGGGGTCTAATTCTCACTGGTTCTAGTGGGACTTAAGCTTCTAAAAGGGTTCTGGGCTTAGGGGGTGTGTGGGTGTGTGTATGCACACCCTATGGCTCTTCTGTGTCTCCCAGAGTTGAGCAAGTATAGTAAGTAAAAGCCCAGCCTCCTTCACAGGATATGGCAGATGGAAACTTGCTTTCCCTAATGGGAGAGGAATGGGGAAACTGAGCTGAAACTCTTTGAATTTATGGCCGATGAGTTCTACACCACTATTCCTCAAAAATAATGTTTATGAGATAATTCTTGATTCTGATTACAATGGGAAATAATCCTCAATAGTCAAAGAAGTAGTAATGTCCAATCTGTTGTCATTTCTGGCTACTTTCTGTGATAAAATGGCAAGACAAATCACAGATCAAGATAGGTAGTCATCAGAGCTAAATTTCCCTTCCTAGAAATGGTTCATTTTCTTTGCTTTAAAGAAATACTCCAAAACCTTCAGGACTGAGTTTCCTGCACAGAAACTAAATGCTACACATAGACAACTGCCTAACAGAGACAGGCAAGTGCTCCTCTTTGATGGTGTCCTTCCTGATGAACACTGCTATGTATGGTTGAAGTCATATTATTATTACTGAGCTGACAATGGCCAAAGTAAGAGAACACAACTGCAAAACATTTCTGCAAAACATTGTGGATGTAAATTAAATTGTAATTAATGGATGAATATATTGTTCAGTACACACAGTACATTCTTGATATTTGGTAACTACTAAGTTCCATATATGAAAATGAGAGAAATATATACCTGTTTGTAAGCGCCATCTCTCCTATCTTTTGTTCTACTCAGTCAGATACTGTGACTGATTGGTAAGATCCTAGGACAATCACCGAGCTTCCCTTAATATTTCCTCTAACAAATTCTTCTTTGAAGAAAGATGGTTTTGTCTAAAAATGTTATTAAGTAGGTGCAGAGGGAGCTGTCACATTTTCTTTGCCGGACAGAGAACAAGTCAGGGATAGATTTTTGTAAATTTATTTACCAGTGCCTGAATAGTGAGTGTATTTTTTCACATTAACATCACTGGTCATTGACAGACATGGAAAAAAAGAATAAAAAAACATGCTTTACCAGAAGACGCAGCATTTACATAGATTTAGTACTTCAGCAGGACTTTTTGGTGCTTTTATCTAAAACTGATTCAATCAAATATTGGATAAAAGTACCAAAAAAGCCCCACTGAAGGGCCCAATCTATATAGATGTTGGGAGAGCCATGTCCAACTAACGTGATGCTTCTTCTGGGCACATACTGTGCTCAGCACAGGGGCATGCCAAGTTTAAAGTAAAGCACTGGTTTTCAGGGTTTTTATGTTTGTAAACAAACTCTATTTTTTTCAAGAACTCTTTATAATAACCTAATATTATCAAACATGAAGCTAGAATTTACAGTTTTTTTCTGAATGAGGGTGTGTAACTAGGAACAGCAAAGATAGGGCCGTATAACTCTCAGGATATCACTGTGTAGTTCTAACGTACTTGCATCCTCCTGCTTCCTGTACATCTGTAGGTATCATCTGCTTGACTGTAATTTAGGGTGATGCAATCATAAAGGCTCTTAAAACAGGAGCATTCACTCCTTAAAGGGTGTTAATCCATCCTAAGTACCCTCTAATTTTTTTAGAGTTGTTATTGCAGGTGAGGTTTACCTTTGATCTGTTTTGCCAAAGCTGTTCCAGGGTATTTAGTCAGCATCCCAGAGATAAAACTATCAATTTGCAGTCCTCTAAAAGCCCAAGATGAACAGCTCCCAGTCACTCTACCTCTCTCCACCCTCCAAACCTACAGTGGTGTCTCCCCTGCCCCACACCAAGCCTCCACATTGGGTGCAGACAGAAGTTACATTTGTTGTGTGATCCATCTCCTGGACATGGCCATCAGCCATGCCATGACACACGTGCACAGCTGCCAGAGTGCTTTAAAGGTGGCTGATTGTGCAACAAATTAACACTCATTTAATGAGGGATCAGTTGAAAGTGCTCCACTTTGGAGTGTCTTGAGGAACTTTTGATCTTGATTCCCACCCCCATCCCAAACCTACAGGCTGTTGGGTCAGGGGGGCCACTTTTGGGTCAGGTGGGGTTCTCTAACTCGTGACACTTTTTATATAGGTCAGCACCCACTGAGAGCAGCCACTCTCAATTACTTAACTAAAGTGAGACCTTAAGCATCTTAACTGCAATGAGACCCTGGAATTGGGGAAAACATGCTTCCCTTAGGTCCAGGGTCTTGATGCTTAGCACATGGATGCCACAATTTAAGTGTAGCAAGCTGGGGAAAGCCACTCAAACCAGCATGAAAACTCAGAGATACCAGAGAGACCATGGCCAATAGGCAGCTTGACAGGCAGCGGGACTTAACACTGGTCAGTAGGGCCAACGAGGGAGGCTGGGATGGCTGGGCCAGGGGGGACCACATGGGCTGGCATGAACCTCCTGAACCAGCACCCAGCTCAGGAATACCGAGGAGCCTGCAGCCAGCAGGCAGGTGGTGGGACCTCATTATTTAATTAATAACCCTTAACCCCTTCTGCCAGCTGTGAGAAAACCTTAACTATGGGCATCCAAGGGTTTTGGGGAACCTGAAGGCTCAGTTTGAGGGGGGGGGGGGCTCAATGTGAGGGCTGAAGTTGAGGGGGAGAACCCACTTCCCTCTCCCCTCTGCCAAGAAAGCACAGCTGGCTTTTGGCTGAGCGTGCCTGCCCAGTTGTGCAGCCCCCATGCTGGCCAGAGGGGCCTGCCAGCCACCGGGGCTGGGGGCAGGGGGGGTCTGCTGGGGGGTCTGCTGGGGCTGGGGCTGAGCAAGTCTGGCATCAACCTCCCTCAAGCCCCTGGCCCAATCCTAATTGAGGGAAACACATGCAGCATTTCACAGTGTTATATTATTATACAGCCTGATGACAGATTTTCACTGTGTATCATTAAGCTGTAAATTGTCACGTAGCACAATTTCTTTTCTTTCTTGTAAAAGTTATGGGTGCGATTAGAAATATGTGGGGGAGGAGAAACGTCAATAATAGAAGTAAATAATCTCAGTGTTGAATTGTCATGACAATGAGTTTAACCTCAAAGAAGTAATAGTAAATGTGCACAGGCAGGGCAAATGTAATCGTTAAAATTCAGCCTTTTACCTATTCAGTTAAGAACACAGGGATGCAAGTAGAAAATTTCAGGCTTGGAGATTTCAGGGAAGATTGATAAATAATCATTCTTAGCACTCTTCATCGTGGGCAACAGCAAGGTTCTGTACATTAGGTCATATGAAATGGTAAGTGATTCAAGTCAGTGCTGCTTATTGCTACTACAGACTGGAAATTTGAAGCACCAAAAGGCTATTCTTCACAGATAATGTTTTTGCTGAAATACAGATGCAGTTAGGAAGGATAGTTGCTATCTCCACTCGGAAGACAGCCAAAAGTGTAAGGGGCAATAGAATCTTATTGGATGACAGCTTTGGAAAGTTATTAGAAAATCAAAATATTATACAGTTTTTTATTATTTTTATTACAGTTGCCATCTTTTAGTAGTGACATGTCACTGCCTGAATGCTATCTTGCTCCTGTATTGTTATGTTAAGTATTATCTGGATATGTGACAGAGGAAAATATTCCCAAGGGAGATGTTGCTGGTAAACAGTGAGAGTTTATGTTTTTGCAAATGGGCATTGACTGTATCACCCTAGCACCTAGAGTGTTGAAGTGATAGTCTTATGCTTTTGGCACTTTCAGTCCTGGGGTCAAATCTCACTGACTACGTGCGATGACTATACGTAACACTTTTTAAACTTCTTCAGGGTTAATCTACATGAACATGTAAAAGTAAATACTTTTTTGTCTACCAGCATGAGTGCATCCATCACAACAGGCCACAAGTTGCCTTAATTTGAGTCGCAGGTGCCCTTTCTTTGTATATGCCTTAGTATCTATGAGATCAGTTATTCAAGGCATTAGGTCTTTGTCTTTCATATCATATATTGAAACAACCTGCTTTGTTCAAAGGATTTTTTTATTACTTATTTGAACTGCACACCTCTGAGTGTCAGATTAGTATTCCAGGATATTGTTAACCTTCAAATGCTGTAAATAGTTCAAGAGCATGTGGATGGGAACAGTTTCCAATCGTGTCCCTTCACCTTACCCTCATTAATGTTCGCTTATAAAAATACAAAAAGTGCGCTAATATTATCCCGGTCAGGTACTTGCAGAAAGACAAATAGTTGCTCTACCACAGGAAGCTGGGTAATAATTTAAGGGGTGTCTCAATCACCATAGAAGTACTTTGAAATAAAGTGTTGCATTAGCTATTGTTTGCTCTTCTATCAGAGTTTCTTTCCAAAGGATAAATGGAGGCTGCTTTTCAAGTACTGTGGCATTCACTTAGTGACACCTGCTGAACATGTGGTATTCTGCTGGAATGGTACTTTGTCATGCCTGGGTTTGCTGTTCAAGTGAACAGTTTGAGCCAATGTTACCGTTCAGCCATGGTTTTTACATAACTTGAGAATTCATAGGGTACCTATACATATTTTCTGTAATCCTACATTCTTTTCCATTTCTACAGAAGATGCAGGCTCACAGATCCATCTGCCTCAACAAACAGATATGGCAGCTCAAGTTGCCTCAGGAATGGCTTACCTTGAATCCCAGAACTATATCCACCGGGATCTGGCAGCCAGGAATGTCCTTGTCGGGGAACACAGCGTTTACAAAGTGGCAGATTTTGGCCTTGCCAGAGTTTTTAAGGTGAGCCTGGATGGGTTGGTTTGTTTGCCCTGTTATGAAGTACTGAGGAGCAGCTTGCTGCTACTCCTGCAGTAGCCTGGCTGCAGTAGCTAAGCATGGCAGGTAGAGACAGGAATGGAACCAGGATGTTGCCCCTTCATTTCGTATTCATCCTGCAGGCAGGGAAAGCAGGAGCCAAGAATAGTTGTTCCTCCTTCTCCATGCTCTTCCCAAAATCCAGGCAGCATCTGGCTTAAAGGGACCACTTTACATTCCTCAACCTCTTCTATGGTAGATGGTGTCATAATTGAACCCTCATCAATTATAAAGGGGACTGTGTGAGCCCTTAGATCATCTTTGACACTTGACCTGTGCTTTTTTTTCAGTGTTTAAGAATATGGCAGATAGTAACAGGGTACTGCACTTGGTGTCACTGTGAACAAAAGCATTGGAAGGATGGCTTTCTAGTTTAAAAGGAGTTTTCTTGCTTGTGTGACAAATTGGATTTTAACTGAAAGAATTGGTTTATTATATCTTATGGGTTTCATGAAGTAATTTCCAGGTTTTCAGTTTTTTATTTTCATTGTTTTAAAGATTTGAATGAGGGAAAACCTAACTTTTCTTGCCAGCTGTTTTTCATACAGGGCACCAGGCCTGTAGAAGCTGAAACTGAGATTGGCAGTATAACACATTGAGTTGACTTTAATGTCAAGCTGATATTAAAAATATTGTTGCTCAATTTTGACTCTGCTGTGAATCTTTTAACCTGACATACATTTATTATTAAAATGAACTCTATTTACAGTGGTCTGCAGGTCAACCCCATGTTTTCCTATGGTGTTTTTTGGTCCCCAGGTCTCTTTTGGCTGTTAGAATAATTGTTCAAGTATCCTGTTAAAGTTGAACCTTTAAACAATGTCAGAGAACACACTGTCTCCATAGAATATTTTGTGTTGATTCGGGTCCCAGATTAATATTTAGGCCCATGCAAATTCCTCCAGGCAGCAACTATCTGTGTCCTAGTAAAACATAAAAAAATAGATTAACTGGCATAATAAAAACATACTTTGTTTGTGTATGAAAACTAAAATAGCAATCCTAAATACAGGGCACAATAGTATAGTGTAGAACATTACTGCAAGACAAAAATATATTCAACAGTGGTGGATATCCTTCATCTTATTCATTTAAATTTTGCTTAATTTGTACATATATTTGCATGTTAAACTTTGACTGAGATTAAACCACGGGTGAGATGCCCTTAAAACCACTAGTGAATGAAGAAATAAAGACTGTTCTTTGAAAATACTGGTAAAGTATCATTTTTTCCCAGAGGCAGCTGCAGTAGCTGCAGAGAAAGTGCTGTGGCTGCTCTGTTAACCCCCTTGCCGCAGGGTGACACAGGTACTGCCAGATGAGCCAAACTGCTCATTCCTTTTTTCTCAAGCTGAGCTGGGTGGGCAGCCATCAGCACCTGCGGAGTCAGCTGGGGGCCTCTGCCCCCAGGGCTCAACTCTGCTATAGAGGCATCTGCTGAGTCAGTAGCAGCTTCTGTATCCAGAGGCTCTGCTGATGTAAAGACAAAATATCTATAGTGAGCAGTTAGGGAGCCTCTGTGCTCACCCCTCTATGCTGCATATACAACATCACTTTCTCTTTACCCTAGCAGAAGTTCAGGCTGCAGAATCTGCTTTTACCATATTTCCTTACTTAAAACATATACCTCAATTTCCAATAACTTTGGCAGTGCCAAGCACGGAGCTCCCGAGGAGCTCCTGTAGGTGCATAAAGTGTATTTAAAATGCGTGTTTGGCATTTTTGAATATTTGAAACCGCAAGTGCCGAACCTGCAAATAGCAAGGGTTTCCTGTATATTAAATTACGCAGAATCTGTTTTCTGGTACTGGAGTCTGGTGAAGTGATAATTACCAGCATCAGTGGCCCTTCAATGCTAGCAATAAGTCACAGAAAGAAAGGTTTCTAAATGCATTGGCTCTTGTAGTTGCTGCCTCTATTTACTGAAGAGCAGATATGAAACCAGTGGTACCATGTGGTTTCTAGTGCTAGCAGGATGTTTCTGCTGCCACTTCTGATAGACTTTTGAAATGATTTGTGCCAGATTCAGAATTCACAGAAGACATAATTAAGCACAAACCATTCTAATACTGTGTTAGCACTGGAAATTAGAAATGGCTTTGAAAGGCTTCTGATGAACAAAGATCTATTTTCAGCTATAAGGCGGGATTCAGCAAAAGACTATAATCCTATTGAAGTCAAGTGGTTGTTAGAAGAGGGGCGGGTTTAATCACATGCGTGATTTCAGCATGTGCTTAAGTGTTTTGCTGAACCAGATTCTAACTTGGGGTTTGCTTTGTACATAACAGGTAGGAAATGAAAATATATATGAGGCTAAACATGAAACAAAACTCCCAGTGAAATGGACTGCTCCTGAAGCGATCCGCTCCAATAAGTTCAGCATCAAGTCTGATGTGTGGTCATTTGGAATACTTCTATTTGAAATAATGACGTATGGAAAAATGCCATATCCTGGTAAGTGTTTTGTTTTAAAGAAAATTTTTAGTGATTTCTTGATTTTGATTTGTTATTATTTTACCTGAAGTGCCTTGGTGACCCATATATAATGGGTCAGACCTACATTAAGAGCGTTGGCCTTCTCAGGTCTGGTAGAAGCCTTCCAGAATCATTTTCAGCCATCCATAAATTGCCTTCCTGGGATCCATCTGCAGTTTGTGGCCTCCTGAGCCAGTTGGACCATCAGTGTAATGAAGCCAGAGCAGCATGTAAACTCATGCTTCCCCATCTATGTGGGAAAAGAGGAGAGTCCAGTGTTGAGTACTGCACAGATTTGGCAGGAAGAAGATACTGAAGAAAAGAAAAGTGGTTTTTTGCAATAGCTCTGACTGAGCAGGCAAACAGAGGAGGGCGCCAGCAAAAGAGAAGGACAAATAGCACATAGGGTAAAATAGTATTAATTACAAAGAGAGGACATTTCAATATTGGAATAGTCTACATCTTGAGTTCTGTAGGTGGCATCCAGAGAAAAGCAGTTATGACTGGCATAAAGTACTAATACAATGCTTAGTTGTCACCCTCATTTTGTTCTTGGTGAGGACAGTATAATGAAGAGCAGAAGTGGAGACAAAGAATGTGTCTGCATGCCTTGTCTCTGTGGAACTCCTGGGTAGGGTTGCTGCCAACCCAAGTTTTGGGGGTTTTTAGGTGACAATATGCAAACTTTCCCCTGGCATATGTTTTTGCTAGCATAATTTTACATATTGTAACTGTAACCCTTCTGCTAGGACCTAGATGGCAGTTACAACTGGGTTCAAATTCAGGGGTTTAGCATTAACTTCATAAATTTGGTTCAAGCCCCCCCAAGTAATCTTACTTGACTACAGCAATGATTTTACACAGTGCTGCCTCCACTGAATGGTCCCCTACTCACCCTGTACACTGGTGTACCAACTACATCCTGCACCTACTCCTGCCAGCCCTGCTTCTCTCTGCATCCTGGCACAAAACTCCAGCCATTGTCTGTACTCCCCTCATGGTCCTACAGCTCCCTCCAGGTCAGAATGTTCAACCTGGTGCCTCAGACTGTCTGGGGTCAGATAGTCCTGCTTACTTTCAAGGTGAGCAGTCATTACAGGCAGGCAATGGCTGGAACACAGTGGCAGCACATGGCTGGGGCTGCCAGAGGACACTACAGAGGCTCGCATGGGCCACAGATCCCCAACAGAGAGCTCCTTTCATGGCACTGATCTGCACTCCTGCTTAGACACAAGGTGGTGCTGCTCTGTCTATCAACTCTTGCATCTACCTCAATCAAGCTCGTGGTTTCTTTTTTTTCTAATGGATTTCATGGACAAGTGTTGTAGCTTTGTTTTTTATGAACTGTCTGTAAATTTAGACAGCTAGCAACCCTGTCCCAGGAAGTGTTGCATGATCTACCTGCTCCTGTTCTGCATGCATCAAACCCAGAAATTAGGAGATGCAGCCACCTAGCAGATGTCTCTGCTGCTGCTCCTATGTTCTGTCACGGGTGTGTTCAATAGTAGTAGCAGGCAGTGCCATTAACTCTCATTTTTATGGTAGAAGGAGTGTGCTTGAAAGTGATACTCCATAGAGCACTGCAGAAGCAGTATAGACATGTTAAAAGAAAAATGGGATTTCAACAAAATTATTTTCACCATCCACCCTATACCTATCCAGGCCTGGAACTTGTTCTACTCACCAGGACCTTTATCTGAGATGATTCCAGAATGCTAGTCTCTGCCTGTAAAGTGTTTGCTAGGTTTATTTTAGTTGCCAATGGCTTTCTTTCTATGGAATAAGTAATAAAGAAAACACCAGACTTGATGAAAATATGAAAATGCATTAATATTGCAGGTTGTTCTCTGCTTTCCTGAAAGCATACTCAAGTTTATGCTTAGTGAGGCCATAGTATGTGCAAACTTTCACAACTGAAGATGGAAGAACCTGTGCCAAGTTCTTTATTCTAGCTGATAAATCTAATTAAAGTGTCCCCTTCCCACCCACCCCCACTCCGCCCCAAAGAACATGTATAGATGCCCCTTGGTTCTAGGCCCTCCTCGGACTGCACATCTCTTACTTTTCAAGAGAGTGCCCTAACCAGAGGGCTATAAAGTAGAGAGTAGGGGTGTGCAAAGCAGGCTGTATTCGATTTGGATTCAGTTTCAGCCTGATTCAGGGCACAGTGATTTGATTAGCTGATTGGACCACTGTCCCGATTTGATTCGGCTGAATCTGAAGATTTGATTCTGATTTGGAGAATCAGCTATTCAGCCATAGACACAGCTTTAAATGTTTTTTCTACATACCTCAAGGTACCAGGCACAGCTTGTGAATGTTGAGATGGTGGGGTGGATGGAGTGTTCCACAGGACTGTGGGGGTGGGGGGCAGGGTGCACACCTTGTGTGCTTGGCGGCAGTCCTGGAAGTGGACTGAAAGTATTTCCAGTCTACTTCTGGGTCTGCCACTGAGCATGCAGGTGACCACCCCTGCACCCCCTGGCTCAGTGATTGGCCACAGAGGGACCCCGGGTGCCCCCCAGACCCAGAAGGCAACAGTTGCTGAGGCATGGGGTGGGGAGGAGGGGCTCCCCCGGACTCTCTGTGGCGGACCCAGAAGTGGACTGGAAGTGCTTCTGGTCCACCTCTGGGGCTGCTTCTGAGCATGCTGAGGACTCTCCCATGCTCCTGTGGGATGCTCCATCCACCCCACCATCTCAGCATTCATGAGCTTCCTGGTACCTTGAGGTATGTAGAAGAAAATATATAAAGCTGTGTCTATGTCCAAATCGTCAAATCTCTCCAAATCAAATCAGAGGCTTCTGATTCGATTCAGAGAGTTTAATGGGTCTCCTGATTCGATTCAGAGATTCAACCACTGAATTGGGTCATTCTTTGTCTTCCTGGTGAAGCTGGGCTACTGAGTAGCCAAGAATGCAAAAGTCCTGGAACTAGAAGTAGCAAGAAGCAAAATGGAGCCTGAGTCTATGGTGTGGTGGTGAGGTCACTTCACTGAAAAAAGAGAGTCCAGACTGTCTGGCCTGTTCATGCATTTTACATGAGACTAGGGGATGGCAACAAAGAGCCCATGGGCAAAGGGAAGTCTTTGCTTGTGTTCCACTGCTGCTGGGGGCTTTCCACAGGAGATTTGTGGAATGTAAGTTAAGCATTCATAAAGAGAGCTAAGTTCTAATAAATGTTATCTACCTTTTAAAAATATTATTGCAGGTCTGATGGGATATCAGGTAGTCCAGAAACTGGATCAAGGATATAGACTCCCTAAGCCACAAGACTGCCCACAGCAATTTTACAACATTATGCAGAAGTGCTGGAATGCAGACCCTAAAGAACGGCCCACGTTTGAAACATTGCACTGGCAACTAGAGGATTATTTTGAAGTAGAATCTGAATCCTATACTGATGCGAGTGTTTTTGTAACATGAACTCTTTAGCCAAGACTGAGTAAAATGCTATGATTACTTCAATGAACATGACAAAGTATAAGTGAAATCAATTTATCCTTCAAATATGAGGGAGGAGTGGTTAAATTATTAGATGAAACAGGAATGTTATATATTTTCAAGTCTGGGCTAATGCTCTGGAACACTTCATATTTGAATACCAGGAATTATCTTGCAATATTAAGCAGAATTAAACTAAGAGCCTTTTCGGGCTTTGTAAAGTAAATTATCTTTCTTTATTTTTACGTAACAAATCAAAAGAATGAACAAGTGACATAATGTTGTTGCTTAATAAGCATTAGAGTTTGTTACTGTTTACTTATTACAGTAGGCATTTGTTATTCCCTTGATTGTTGAATCCCATTGGTTTGCTCTTATGAAGAAATTTGGTTACTCTGTTGCACAGCAGGACCTGTGCTTTCAGCTGTCTTTTCTTTTTAAATGATCTGTGACTATTATAATGGCAAATCCATAGTACATACCTTGATTGGACTTGGAAAGCACATGCCTTTCCTGTAAAGGCAAATGAAACTGATATTATGAAAAAGAAATAAAGTATCTCTTATTTTGCAGAAGCAAATGGGATTTTCATGCACCTATCATGCCTTTCTTATAAAAATAATTGCAATTATCATTAGATTCTTAAGGTTGTGTCATACAGTGTTATAGAGTCAACACACTTTTATTATTCCTTGAAGAGCATACAGACATTTTCGAAGTCATAAATTCATTGATGTCTACACAGTCAGATGGGCAGCAGACTGGCTTGGTGGTCATACCCAGAGAGTGGGGGTGGATGGGTCATTTTCAACTTGGAGGGATGTGGGCAATAGAGTTCTCCAGGGCTCAGTCATTGGGCCTGTGCTATTCAACATCTTTGTCAGTGACCTGGAGGTGGGTGTGGAAAGCATGCTGTCCGAATTTGCTGATGACACAAAGATGTGGGGAGAAGTGGGCACACTGGAGGGGAGGGACAGAATCCAACTCGAACTAGACAGGTTACAGAGATGGGCGGATGAGAATAGAATGGAATTCAATGCAGACAAGTGCAAGGTGCTGCATCAAAGGGAGAAAGAACCTGCAACATACCTATAAGCTGGGGAGCACCCTTCTCAACAACATGGTGTCAGAAAGGGATCTTGGAGTCGTTGTTGACTCCAGGATGGACATGAGCGACCAATGCAAGGAAGCAGTCAGTAGGGCTAACCACACCTTGTCGTACGTCTACAGGTGCATCACTAGCAGGTCTAGGGAGGTGATAATTCCCCTCTGTGTGGCATGGTCAGGCTGCAGTTGGAGTACTGCATCCAGTTCTGGGCTGCACTTCAAGAATGATGTGGCTAACCTTGAGAGGGTCCAGAGGAGGGCCACTACCATGGTCAGGGGGCAGTAGGCTAGGACCTACGAAGATAGACTAAAGGGCCTGAATCTATTCAGCCTCCACAAGAGAAGACTGAGAGGGTATCTGGTGGCTGTCTATAAATTCACCAAGAGGGACCAACAGAAAATAGGTGAGGCTCTGTTCCCCCAGGCACCATCTGGGATAACAAGGAATAACGGCCACAAATTGATTGAGAGCAGGTTCAGGCTTGATATCTGGAGGCATTACTTTATGGCTATGGCTGACAGGCTCTGAAATGGGCTCCCAAGGGAGGTGGCACTCTCCCCTACCTTGGGGGTCTTCAAGAGGAGGTTGGCCAGATAGCTGGCTGGCGTATAATGATCCCAGCACTCGCTCCTGCCCAGGGTAGCGGGTCGGACTTGATGATCTATTTAGGTCCCTTCTGACTCTAGAAACTATGAAACGATGACATTTTAAAGAAACACAAAGTTGTGAAGACTGTTTTAAATTAAATGAGTATGGCCTTAACATTTTGGGAGGCAGCAACAAAGCTTACTCATCTGATAGCCATAGGCCAAGCATGAGCCTAAGAATTTTACAGCAGTCTGCAAAATGGTTATATTGCATGCTTATCTTATATTCAAGTATATCTTCCTGCTTTCATAAAGCATGGAATGAGGTTATGGGCAGTTTTATTTGCTACAGGAGAAATGAAGCCCAATTTTAAGTTATTGACATTTAAAGCATTGTTTTTCAGTTCTTCTAATCAGCCAGTGCTCTGAGTTCTGCCAGACCTTGAAGGTTGTATGTACATGATAATGAAGTGCTTGCTTTTCCTCCTTTCAGAATGCATTACTGGTGAATTATTACTTACCAAACTATACTGTAGTCTCAACTGTTAGTGTGACTGTAACAGGGGCACCATCCTCTGGGTGGCTGCAAGTCCCTAGAGGCCTCCAAAATTCCCCTTTTTCCCTGTTCACTGTGGGAACAGTCTCTCCTTCATTTTCCTGCAAGTCTTGATGTCCCTTATGGTAATAAAGGGGAGGCATCCCCAGAGCTTTCCAGGCCTGTTCTTGCTTCAAGAAACACCTGGAGGTGTGGGTCCCTTGCTTTAATGGCTAATGGCATGGCTTCATACTTCCCCATACACCATGCCCCATGCCTCGCAGACTTTGACTCTCCAATCAGACTTTGAATTTCATTTGTACGAGCATTTCCAAGCTACTTCAGGCCTCTTGTTTCCCTTTTTGTTGGGGTTTTAGTCTTCCTGGCTTCTGCCCCTTTACTCTGGTTGATCCCACAGCCCAGGCCCACTGCTCTAGGCTTGGCTTCTGGGCCCCAGCCCTTGCTCTGCCTTGAGCCTGTACCAGCAGGGCTCAAGAGAAGCACATACCCTTGGGATGTTACTGGGTCATCCAAAAACCACCCCTTATAGTCCCAGCCCAAACCACTGGTTTAAACTGCAACATGAACACTAATTCCCTCAGCTACAGCATAAGAAGAAAATGAAGGCTGTATACAAGCATCTCTTTCTCTCTCTAGGTCACTCTTTCTTGTTCCCCAGCCTGCAGAGCTACTTTTTTCCTGCTCTACAACTCTTAGGGCTGTTCCCCCACTGGCTCAGCCCCAGGGCTTATATAGCTCTGGCCTAAGTCCTCTGTAGTCAGGTGACCTGACTACAGGGCTGTTTTTAACCCTTGCTCTTCCATCTGGGTGTGCTCTAAAAACTCTGCCCTGAAAGGGGCTGTACCACTTTCTAGTAACAGGGCCAGGGGTCCCTGTTACAGTGACACAGTGTCTAAGCTCAAAAAGGTGTCCTACTATTTTCTCTTTGACTGTACTAGGAAAGTCTAAAACTGACATAAATAAACTGAAGGATTTATTAATCTGCATCTCTTCTTGCTTCTTGTCTTCTATTTCCTTTTCTTTTACTCCCACATCAAGCACATTCGTGCCTTTACATGACCCACTTTTTATCTCTTATTTCTTATTCCTTTTTATTAACAGGTTTTCTTCTTTCATACGCACTCCATTCTTTGTCATCTACTAAGAACCATCCCTCACCTCACCCCTTATTATAAAGTTTCTTCTCTCATATTGTTCTCTTCCTTCTGTCCAGTATCTTTCTGTATTCTTATTTCTCTGTTCTCCTTGGCTAGCACATACACTGCATTTTCTTCCACTGTCCTCCACAGTTCAATTACTTTACTGCCACAACATCTTTGTGATGTTGAAAAGTATTACAGTCCCATGAAAGAAAGAAAAGGTTAAATGATTTAGTCAAAGATGCAGTTAAACTCAGTGTTGGTATAGAACTCAATTCAAGAGTCCCAGGCATGGTTTCATGCTGTTATGCTTTCCCTCTTTACAACAAAAGCTTACACTGACTTCTCAGTAGAGTAACAAACTCAGTTCCTGGTTAATGGCCAACAGCCTGATGGAATTTATGATGACCATAAAACTATCAGCCTGTGTGTCATTCCTCTAGTCATAAACTGGGTCTGGTGCCCTTACAACATGAGTTGAAGAGGTCTGCCAAACTAGCCATGCACAACAAGACTAAGAATAACCTATTATTTTTCTATGAAAAAAATATCATTGCCACAAGTTGTCAGTCTTGATGATCAGGTTATAGTTTGAAAAAGATTTCACACTTCAAAAAATTGGAAACATTTTAAACAAAAGTTCAGTTTTCTTTGACACTTTATCAGAAGGGGAGATAGCCAAGAACTTCACAGGGTTGGTGTGATTAAAACCAAGAAGTACATTTAAGAACCTTAGAATTTTAGATAGCATATAAAGTAGGTAAATATTACTGACTATGACAGAAAGGTCATGAGTATCCTGTAGCAAAGGAAGTACTGAATCAGAAGAAAATCTAAAGCAAGAAATTAGCAAAAAATTCAAAATCAGACCAGAATGGTCAGTACATTTTATGCTGAAGTGGGTGCAGTTCTTTCCTATGCATGACAACTTCTCTTAAAGGCAGTTTCAATGAATAGCTTTATATTTTTTTGGGAATCAGGAGAATTTATCTGTAGGAAATATATATTCCTGTATCAACACATCGTAAAGTATGAATTTATAAATCAGTTATTTCCTCCTCCCTTCAAAGTGGATGCTATAAAATCTCTTTGGCACCATACTTTATTTTTTTCCTAAAATAAGAATGTAACTGCTATATATTTCTGGGCCAAATCAATTCTTTTATTTTCATAATATCTATTTGAAATATTTATTTTGTATGCTCTTATTTAAATGTAGTTTAAATATTTTGTAAGCCTGTGATTTGCTTAGGCATCTAAAGATTGTAGTACATCAGCTGCATTAACTGGCACAGAAGATTTTGAAGGTATATGGACACAGAAATTAGTGCAGGTTTTCAAGATTGTATATACTTAAAAAGCTGATGTCCAGGAACTGAGACATCATGCATAGTGCAATAACCTTGAAAGAACAGAACTATGAATTCTACAACACATAGCGACCTATCTGAACTTGATGGGATGAGGGTTGTACTGCAAAGATTATACATTCACCACATGATGAGCAGCAATGATTTTGTGTTGCCTTGATTTCCATCAGCTAGAACACTGAGTTCAGACTGTTTTTAGGCCTGAGGATGCATGTCTTACATGAAGTCATATGGGCGAGGCATCTTGCATCTTTTAACTGCTTCTTATAGAGGTACTCTTAAACCACATAGTAGAATCTGGATTCAGGTCAAGCTTCAGCAAAATTTGGGGATGTTCACACTTTTATTTTTTTTCCAGATCTATTCATTTAGAAAGTTTTAGAAAGTGCTGTATCTTTAACATCAGACTCAGTCACTCTCCTTCAAGTTGAATAGTTCCTTACTGTATAAAAATGTCCAGTCAAAATCAAAGGAAGATGGTAGGATTCAACATAAGAACGGCAAAAAACTGGCAATAAGATGTAAGTGACTGAATGTGAATGGGTTTTTTCTTCGCAGCCTTGTACCTTATGTAATTTTTTTTTTGACTTGGGTATCATGGTCATAGAATACCAACATTTTAATTTTTCTCTGTTTCTAATTTTGGTTCTACTGAAAAATCAAACAAAAGCCCCAAACAAAGCAGAGAAAATATAGAGCAATGTAGAATATTGAAGATTTGATTTAATTCTTTCTTAATATAAGCATGTAGCTGATCAACCTGTGTGGCTATTAGACTTTGGTAGAGTTCAAACTTGCTGGGCTGTAGTGCCATATCAGTCAGTGCTGAAATGCTTCTATCAGATGGCTTCCTTAATTCAATCCATTTCACAATAATTTTATTGATATGACAGAGAACAATTATAGTCAAAGCTCTTTTGTGCTTGGTTTAAATTAAACACCAAGGTTATGGTTTCCAGTTATAGGGCACACTAAAATGAGTTTAACTTATTGCACTTGATTCTTGAGGCCTAATCTGTTCAAGGTTCTGCCAAAACAATCTGTTGTGCTTGTTTTACTTGATGGATCATGGAAGGAAAATAATGAATTCAGTTATGAGAAGCAGTAATAGATTTTTTTGAACTGACATAAATGTCTATGTTTAGATAGAAGCAAGGGATCAGGAAGAGATAAGTTGAATTTTTCTACAATAGATGAGCTCTTGTAAAATTCACATCACATAAATTGTACTGAGACCTCTCTTTATGTAATGTTTTATTTATGTAATTCAGTTATTTTTTAAAGCTAAATCATTTTAGGTGCTCCTTCAGAAGATCATTTTGACATAAGCTTAAAAGTTTCAAGTCAGATAAGAAGAATCTTCAATTCTGTTCCTAAACTCCCTATTCTTTAAAAAGCTATGAAGCAACACCATTCATTACCTTAATAATTATGGAGGCTTCAGACAATTTCTGATTCTTGCCAAAAAGTCTTTGCATAGTTCACCTGTATTCTAGAACATGTATAGGACATTTCTAAAAGTCTGATACTACCTTATGCAAGTGAAGGCTGAACTCATATTGAACTCTATGGTTCACAGTTGTATCAAAAGCATATTGTGTACACAGCAGAAACATGCCATAGAACAATACAGAATTATTTTACCACCTTTTACTTTCTTATTGCTCTATCCATTATACTGAATCTGTTTTACTATGTAATGTATCAAATTTATGAACATGCAGAAAAATTTTCATGTCTCATATTGATTCGAAGAACCAAGAAACAAGGAGAGAACCGATGAGAAAATATCAAAAACTCACATGTACCTGTAGGAAGCAAACATATATAGCCTTCTGGAGCTGAACAACAATGTTGAATGTACCTGCAAGAATACCTTACCCAGTTCAGTCTCTGAAAGATATTCAATTACAGCAGGGCAGGCAGTTATTTTGGGTACAGGGCCACTTAACAAGTTTTGGTGAGCTGACAAGGGCTGCATGGGTAGCACTGCCCCTTGACAGTTGCCCCACTCCCGGTCACTATCTTGGGACTAGAAGTCCCACCCCTAGCCCCTGACCTTTGCCACTGGAAGTCCTTCCTCTTGACCCCCCCAGAAATACTCCTTTTGGAAGGAGGGGGGCTTGCCATCTTAGAACCAAAATAAACCAAATCATACAGTGAAGGCCAAGCACCTACTATAATATATTTTAATTTTATTACAAAAGATATTTTTTCGTGATTTGTGTATGTGTACTGTATATAGAGGGGATTGCATAATAACTCAAAAATAAATTCTTGGTTTTGCATACTGTGGGGGGGTGTGGCTGTGTGTGTGTGTGTATGGTGGGGTGTATATGTGCGTGTGGGGAAGGGTGTAGGGGTGGGGGTTTGTGAGGAGGTGTGGCTGTGCGTGGGAGGGGCATAGGGTATGTTGGGAGTTGTGTATATGTGGGGAGTTGTGGGGGAAGGCTATGGGTGTGTGGCAGTTGTGGGGTGTGAGGGAGGGTGGGGCATGTGGGCCCTGCCCACACTCCCTCCCATGGCACAGCAGCAGCAGGCTTGGGCACTCAGGGTGCTCATCCTGGCACAGGCTCTGGGGCCCAGTGGGATGTAGTTCCAGCCAGTGCTGCACATCATGAGAGGCACAGCCTGCACTGGGCAGTCTCTGTCACTGGTGCTTGCTCCCCACTATGCATGCACAGCACGTACACTCACACAGCATGGGAGGGAGACCCCATGCACTGGAGCTGGCTGCCTTCCCTGCCAGGGCTGCGCAGCATGGGAAGGAAGCCCCAGGAGCCTTCCTCTGGGGTGAGGGAGGCATCCAGATCCAGCATCTGAGGCTTCCCTTCTGGTATGTGTAGAGCTGGCAGGCAGTGATGAGTTATATGAAAGTGGATTGGTTTGGTAACCCCTACCTGGTGAGGTGGTATGATGGTGGGGAGCGCCATGAGGTCTGCTAAGGGGGGAGGAGTGGGCATGATGAGCTCCAGGAGCCTGGGGAACACTGGGGGACAGGACCTGTTGGATGTAGCCAATAGCAGTATTTCACAGGGTGCCCTTGACTTCCTGTACTAAGCAGCAGAGCACACACAGTGTGGGCAACTCCACGTGCAGAGCGAGTGCGGAGGAATCCACCCATCCCTGCCTGGCATAGCAAGGAGATCCCTGATATGGATGATGCTGGTCAGGCCAATCCTCTTGTGTACTCATGGTATCTGTGTCATTGGCAACACCAACTGAGGGTTTTTCAACAGGAGCTTGGCTAGGATATCTGCATGCTGAACAACCATGTGTAGGGATTTGCAGGCAGAGACCAGCCTCCAGGCCCTGAGGAGGTTCTGATAGAACTCCAGCTGCCTGCTAAGGCCTCGTATGGTGATGCCTTCCAGGTAGAAGAGCTGCTGGTTGTACTGGAGCCCTTGAAGGTGGTGGAGGAATGTATGTTCTGTTGGGCACCTTGTCACTTAGCTACTGGCACCATAAAGGAGCCTCTGAAGGACCTGAAGGCAGAAGGTGTGGACTTGACTGTGGAGGTAGACTAGGCCAGGGTCCCTTCACACAAGAAAAGGGTCAGGACACCTGCAGAGACCCAGTACCCATTTCTGGAAGTGAACCAGAAGCTCAGTGGCCTGGGAAGCCCAGATGGCTGGAGACTGCAGGGAGCAGACATGGGAAATAGGAATCCGCACAGTGCTGATGCTATCTCTGCCCCAGCTATGATCCCTGCCCAGCTACTGCTCCCAGCTGTGATACCCAATTGTAAGACAAGCCTTTGTTTTTTCCATGATGAATGGGAGAAAAATTCATCTTGAAAACAAGTAAAGATGGTCAATTATTTAATAGTCCTTTGCCAAGATTATCACCTTATGATTAAGCTTCCACTTAAGTGAGCAGAACCTTTAGTTTTGTAGTGAGGTGCAGAGAGTTTATTAAACAGCAACAACAATAAAAAGCAGGACACTTGATGACTGTAAAGCTTATTTTGCAGAAATTAAAAGAAAAGGGAGAAATAAAAAGAGTATTGAATCATAATGCTAAGAGTGTCTATGTCTGTTTGGGGGTAGGAGGGAAAAAGAAATTAGGCCTGACAGAAAAATATTACTCGTGCCGAAGGAGGCATTGGAGAAGCCTGTGGCATTATCTTCTCAGGAAAAAACAAGAAAATATTGCACTATATATTTATTTTTTGTCATTACTTTGAAAACAGCATCTGAACATGATTATATGTCTATGCACTATATAATTAGGCTTGGCAGAATTTGATTTTTATTTTTTTAAATAATTTCAATGGATAATACCAAAGTTTATTTTTAAGCATTTATTTACATTTTTATCAATTTATGTTCTCAGGATTGCATGAAATTAGGGATGTGGTGGGCAGACAATTTATTAATGACAAATGTAACTACTATAGGACTGCAGCCAGCTGAGTGGCAGAACTGCCTTTAGCCCCAGCTCTGCTCACCCACAACTTCCTGGTCCACTTTCTCACTTCCTCTTCCTTTGTTTCTAGTCCCCTGGGAGTTGCAGTCCAAACTACAGTCAGACTGCTGTAAGACTGCTCCCCTTGTTATCATAGACTCCATCAGCAATTGTTTTTCTTATTTCCCCTTTCTATAAAATTTGGAGTATTAATAATTGAAATGTTTTTGTTGGTCTGCAAACCTGAGGTGAAATCAATATTTATGGTTGTTTACCAATAAAGAAATAATCCTGCTAAGCCTATATATAATTACTCTAAATGTTTTGTAAATATCAATGTGTAATAATATCAATGCCATTTTGATTTTTTGTCTCTCTTGTTCTCTTTGTCATGTCTTAAGTGTGATCATTTTTATTGCTGGCAATTTGTATTACTATTATTCATAATTTTTCTCTTCTGGTTTTCAGAACAAAGGTTATTCCTTTATAAATTTTTTTTTAAACATTATGTTCTTTCCATGTAGAATAAATAAAACCCACCTCTATGTAAGTTCTGTGCATCCTGCCAAATATTTTAAGTTACAAAAGCAATGCAAGTAACATACAATGCTACCAAACAGTGACATGTAATCTTATATCGGCCCCAACAATTCACTATTACTCTCTTTCAAGGGCAGTTTACACAAATATGCCTTGATTTCTGCTTTGAATTCTGAACAGGGGTGACCAAGATATATCTCATGATATTGATCCAGGCCTGGGGGGCTCTCCAGTAGTCTGAAAATTTGGAGGGGTTCCTGCTGCCCCATGGGTGAAGGGAGCACCAGAGCTGCTCCAACTGAGCTCTGTAGGAGCTGGGCTCAGCATAGTGGCAGCAGTGGCGGTAGCAGGTGGGTGGGTTTCCCTTCCCTATGCTTGCTCCTGGGCTGGCAGGGAGCCCCTGGGAGAACCAAGCAGGGAATGGGGACCTGTTCCCTCACTGCTGGTGTCTTGGCCTGAGCCTACATCCTGTGTAGTCTGGCTGGAGCAGACCAGGAGCTTCCCTCACACCCAGCATATCAGGAGCAGTGGCAGGTAGGGGATGGGATAGTGGAAGAGAAGGATGTATGCCACGGACTGCAGAGGGGAAGGAAGAGAAGAAAGAATTCTTTCATGCTTCAGGGACTTAAGAAGTTCCTGACTGTGCTCCTGTCACATGGTCAGAAAGGGGGTGGGGCTGCACCAGTACACCCACTTTGGATTCCCCCCCAGGCATTATATGATTTCTTTCTTATATAGGATGCCTAGCGAACCAAATGACTGTCTTCCATGTGCACAGGTCCTGAAACTGATGGAAGACTTAACCCAAGCCATTGCAACCATATAACCTTGAAGTGACTAAGTCAGGGATGGTTGTAGCCACATGTAGCCACAAAAGACCAATCCCCTGTGGTGGAAGAGAGGCAATAAAATTTGTTTTTCATCTTTCCTGTCACCTGTTCTTCTAAATGTACCTATCGGTCTAGTGGGATTTTAAAGGCATGCACAGAAATTTGAATGCCCACAGACTTAGCATGGTTATAGTCTCTAATGTTTTTCTAGTTCTTCTAGCATTGATATTGCCTAGTCTTGCGTGAGCCTCAGCCAGCTGATTCTTATTATCCTTATTCTTGTTAAATACTGGATCAGTTGAGAAGACATACAAAGTTGTCAGCATGTTGAACACCTGTCAGTTCAAGACTAACTTTTTAATAGTTCCACATACAAACTGGAATACATGGAACCCTGTATGGGATGTCCTTGGAGCTGAGTAACGGCCCATTACAACTTTTACAGAATTTTTAGTAAGAAACGAACAATGCTTCTTCACAGCAGCTCAGTGGACTGTTGCAATGTTGCATAGTCATCCATATTATAGACAGCTAATTATAATTATATAAACATGACATTTCCATTGTCCATCACTAGCTGGAGATAATCAGCCAAAGCAATAATGGTAGCACCTCTACCAGACTTAGGTTAGTGAGAGTCAAGAAACTCAGAAGAAACAAGCTGTGAAAACTGGTTGTACCATAGCCATCTGTAACAGTATGGGCGTTCTAGGGGTCGCTGTGCTCTCCCCTAGCACTCCCTTACCGTGCCACGTTGCCTAAAGGGCATCCTCCATTCTTGCCCGCCACATCTTTGATGTTATATATGTATTATAGGGAGGCTGCCTTTCCATTTTTTTGGTCATGGTTTCCTGTTGTGCTCTGGCTCACTCTACATTGGGTGATTCCATGTACCCTCAGCCTTATGGGCTATGTGTGGCTCCAACCACCCCTTTACCATGCCCCAAGCCTCACAGATGTACCAGACATTGTTCAGTCGTAAGTTCTCCCTGACATTCGCACTGCCCATTCTCTGGGGCTTTGTGCTGCCCACTCTCTGGGGCTCAGGGTCGGTGTACATCAATGCTGCGTCCTCCCTGGCGCTTGGCTCAGCACACCCCCAATGCAACACCTTCTCTCTGATGCTCAGGTTGGCACGCCCAATGCAACGACTTCTCGGACGTTTGAGGTTGACACCCCCCCAGTACTGCGCCCTCTCTGGCGCCTGGTTCCCCACACTGCCATGGACCCCCCCATGAGGCCTCCTCCATTCCCTTATAGCCTCTCTCAAGCTACCAGTTTAACAGAAAACAAAATAAGCTCCTGGGCTATAATATAAGCTCAAGCCACCCTACTATAATGACATTCGAGCCACCCCAAGGGTTCTCCATCTCTCACCAGTATCTCACAGCTCAGACATATAGGCCTCTACCCTTTTCTCATTCAGGCAGAGCTTCTTCCCCCTTGGCTGCCAGCAGGGACCTACCCACTGGCCTCCAGCCTGTGATTTATATAGGAGCTAGGCCCTGCCCCTTCTGGTTAGCTGACCAGGCAGGTGTGGGTCATTAACTCCCTCTAATTACCCTAGCAGCAAACACCTGGGTGTTTGTTGTCTTACTCCACAAGTAGCAGGCACCTTAGTGCCCTGCTACACCATCTCATAATCCCAAAATGGGTGGGGCATTTGCTTGATACTAGAGGTTGTTACTGTTGCCCATTTTTCTAATACCCATGCACTTGTCCAAAATCAGTACTGGCTATGTGCCAGGCAGAAGCAGATACTGGATGCCTTAAGGATATACTTCTAAGTGGAGGAGAAATCAGTAAGAGAGCATATGCACGTTAATTTTATAAATACACTACAGATTTGGAACAGAGGAGGTTAGAGTGTGAAGACAATCTGTGTTCATAAGTTTTAAGGTTACCCTAGTGCTTGCTTCCAAATCTGTCTCAATAATTGATTCAAATCCAGAGGCCAATGTAAAGAACAAATCTTCTTGCTGCACATAAAGTGTCCTTTCAAAAGACCATGGCCTCTAAACAAACCAATCATAAGAAAGACTAACTATAACAGGTCCAGCCCCAGATAGTGGCTGTGGTGCCCCCTGGAGGCCCGATTTACCTTGCACTACTTTCTCTGGTCTCTGAAGGCTACCACCTTCTATTTGTCTTTCATGCCTCTGCTGTTATTATACACTCCAAGAAGCTGCCTGCTTAGACCTGCAATGTGATCTTCAGTGCTCAGCTATGCTCAGACCAATCCATTTGGGCTCTTTTGCTTTGAACACAGTCACTTGCTATGGGCCCTGTCAGCCCAGATTGTGACCTCCTAGCTCTGCCTGCCTTAAGGGTGTTAACTATGGTCTCCAGCCTCCCCCTTAGCCATACCCAGGTCTTGCAGGTGTCACCCAATCTCTGTTATTAAGGCAATCCAGCTCCCCAGCCTTAGTTCCTTTTGTTCCAGCTTTCACCTTTATGGATTAGGCCCCTTTTTTCTAGCTGTGGCTTTTGGTCCTGGTCCACTCATTCTGCCCTGGCTTTTCTCCCTCAGTCCCTCAGTCTTGGCTTTGGCCTTCTTGGCTTCAGCCCTTCAGTCTCAGTCTTGACCTTTTAGGTCTCAGCCCTCAGTGGCTTTTTTTTTCTGGGTTCCTGAACTGATCCTAGCCTCACGCCCTCTTGGGCTTTTGTCCCCCTGTCCTGGCTCATGCTATCCCAACATTGTCCATTCTGTATTCAGGCATCAGCATTTCCCAGTGTTGATCCAGTCATACAGCTGCTCAGTGCAAGATGTCCAACACAGAGTGCTCCAGATACCCTACTCCTACAGCCAAAGCCTGAACTTCTAGTCTACTCAGAACCAAAACCATAAGCAAACTGGTTCATTTTAAATGAAATGCCACCCTGAGTCACTGTCCAACAGCACCCCCTGAGCTGCTCCCCCCTCAGTCCTTAAGGTAAATTGTGCCTATGGACCCAGTGGCAATGCATACGTGGTACACGGGAGTGCACATGCACCCAGGGCATCCAGCCACTTGTTACCCCCGCTTCCACCACTTCTTTTGGTCTGGGGCGTGGGATTGGGGTGGGGCCCTGCATGAGCTGGTTTGCCTTGGGTCCTGCACCCTGCTTGGGTTGGCTCTGTGTGCACCACCCAAGAGCACTGGTACACCCCCTGACAGGCTGCACTCCCTGCTTAGGCGATAGGCAGGTGGGGCAGGCAGGAGCGCCAGTGCCCCCCTGAGACAGCCGGCTGGGGAGTGGGAGCACTGGATGAAGAGCTGTAGCCACTTCCGGCAGCACCATGGTCAGCAAGATTGGCCGTGGGGGAGCCCCCCAGTCTCTGATTGGTTGCTGGGGGGGCATGTGCCCCCCCGACAAAGGTGGCACCAGTCACCCATGTATGGATCTATTTCCAGCTGTGTATGGATGCCCAGCTCAATGCTCCAAACAAGTGCTTTATTTCAAGCTTAGTTGTGGCCTGAGCACTAGTGGCAGCCAGAGGAGATGCTACAAGGACACACTGAAGGCAAGCCTCAAGAACACAAATGCTGATGTCAAGAGCTGGGAGGAGCTGAATTCTAACCTACTCAAATGGTGCAATAACCTTAAGCAAGTAGCTGCTGATTTGAGGTATAGCATCTTGCCCTCAAAGTAGAGATGAGAGAGTGGAGGAAAGAAAAAGATACAAATCCAAGCCTACTATGGCCTGCTCTTTACTGTGGAAAGAACTGAACCTTCTACAGATGAATCTGTGGCTCAAGGATTGGACGCTTAAGTCACCTTAGTCATCAGTGAGTCAGGTTAGACATCATCCTCAAATCAAGGAATTGCTGTCACCACCACCAATCTTTAACAGAAGCTCTTCAGGAGATCAGAAACTCATCAGGAGCTCTTCACCCTCCAACAGCCAGAGCCAGACTGGCAGCCCTGGCCCAGAAGTGCCCCCCTTCTGGTCACATGACCTCCAGGCCATCATAGGATTTCAGCCTGCTCTTCTTGCATTATAATTACTACATGATTACTGTGATGCAATTTGCTCCCTGGTAGTCACTGTAGGCACCCTGCATACTGTTGCTTATTGTTTGGCAACTAGCTCAGCTCCTGCTGCCCCGCAATTACACCTTTGTTCTGCTGCCCTTACCATCTCTTAGCAGCAGGGCTTAGGAGACCATGATACTGTGGAGCAATGATGTGCCATTGGTTTGTACAATGAAGTTATCTTTATATTGTATTCATTTCTATAACTGCAATAGAGTATAGAGACACTCAGGCTTGCTTGAAATAATCTTAAGTACTTCTGTCTAGCTCTAGAAAGAGCACAGGCTAATTTAGCACAGGCTAATTTACCTCTTTCCCTGAAATCAGTATAGATATAGACATACCTTAAAAAAGAACTAGGAAGAATATGTGCGACACCTGGTGACACATGCCAAAAAATTATGCACTACAGCTAACCATCAAGCGAGTGGTCTATAAAAGGAACTAAATTCTCCCTCAGAGACTTCTGAAAACCTTCTGTCTCCATTAAACTTTAACACAGACCCTGAGCAATAAAGGTCAGTGTTTGAAGGTGGCAGTTTGTGTGAGCTCTGGTATTTTTCATCACAGCAGGCACTGAGCTTCAGCATTTCTCTTGAGTTGAAAAACAAATAAAAGTTGTTTTCATGATGTGCTTGAACAAGTTTAAAAGACTTAAAAAAAAAAGGAAACAAATTTGACAACAAGGGAAAAGGGAAGCACTAATAAAAGGATGTTGACCACCGGGTTACAAGATAATGTGGGGAAAAAGACATGCTATTTAAACAAAAAATCTACAAAGGCCTTTATGTGTATTTAATTTTATTGGCTTTGATTAGTCCCATTCAAGTGAAGTAATACAAGTCTGCAAGATCAGAGCTTGAGTCTGAACTAAGAACTAAGAGGCAGAGTTTTGCCCTTTGCCAGAAATATTTGCAGAAACTAAAGGAGCTTTCATAATCACAAATTTCTTTTATCACCTGCAAGTCCCTGTTCAGTGGAAGATCTATGGGAAAGATGAACAGAAAAGATTTAAACTTCAGAGGAGGATGGGGCCAGATTTTGCTAGTGGAGAGCTTCTAAGCATCATGTGCTTCAGCCTAGAAGTGGTTTTAAGCAACATTTTTTGACAATACTTTAGATTCTGAGGGAAAAAGTGAATGGATGAAACAAAATACTTTGATATTTTTCTTTTCTGTTAATTGAAGTTGCAGTGCATCCATTGTGTGAGTTCGTTGAAGTGTGTATTTGGGAAAGAGAGAGAGAAAGAGAGAAAAATGAAGCCACGTTGTGGGTTGTAATCTGGTTCCCTGCAGAGGCTGTCTGACTTCTATTATTGTCTTTTTACTATTTCTTCCTAGTCCTTCTAGTGAGTGTGGGGCACCAGGACTATGGTCACTCCACCCTCTCCATTTTATTTCTATAGGCCTTTTGACAAAATGAACAAGTAACAAAATATATAAGCTGTACCATGTTTTAAATATAGTAGAATAATGGTAGAGGAGTGTCTATTGCAGAGGTGAGCAAAGTTTGGCCTTCAGGATGGAGCTCACCCCACCAGGGGATAAAAAAGGTGCCCTAAATCTAGCCTGCCTTACCTGCCCTTGGCTGGATAACCATGTCCAGTGGGATCAATCATCTGCCCCCAGGCAAGCTCGGGGAGTGGTGCAAAATGTGCATGTGCAAGCCCACTGTGCCCCCACACCCCTGAAGCCCCTCAGCAACCCCCAACCGCCATGGAGCACCCCCGCCAATCCCCAGCAGCAGCCAGATGTAAGCAGGGCCCCGGTGGGAGGGACTAGCCCCAGCCTAGCCACAGGGAGGTGGCTAAGCTGGAGCTGAGGGGGGTCTCACCCCCCCAGCCCCTACTTGGCCCAGCCCCCAGGGAGAGAGTAAGGAGAAGGGGAGGGTTCCTACCAGTCCCTCCCCAGTGATGCAGGGTCCTCCAAACCCTGGGTAGGGTCCCGTAGTTTAGGAACAGCTAATTTCTGACAGTAGGCCCACTGTACATGTGCACAGTTAAAAAGGGCCTGCAAAAGGAAAAAACAAACAAACCCAGGCAGGCTCTGGTGTGAGATGTGTAGCCCGCTGTGCCCCCGCTCCCCTGAAGCCCCTCAGCAACCCCCAACTGCTGTCTCTATGTAGCAGGTTGGAGATGGATCCATTTGTCATTGCCTCAACTCTGTTCTCTATTTTTTGACAGTTATCCTAGCTCTCCTTAAGTATTACCTTCCTTCCAAAATTGACATTGAATACTGAATGGATAAAAGACTCTTCAACCTGGGTTGTTTTTGCTCAAAGACCAAAGTACCCAAGACAACCATCCTTGACCTTCAGTATGCTGATTACTGTGCCATCCTTATGCACATTGGGGAATATCTCCAGACTGTGCTGGATCTCTTCGGAGAAGCCTGCCACACTTTAGCCCTCTCTCTCAAAAGTGAGAAGAATAAAGTGCTCTACCAGTGTGCCCTGGGCCATGAATATAACCCCTCTCCCCAAATTATCATCAAGGGAAAGACCTTGGAGGTAATTCAGCACTTCCCCTACCTGGGTAGGCAACTCTCTCAGAGAGTAAACATTAAGGAGGAGATCCAGCACAAGATCCAGTGTAGAAGTACCTTCTTTGGGAAATTTCTTCAGCATGTCTTTATTCATCATAATCTTCTGAAAGACACCAAGGTCCAGGCTGTAATGCAGCCATCATCTGTACTCTCCTCTACAGATACAAAACGTACTTGTTCTACCGTCCTCATCTCAAGAGCCTGGACAGGTATCACCAACAATGCCTGCAGAAAATTCACCACATCAAATGAGAAGATCACTGCAGAATCACCAGCATTATTGCTGAAGCCAGTGTTACTAGCACTGAGTTGATGATCCTCAAGCACCATCTTTCCTGCACCAGACAAAGTGTACAGCAGCCTGACTTTCAGTTCCCAAAACAAATGCTCTACTCCCAACTTAGTAATGGTCTGAGATCTCATGGTGGCCAGATAAAATGCAACAAGGACACATTGAAGTTATACCTTAAGAAAATGGATGCTGATATCTAGAGTGCTGGCTGCTGCAACTTTAAACAAATGCCAGCCTTTTTCAAGGTAAAGTATCTTGCTCTCAAAGCAAAGAAGAAAGAGGAAGGAAGGAAGGAAAAGGAGGAAGGAAAAGGAGAAAAATCCCAGCCTACTACAGCCTGCTCTCCACTGTGGAAAGAAGTGCAACTTCTGTGGATTGATCTGTGACTCAAGGATTGGACTCTCAAGACACACGAATGAGCCATGGTAGAGATCATCTTTGAATTGAGGGATTGCTGGCATTCCTTTCCCAGGACTGTTGATTAGACATCTGTGGAGAAAACTTACCTGAGTTGGCGGAGAGACGGCGGGACACAGCACCAGCAGTGGAGCATGGTAAGAGTGAAACCATGGTGGTTGGAGCCACCGTGGGAGAAGATCAAAGCAAAAACCCGCAGTGGAGCTGGGAGGAGTCAGGAACGGCTCCCATGTCTGTCTGGGTGTGCTTTAGAAAAGCGTTCCAGGGCTGATTGACTGGGTGGATGTCCAGCACCAGGATAAAAGGCCCGGCAGGAAGGAAGCCGGAGGGACCAGAAGCAGTGTCCCCAACCAGGTCAGAAGAGTCAGGATGCTCAGATGCTCCCAACGAGGGAATGCGGTGGCTCCCATGGAAGGGGAGCATGGTGGGAACACTGGGTCAACTAGGGCCCAAGGAGGTGCTCACAGGCCTGGCATGTATGGACAGCGGCAGTGGCTAGGACACCAGCAGGAGCAATGGGGATGGAACTCTGATGTGAACGGCAGATAGCAGGTGCTGGACCTGGGGAGGAAATGACGCGGCAAAGGGGGTTGAAGCCCCAGCAGAGTCAGACAACACATAAGCCAGGAGCAGAGAGGGGCCGCAGGAGATGCTCAGTACAAATATCACCAGTCACCAACAACTGCAGCCCCTAAGGGACCAAGCGCTAGGGAGGGCCAGAACATTGGCCCTGAAAGACAACACCGTGGTTGGCATTAGGTGGGGTGTAGGGGCGGTGGAGCCCCAAGAAGACATACCATAAGGACAACCAAGGGGAAGTACCAGGGGAGGTGGGACCAGACATTGTCCCCCTGATAGAAAACTATTTACCATCAAAGATGTGCCAGGTGAGACCCCTGGGGAAATTGACCCAAGGTCATTCCCAATAGTCTGGCTGTGCAGCCCCAGAAGCCACGGTGAAGTTTGAGAGGAACCTAATGCGCAACACTCGGGGGACAGGCATGGAAGGTTACAACATCCCTTAGGGTCTGTGGGATAGCACATCACTTCGGCATATCCAACTATATTCTTACTTTTTATTAGCTTTACTTTAATTAATGCATAAGCATGACCTGTGTGCACTGAAATGGTTTTCAACATTTTTAGACTCAGGGGACCCCTGCCCCCCACATAAATTTTGTGAATTGAGAGGCACCCCATTTCAAAAACTAACTAATTTTTTACAGTGCTTACCTCCTTGCAGAGGGATGAGACAGGGGCCTGAGTCTACACATATCAGCTTGTCTGCTTACAGCTCACTTATCTCACTTTTAATATGGTACTGTAATGCTCACTACAATGTAAATAAAACCTATTCTAAGTGACCTATGACAAGGCCCTAAAGTTTGTCCCTGCGGGCTTTTTTGCAGTTATTGTACATAGTCCCACTTGGTATTCAAAGATTTCCTCAAGCATATGAGCAGGGGTGACAGAACCCTATTAACTTCTATTAGATATTCCATCTAGCCTTATAGCTACAGAACTTTTTAAGGATTGAGGCCTAAGTTAAGACACAATGCCATAAGACATGTTGACCAATAAAAGTGGAGGTAGAAAGAACGGGAGATACAGCAATCAGTTGTTTTGATTACTAACATGTTTCTTGTGCCCTGTATTTACTTTTTATTTATTTTTATTTGGGAAGGATGTATATTTTTGGCCTCACAAGAAATGGGGGTGTCAACCAAAGGGTGAATGACAAGAATGTTATTGTCACTATTGCTATTGATTTCTAGATTGCAGACGCATACTAGCTAACTGTGAGTGAAAACCCTCTACATCATTTGAAATGTAGAGGGTTTGCCAATAGTAGCTGCATTCATTAATTCATTAATAGCCTAGGCTGGTTGGCAAGCAGTTCACAAACTTCCCAGTAGGTGGGGGCACAGATTGCTCCCTAAACCAACACTTGAATGAAACAGCTGAAGTGTAGAAAATGTTCACTAAAATGTAACAGTACTTAATTCCTTTCATTGCCTCAGATATGACTATTGTGAACAACTTACCCACTATACTTTAGAGATATTCAACATACAGTTCAATTTATCCCCCAGTCGATAAGAACAATAGGAAAGAGAAAGTGTATTTACAAAATCTTACCCTGTACAGCTATAAGGCATTTTACCAAGTTTGCAGGTTCTGGTGGTACTATGAATACATATCACATATAATGTAAAACATTGTAGGATACATCCAATTATAGGTCCCAAAGTACTAAAATCATTTTATTTAGTTTTTCTTATTTGCCCTTCCTCCCTTGAGACAAAGTGATGTCCTTTAACAATCATTTGTGATATCAGTTGTTTCTAAGGGCAAAGATCCAGAGAAAGCTGGAGAATAGTCATAATTTAGTTCTTTATTCCCTCATACAGTTAAATTATGAGTTATAAAGAGATATTGTACAAAATTTATTTATAATAGGATTTGGAACTTCACTGCAGGAAACATTTTTAAAGTTATAAATTGTTTATTAAATTGCCCCTTCCCTGGTTTGGACTGTGGAACAACTCTTTTCATCATTACATTTTTAACATATTTTGTAGCAATATATTTTAAATATAGTACAGATGCAAAATATTGATTTTGAATTAACTTAATGACTGACATAGAAGCCATAATGATACTTTTTTATCAAGGCTAGACAGTTGACCCCTCTACTTCATTATCTTTTATATGTTATGAGTAAAATTAAACTGCTGTCCTTCTAGAATTAAAATTTATGATTACACACTATCACCATAAATACATTTCAAGAGCTATGAAAACAACTTAGGAAACTTTCTACAAGGTGTTCATGGGACTTGTTAGTAAGGAAATTTCAATTTTCTCTTTGTCTCTGTTGCTGTCAAAGGTGTGATTGATGCTTGTGCAGGCATATCACAGCTGGCATTAAGCTAAATAGCTTGAGTACAGCTAGGTGTTAGCCATCGCAGAACATATCTCAATGTGGGGTGCAAAATCTACTTGAAATGTTGAGTAAGTACTGGGATTGCTATTACTTATGGAACTGTTTTTGTGGCTAAACAGTTACTGGTACATGAATCTGATAGTGTACAGCCATATGGCTACATGACCTTCCCTAATGACTTTGAATCATAATGTTGACACATGCTTGTGACTAGATCTTATTCCACTAATTAAACTTTACTTGGGCACTTAAATATCTAAGTGCAATCCTACTCCACCCTTCTTGAGCCTCTGAAAAAGAACATGGACATGTCTACATGAGATGCTAACTGCATTATAATACCTGAATAATACTGTGCAGTAGTATATCACAGCACCAAGAGTGCTAATACACTACTACAGAGTATTATTAGTAGAGGTGCACCTATACATTGGTCTGATATCAGATTGGTACTGATATAAAGAAAATTGGCTCTATCAGAAATGGACCCGATAGGGCTGATAATTTGGCCAATAAATGCCAGTGCGTGCAGTTGCAGCACAGCACTCAGGCAGCAAAAAGCAGAGCCCAGCAGCATGGAGAGCTGCCTCCAGCTGGTAAGCCCACTGTGGTGGAAGGGGAGGGGGAACAGAAGGGGAATGGCGGTGGTGAGGGAGGGAGCAGGCAGGGGCAGGGGCTGCTCAGCTGGGGCAGGGCAGGGCACAAGACGGAGGCATGGCTCACCAGGGGGGTGGCTCTTGTTGCTGCTTGCACCCCAGGAGGGCACGGGCGGGGGCATGTGCCCCCAGATCTGTACAGGGAAAGTGGGCAGGCTGAAGCCAGGATCTTTTTGCCAGGGGCTGGGCTCAGTGTAGGAACTACAGAGAGGGCTGCAGTTGCCCCAAATTTTGCTGTAGCTCCCTCCCAGTGTCACTGCCATTGCAGGCCTGGTGTAGCCCTGGCTCAACCCCTGCTTTCCCCCCCTCACACTGGGAAGAGTAAGGCTGTGCTGGGCATGCAGTGGCACTGGGAGGGAGCCACCTCCCTGAGGAGCCATGCCTCTGTTCTGCACCCCACCTGTGGGGGAAGTGGGGGTTGAACCAGGGCTGCACTGGGTGTGGCAGGTGGTGGTGGCAGGAGCTGCCCCCCTCCATGAGCTGCACCTCTGTTCCACACCCCACCCTGCTCTGGCAGGGCAGCGCCTGCCCCTGCCCACTCCCTCACCATGGCAGGGGGTTGATTTTCCCCTGTTTTATAGACTGAACATGAACAGAATTGGCTATGTATGGCAAGCCAATCATATAGTATGTACCTGAGAGCAAATCTCAGAGAAAGTACAGAGGGAAGAAGGACTCCATGTTTTAGCCTCAAGAGCTGAGGGGTTAGGACACTTGCCCAGGAAACTGGCAACCTATTGTCTAGGCTCCTGCATTCCTCTGACTCCCAACACACTGGTCTAGCCACCATATCACACACTAAGCATTAGCCAGACCCCTCTAGCCCTCCATTTTGAAGTTGAGTCACTGACCCTTGCATCTAATAGTCATTGGATAAATGATGATACTCTAGTGTGCACTCACATAGAAGCAGTCCTTTAGGCAATTGTTGATGTCTTTACTGAGGTCTACAAGAACATGGGACTCATGCTTAACATTCAGAAGACTAAGGTCCTCCGCCAACAAGGTCCTAATAAACAGTCCCCAGATCTGGTAATCCAGATCCATGGTGAGACTCTGGAGAATGTTATTTCCCATACTTTGGAAAACATGTCTTGCAGAAGGCTGCCATCAATAAAGAAATCCAACATTGCCTCAAATGTGCAGTGTAGCTTTTGGACTCCTGAAGAAATGGGTGTTCAAAGATCAGGACATGGTTTATCAAGCATGTCATGATTCCCACAGAGCTGAGACATGGACAATGTACAGGAGACATCTAAAGTTGCTGGAGAAGTAACATCAGTGCTGCTTGTGGAAGATCCTCTGAATTCAGTGGGAAGAGAGATGCACCAATGTTAGCACCATTCTGCAAGCAGACACCATGAGTATTGAGGTGATGATCATCTGACATCAACTTTGTTGGGCTGGCCATGTTATCCGGATGTCTGACACCAGACTCCTGAAGCAAGTTTATTCTCCTAGTTTAGCCAAGCCATATGTTCAAGAGGAGGGCAGGGAAAGCACTTCAGGGATGTCTTCAAGGCCAACTTAAAAAAAAATGTAACATTGATGTCGACTCATGGGAGACTATCACCCAGGACCAACCCAAATAGATGAAGTGTCTGCTACAGGATTCATAGTACTTTGAAACCTCACAAAAACAACAGGAGATGGAAAAATGAGATGGAAAAGTATAAGGAGCAGAAACAGCATGTTGTGGACCATATCAAGAATTTAGCACTACCCACCCGACATGGAAACATGTGTCTGAGCTGCAGTAGAGTCTGTTGTTCCTGCATAGTCCTCATCAGCCACCTTTAGACACAAAAATAAGATAATCATGGAAGAGAATCATCCTCAACTGCAAAGGATTGCTGAAGAAGGGGGATTAGATAAAATGGGTATAGAACAGTGTAATGGGGCTTGGGCTTGCTCCTATCTAGGCCAGCATCCGTTTTACTGTGTCACATACTCTCTAGCTTGCTTTTTTCCTTCTAGCCCCATTTAGCTCCCGCCTTTGGCTGTCCAGGGATGCTATCCTTCAAAGAACTGCTGGGTAACCTGTACTTGTAGTATGCTGCATTGTGTTGGAAAGTTGGACAGATGCAGGCTCAAACCCTTTCTGGGTGAGAGACCTAAAACCCAGGTCTTCAGCTCCTTGGGTAAATATCCCAGCCAATATCTATGTTGCAAAAAGATGGAAGGATCTTCCTCCTCTGGAGTCTAATATTGGCTAGTCATGGGCTTGTGTTCATGTACATATTTTGGACTTACACATATCCAGAATTGGCAAGTGTATCTGTCTGGGCAGCTATGCAGCACTTGCATTGCAGAGGTAAGAGAATTGTGACTTGCACAGCTATGACTTGACATTTGAGGCATGGTGAGTTGGGAGGTCTCTCCCAGCTGCACTTCTCTATGCTTCTAAGGCTGTGGCTTGCTCCTTACCTTCCTTGGTAGGCAGATCTCCAGCTCTGTAGCTCCAGAAGTGCCCTGCTCCATGCACCCAATCCACATGCAGTGCAGCTGCTGCACTGTTGGGGGCTAGGGAAGCCACTGCTCTGGGGCACTTGCAGATGGATACAAGCTGCAGGCATGGGGCAGGACCAGGAGCTGTAGAGGTAAATGTGAGAGTCTGAAGGATGCTCACCTGGAGTACAACCCTGGCTAGGAGCATGGACCTCACCATACTAAGACATCCACGCTGCGACGGGAGCTTCCCATCTGCACCTGCCTGGCTTTACCTCCTCACCAGGTGAAGCAGACTGGGGCTAATCCACAATATGCAGGCAATATCTGGGGGCAGAAAATGGAGCCGTAGAGAGAAGAAGGATGGCAGAAAAGGAGAAGGGAGAAGTACAGGAGCCAGAGATGCAAAAGGAAGGCAGCAACAGCTGGGTAAGCCCCTGCTAAGACCCCGAGAAGGTGGTAATACCCTCACCATGGAGGTGAAGAGGTGTCAGAAGGCAAAGTGGGGAGAGACCTTGGAAATGGCGGAGGTGGCAAATCTGTCCAAACCGACTGCTGTGGGTTGTTTTTTTCCTTTTTTCTTTCCATTGAAAGCCCTGCCTGCCTGCTCAAGAGCCCAGATTGGGACCCGGTATTTCTCCATATGGGTGTGCAAGGGGGGATCGTGTGCCCCAAAAAGTGTCCCATGACTGAATCGGCAGTGGGCAGAAAGATGAGCTGAGATGACCACACCTCCAATACTGGCTGATTGGGAAAGAGGGAGTTCCCCTCCTCGTTAAGCAGCAGATGCCACCAATTAAGCCCAGCACAGTCATAAGTAACAAAGTATCCAGGAGGAATCCCTGGCAGAGAGCAGTCAAGGACTAACGAAGCCCCAGCCATTTGGGACCAGAGTTTGACAGTGTCCCAAAGGCAGACAAAGTCTCTCTCAGTCTCTGTGTCTCTGTCTCTCAGAGAAGAGGAGGGGGAGTTGTTCTCTTCCTCTTAGCAAATTGCACTTAGGCAGGGGTTGGGGGTGAGTGGGGTGCATAGAGCTTTCCTGATCCTGGCTTGCTTCATAAGAAATCTGCAGTGCTACCTGCTTTGGCCAGGTGTCTCAGCCTCCTGGCCAGGTTTGACATTTCAGATGCTCACCAAGGCTGCCATCTGAGAGTGGAAACTTGAGCCTTCTACCCTGTCCCTGATGAGAGAAGGTATGTAGCAAAACCCCCAGTTTTTCTTTTTTTTATTATTATTTAATAATACACACCCTCCCCTTCCCCTAACCATTTCTGACTTTCTCTCTGCCCTCTCTATCCCTTATAAGTAATTACAAATAATACTAGGTAAGCTAAGTTCTTATACTCCCACATAGTAATAAGCCCCTTTTTATATTGTAAATAATGTTCTATTATGTTTGTATTGATTTTTACTCTTTTATATTGTATTATATTATGTTCCATTTATTTTTGTATTAATTTTTACTGTTTATATTGAATTTATATGATTTAGGCCTATGTCTGTAAAGTAATAAGTAATGCCAAGTTTCCATTTTGTATGTCAAGCTTCCATCTTGTGTCCCCTGCCCTATACAATATGTTACAACTGTGACTCAACCCTACCCCTCCTATGTAAATTGGTTTCTGAATGAATGGGGATGAATGAGGGTGCTTGAGAGACAGTTGCAGGAGGGCTAAAATAGGTCCCTCTGAATGACTGAACCATCAACTCCATGACGCAACCATCACCCTGCACTGACCCTCCCTGGCTCAAAATTTGGAAGACAAAGACTGCTGCAGAAACCAGCCAACCCACCATTATAGACACCTGAAACTGTATATCCTAGCCTGGAATGCACACGCTCAGTACACCAGGGTCTGACTCTTGCCTGGGCATGTCCCTGCCACTAGGGTCATATAATGTCTGCCTCTATAAAAGGCGGAAGTGAAAACAGACCCAGTGGGATGCCCTCTCCATTTGGACCAGCTCCACACCACACCACCTATCCACCCAGAGGCCCTGCCAGTGACCCCCTCTGGACAACATCTTGCTGGAGAAAATCCCAATTGGCCATTGAGGATCAACTCACAGCCCAGGATAGGTAGCTAACTCACCTTCCTTCCCCAAGCAAAGGACCTAGACTTGGTCTCTACACACCTTGACCTCAATCCCTCCACCAAGCCTTTTTCTCTCCTGCTACCATTGTGTGTGGGTGTGTATGTGAGTGCTTATGTGTGTGTGTGAAACAATAACTTTGTGGGGCTGTGTAGTGTGTTGTCTGTTTACTAAACCTGTTATTTTGAAACCATGAGTTGGGTTTTTGTCTGTTTCCTGGCTGTCTCCTCCTTGCCACCACTTATCTTCCCCCTGATCTCCCAGATTTCTGTCTCAGCTTCCAGACCCATCTCCAAGCTTTCTGCCTCTCTCTCTTTCCTGGCTGTCTCCTCCTTGCCACCGGGCCTTTCCCATTACACTTCTGGGCCACTTGACCTTAAGTAAGCCGAGCTCCCCTCTAGTCTGCCGGTTCTAATACTGGCCCCAGCAACTTTCACTGTCTCTTTTTAACCCCCATCCATCTCATTCCTTCCCCTCCTTCTGGAAATCTTTGATCTTTGATTCCCCTTCCCACCAACCACCCTAGGTATCCCAAGTTCCCCAAACACACACAAACACACCATACCATCCAAGTTAGGAACTCACCTGTGTGTATGTATAGGTGGGTGGTATGTGTGTGAACTGGTAAATGTGTATGTGTATGTGAATTAGTGATCCATGTATGTGTATTGGGTACACTGTGTGTATTGGTAACTGATTTTGTTTAATTTTTGGTGTGTGTATGTGCTTGAATTGGTGATAGGTATGCATGTGCCTAGGCTAGTAATTTTGGGTTTATGCTAATTGATTTTTGTGTGTGTATATGTGTAATTGTGTCACACCCTTTCATCTAACAGTGCAATTTGAGATCCTGAGAGTTAGCCTGACCCCACAGGGTGGATTGAGGGTTGGGGGGGGAGGTGGACTCAGAAAGGCTTGAGGGAGGTTAGAAGAGCAGTCATCTAGTGTATGCATGTGTGGCTTTGATGAACTCTCATTAAAACCTCTGAGCTGTTTGACTCAAGAGTCTCTGGCTAGGAGAAGGCTAGTGTCAGCACTAAGGGAAGGGAGAGAGAGGAAGTTGTTGAGCACACAGGGTAGATAGGAACATTTATGAGAGCTGGGGATGGTGGGGGCTGCAGGAAGGCTGGCAGGAAAAATACAAGGCACTGCAGTCACCTTTTGGCTGGAGCCAAGAGGAACCCTCAGGGATGAAAATGATGGTGGGGGAAGAAAGGGAGAGAGGTGATCAGCTCTACCACACTGTGCCCATGCAGTGCTGAGCTGGTCAGCAGGGGCCATGATATACACCCAAAACAAGGGGATGGAGAGGGGACACTGCATCCTAGGATATTGGAGGACTTCAACTTGGGGGGTACATCTGTGGGGATTGGCCACACATTAATAGAACAGGGGCTAGGTTGTGCAGATCAGAGATAATCCTGCCCTGGAGTGGTGTAATTTTGATCCACATAACAGGTGCCACATCCACATAAGCCAGTTAAAAGTGGTAATGTGTAGACAATCCAGGGATTAAGAGCTCTGGGAGACACTTAAAGCAAATTTAACATGGCCCCAAGTAACTTAATTGAAGGTCAGAGAGCAGACTGGAAAACAATCAAAGATCTTGACTGCAAATCCTATAAATTAGACACTATACAATACTGCCTCCTCACAGAACTCATTCTATGTTTTGCTAAATTGATTTTTCAACAGAATAGTAAGGATCAAATTGTTGAGAAGCAGGTGTTTTCTCAAGCTGCTTTTATCTGCTCCAATTCTGGAAAACATTGTTTGGAAAATACTGCTAGTCTTTAACTTGAACTTTGCCTTTAACATTTCAGAGATAAGATTTGCGTGGCCATCTTTCTGGATGAAAAGGCAAGGAGGGAAGGAGGGGCAGAATTGAAGGGACATGAGCTGCAGACACAGACAACTTTATATCCTTTTTGATTTTTTTTCTTTGTTGAAGCTTAACTGAGTCCAGAAAAAGTAGAGCAGAAACATACTGATGTAAATTATTCAAGTGATGCTGCCATTTCCAGAAGCAGCCAGGATGAATCTACCCATAAAACATTAACATGACATTTTTTAGGTGTGATGGGTGGTTTGGGAGTAGAAAACTTAAAAATGAGTACAGCTTTGTTTTCTGGGTTTGGAGAGATGTGTTCAGCTATAAACAAACATGCACTGTAGCTATTTTGTACACAGATTCCTAGGGTTGCTGAATATGGGGAAGAAAATTAACATTTAAGAAAGCTTTGTTCATACATTACACCAAATCTGTCTAGTGCTGTGCCGGGCAATCTGAAATAGGGGCAGAATCTGTATTCTCTTCCTCCCTTCTTTTAGAAGCCAGAGTGTTCAACTTATCCTAGTTAAGGTCTGTAACATGTAGAGGATGAGGTTTTTTTGTGATTCATAATTTTCTTTGTGTCTGATAAGAAATAAGAGATATAAAGAAGATATAGATGGGGTTTCTTAACTTTAACAGACAACATAAGGGTGATAAATTATCTTTTTTCCCCTCAAAGGGCAGCTTTGTAGCAATGTCTGATTCCTCTACTTAATGACATCCCTTTATCTTAGAAATAAAATATTATGTGGGACAGACTGAAGATAGACCTTCAGGTGAGTAAATCATCTCACAGGACTAGTGGTAGTGAACAATGTTATGTGCTAAGAATGGGGTGAAGCTTGTGGAATTCATGGCTTTAGGAAACTACTTTTTGGCTTCATAGGTTTAGTTCAAATTCTTAAAGTTTTAATTTATGTAATTTAATGTCGGGATTTTTTTTCTATCGGTGATTCATATTTGGGTTTTTAATGCATGCTGTTTTCATGAAAGCAAGGTTTGCTAATTAAATAGAAGCTAGGGATAAAGTAATGCCCATAAAGGTTATTCAACACAAGTTGATTTGATCTCTATATACCATGTATAATATATTAGTATTTAGTTTGCCACTTAAATTTCTCTTGTTTTCTCTCTCTCCCCGTTGGTCTCTTTGTATCCTGTGTTTTTATTGTACTGTTTTCTGGCCTCACTGTTCCTTTTCTAACAGTTTTCATAAGGGAATTACAAACTCAATAACCTTTGAGCCAAACTTTTAATGTCAGAATATATTTGAAATGCCCAAATCTGTTACAGACTCTTACATTATTTATAAATTAGTTTAATTAAAAGGACAACTTTTAAACTTCAAAGCACAATAAACCAGTGGCCAGTTTGGAAAATGTACCTCTAAATATTTACATTTTTGTTTGCATTACATAAATTCAGTGTATCTTTACACTTGAGCTGACAATACAGACTCTATGATGAGGGATTCTAGTTCCTCAGATAAACAGATCATGCTTTGTTGGTAGCTAAAGCAGAAAATCAGAAGTACAAGGGTAAGGGGATGTTAACAGAAGATAGCCCTGAAAACAAAAATTCTGTGCATAGTGCACAGTATTTTTATACCCTCTTTATATCAACCTGTCATCTTATGCTTTCATTGCCACTTTATCATAAATGCCAGGTTTCACCCTTACAAAAAACAAAAATTATCCCTTCAAGCTCATGTTTGATTCTCCTTGATCCATTCTAATAGAAATAGTCAATTTTATGATACTGAATATCATTCTTGAGAAGCAAGAATAGGATTGAGAGTTCCCACTGAGTTTCGTCAGGGACACAACCTGGAGTGCAGGTGATGGCAGACAGGAACACAACCCAGGGCCTGTGCTAACAAAGACAAAGCCATGAGATGGGAAGTCATAATTAACTAGTATCTCCTTATGAAAGAACATTTAATGCCACAATAAAGAAGGTTATTAATTCAGAGGGAATCAATGACAGTATCTGCTTAGGGTAGTAATGCTGAAGGTCAAGTTAAAATGGTTTATTGCCTGTGCTTGAAACAAATGAGAAGATATTATACAAGGCTCTTAATAATTTCCACACAATTTTGTTTCCCTCATAGCCCCTCAGACGCTGGCTCTTACAGCCATCCACACATGCAGGTGATGGCAGACAGCACAGCTCGGCAGGCCTTCCTGGCAGTGTGCAGTACTGGTTGTGCAGCCGTGTGCCAGCGCTATGTTGCCAGAGTGCTCCAACTGTTCACTCCCAATTTTTATCTTGGCTCAAGGAACAGGCACCTCCTGCCACGTCTGCTACTTAGAGAAGCAGAAACTAGATTCTTGCCATTATCACAGTTCACAAGCCAACTCTTACTACTACCAACTGTGTAATGGGAATGAGCAATCAAATTTATTCAGTGTACTTGCTTCCCATGTTAACCCAGACTTGCCTTTGGCTTGTCAATATTTCCTTATTTTTTCTCTTTAAAATAAACTTAAAGCACCATTTTCTTTGGGATGGACATAAGATTAACTAGATTTTTGCATGTTATCCTCATGCTTTTATTAATGTGCCAAAAGGGCACCTTTTTCTCAATTAGAAATGCCAAGTCAAAGTGATCAAACGGAAGCATTTCCTATGCTAAGTTTGGCTTGATGCTTGTTTGTAGTATGCCTATAGCCATATGGAAAAAGTATGAGTGGTTTCAGTCTTTTTTTCCCCATCAGATTGGATATGAGATATAGAGCAGCTATAATGTGCTGAGTCTTTGGCATGAGTGAGCTGGCCAAATCACTGAATGATTCTTCATTCCCAGCTGCTGGTTGATTGATGGGAACTGAATTGGTGATAACTCTGGTGGGAGATGTTTGCCCTGTCTTCCATCTGGAGCTGCTGTGTTGTGACTCACGAAGATGCCTATTGAACAGGCTGAGTTGGCAGAACTTCTCCAGCTAGTAAAAATGGTGCCTGGGGAATAAGCAAAGTTATCCAGGGGCATCTGGAGTGGAGCTGGACGTAGCTAATCCTGGTAGCTTTCATAAAAGCCTAGAAAGCTGGTAAACTCTGTGAAGTATAAAGAGAAAAGGGATTGTCTTTCGGTTTCTAAGTCCACTTGTAAATGTTTTCTATTAACCAAAACCATTGCTTCTTTGGGTCCAATTCTGCACTCAAATTTGCTCCATGCATCACTGTAATGTGCTTTAATTAAGCGTGTGAGGGGCTGACAGCTGCCCAGTGTTTAAATTACAAACAGACATTATTCTGTCAAGCTGTAGAACATTCTTATTTTCAGATCCCAGCATCCTCTCTCTTTGTGATTAACTAATAGGTCCTAAACTGAAACCGAAACTTTAAAAAAAAAAAGTTTAAAAGCAATAAACATCTATTATCATCTGAAACAACAAGATCTTGGATCAGCTTTATGAATACAACTATTTATTTTGTATATGTTATATATATAAACACACTAACCACATTTTTGTGAAGTGTAGATCCGGTAAACTCTCCTTTAGCAGACCTGTAATAATCCAAGTTCAGAATTTGATATAATTGAATTATTCATAGGTCATGTACAAACGTTTAGTTCTAGTGGTAGAAAATTTCCATTGCTAGAGAAATTTCAGGAGCACAAGCAGTACAGATGTTCAGTCTATAACTACCCCTTCTTCCCTGCTCCTTGTGCCTTCCCAACACCATGGTGATCCCAGTCTGTGGAAGGTGTGAGCTGCTCCAGTTCTCCCATGCCCTGGAGGACTGCAGCAATGGGGCAAAGGCTCCTGCTCACTTTTCACACTGGGGACTTCAGAGTGAGAAATAGACAGGGACACGTCTACATGAGATGCTGACTGCACAGTAGCTGAATAATACATACTGTGCAGTAGCATGTCACATCATGGACAGCGCTAACACGCTACTCTGCAGTATTATTAGGCTACTGCATAGTAGCATCTCTTAAAAGACATTCACCAGCTCTACTGAGCAATAAGTCTGCTTAATGCTCATTGGTACTGCACACTGGGTACCATCTATAAACTCTTTTTCTAACAGAGAAGCAACAATTCTTTTGGTAGAAACTGAACATCTGTACATAGACATTATTATAAATATATGATTTTCTAATAATATATTTTTTCTTTATGATTTTATAATTATATTACATATATGATTATTTCCACCAACTTAATAGTTTCATTTATTTCTTAAACCTGCAAATAAAGCTCCCAAACATAAATTCAATTTTCCATGAGCATTACCTTTTCCATTTATTTATAGAAATCCCATTCTTTTACAAAAATAGTTGTTGCTAATTAATATATGTTCTACTATTTTTGCATAATCATCATATAATTTCATAATTTACATAGCACATGGAACACCTTTTTATTTAATTTCTACAGGCCATGTTTCCTCTCTTTTCCACAATCTAGATTATTTTTTAAATATATAGTTGGGGATAGCTACTCAGTTCTGAGGTAGACATGCAAATTAACTTGTTTTTCATTTAATTTTCTTCACAAAACCTCTGTTATCAAATTATAATAAATTTTTATTTTATAGAATGTTTCTTTAAAATAACAGTTTTGTTTAATTCAATGCCTTTCTATTTTTCCTGAGTAATGATTTTAGTATTCACCCAAAAAAACCCAGTTTAAAACTGTTCCACAATGAAAGACAGCAACATAACACAGTAGAAACTGGCTGAGGGAAATACAGTTCCCCATCACTTTTCTCTTTAATATTGGTGGAATTCTTCATTTCACTGTGCAATATTTCATTCATCCTTCATGATAGCCTTGGAAAATATAAATGACATTTTCTCATCTACTATAGACATTGGTTTCCTGAGCAGGTTATAGATTATCATGGTGAGTTTAGCTGGGTTCTCAAAGTGCAAATATTCTCCAGGGTGAATGATGTCTTTCTTCGTAGACAATGTTCTTTGGGTAAATGTAATATCTTTTATTAGACCAACTAAATAGATGGAAAATTTGTTCTTTGCAAGCTTCTGGCATAAACACCCTTCTTCAGGCATATCAAGAATCTTCCTTGGTGATATTTTGCTTACAGTTTCATGTGTTGGGTTGTCTGATCTGTAATGCCAATAATTTTAGAAAGTAAAATAATTGTCATTATTCAGTTTTAGTCTTAGAAACCATTCCATAGAGTTTTTTCCTTATAGTTCATTTTTCTCTTAATCAGCTAATACATACATACACTATGTTTTTGTCCTTATTGAGATGGAAGGACATCTGAGATTCTGTCATACTAGTGGGTCAGTAATATCCAGTAGTGGTCTGTAGCAGATGAGGTTTCATTGAAGGGGAGCATGGCAAATGCCAGTGTGAAAGGAAAACTGCAAACATCTATATGTAGCAGCCAGACTCAAAGCAGTAATTTGGTACTCTGCAGAAAATTAAAGAAGTGCAGGAGATGCTCAGAAAATTTTATAAGGTTGAGTATTTGCTTACCTAATATAATGATAATATACTTTTAAAACCAAAAATTGATGCAAAATGTCTAATAACCAGGAAATGTGATGATTTTTTCTTATTGGCACCCACCTGTTTTTGGTCTAGCCCAAACAACTTGTGGCAGAAGAGATTGTGGTATTGCTTTAAGACTTGAAACTATGTTTTGCAATTATTTTGTTATCCTGTATCTTAATCCATTTCAAACAAGTGTGATTTGATTATAATAAAAATAAGGGAGTAACTAAAGTCTACACAAAGTGTTAAGGTTTAAAAACTGCCTGTCACTCAGCAGACCAAGCACAATATCATACTGGCCCAGAGATCTTTATACACTTGTATAGGCATATGTGTACTGTAGTCTTTCTGCTGGGCACTGGTCAGCAGCAAAAGGGGGTAACCTATATTTCAGGGTAACCAAAACCCATAAATTATACCAGTGGCTTGAGCCCCCACCCATATATCTAGGAACATGAACTTTGCCTATATATATAAAAAAAAACCCTCCTCACAAGCAGTGTAAACACAAACACTTACATTTATTGGAAAGAATAAAAACAAAAAAACTAAATATAATTTTAAAACACTGTTAACTACAAAGCACGGTCTATAGGTGGCACTCTCTTTGGGAGGCTTTACCCATGCCCAGACAGTCTGGGCCTTGAAGTTACCCAAAAGGTAGTTCTAGGGGCCTTTACCACTATACCTGCCCTTCAGCAATGGGCTGGGGGACCGGGGGACACCAGAGTCCTACAAGCTGCTCCTTGGGTTCACTGTGTCATGGTGCACTGCTCGAGAGTATAAGTCCTTCTGCATTGCAAGGGACTCCATTGCTCCTGGAGAAGTGGTAGAGTGCCCACCTCCATTTCCACATTGTGGCTTTTGTAAGCATACCGCACCCCACACTTCCTAGTCCCAATCCCAGCTCCACTGGGAAGAAAACTGCAAAAGAGCTTGGAGGAAAGGTCAGGCCTACTTTGGCTTGGGCCTGAACTGAACAGCAGAAGTGAGCCAGGCCTATACTGCACTGAGGCCTCAACCAAAAACAAGAAGTGCCAGGTCTCACTCTGGCTCAAACAATGCCAGGCTTCACCCTGGCCCAAAGCTGCCAGCCAAACTTATGTCTGGGGTTCAACCACACAGCTAGGCTGAAATGCAATAGCTGTGAGACTGCAAAAAGGGCCCAGGCCTATGGCTGCAGCCTGGGCATACAGTGTCAGATATACCACTGTGCGGAGACACTACAAATACTAAACAGACAGGGCCAGGCCCATGTGGCCAGTAACTGCCAGGACCTGTTCCTGGTCAGTTTGCTCAAGGTATTAATACCTCCACTCAAGGCCTGCATGGCCAAAACTGGCAGGACCCCATTCCTGATCCGTGCATACCAGTCATTAATATTACCATGGTATTATCCCACTTAAGAAAAAGAAAAGGGGAAAGAGGGAGGGAATAAGGGTCTCCAACTCCAAGATAGACTTTTTCTCCCTATACCTGAGGCTTTCTGTTCCCATAACTTTTGCATGCCTCTCCAGTGAAAGCAGCAGGGAGACCACCCATGGGAAGTAGTTTTTTTGACTGCCAATTCAGGTGTACAGCTCTTGGCAGCCCCAGAAGAAAGAAAGAAAAACCTAAGTTTAGTTGTTCTTATATATCTGGTGTGACATCACCTAAGCCTTGTCCAACTGGGGAGTGCCACACTCCAGTCTGTCTCTTATTCAGTCTGTCAGCTTATGCTTCCTGTGACCCGTGAGGCCAGAGGATTTTATATTTTGCCCAGATAGAGACCCCAGTTTACTATTTGTAGATCACATGGCCAGAACAACAGGGGCCATCTTTCTGACTTGAAAACACAAACACACACACACACACACACACACACACACACACACACTACACAACAAGCAAAAGCACACACTTTGCCATACACAACCCAAGCGTGTGTGGGTTTGGCATTGCCAATGCTCCTGACACCTTCTCCAAACTGTAATCACCTGAACATCTATACTGCTCCCTCTCCTGGAAAGATTTCTAGTGGTAAAATGAATGCCTGTGTTTGTATTTGTGAATGGAGTTACATACCCATTAAAAAAAAATTAGAAGCAATTAAAATAACAAACGCAACTTGGTTCTTCTCTCTTTATCTGCCTTTGACTTTGTTCAGTCTCTGCTTTTTAATTTCTCTCTTTTAAGAGGAAGAGTATTAGCTTTGATCCATTCAAAGCTTGGGAACTTTCTCCTTGTGGCTTCTTCCCACTGGATACTGCCATAGGTTTGGTTTTTGGAGGGACTTGAGGGTAGCCCTTCACATAAAGAGGGAATTGGGAATAGGGTTTTTTCTTTGTGCGGAGTTTTAGCTATGGAGCTAGGCTTTTTTTGACATAGCTGAAATCAGAATACATCTATTTCAGGCACTGAGGACAAAGATTAGAGTGGTTAAATACCCATTTTTGGGTTATTAGCCAGGCTGCTACAATACTGTCAAAATATATCTTGTTGAGGTAAAATGAAAATTTGTCAAAAGCTTAAAAGAAAGAAAAGTGCGGAAAAAAAGTTCACTTGGGGTCAAATGTAACACAAGAGGGACACATTTACATGCATGTCCAACTGAGGAGCCATTACTGCGTAGTCCAGGAGGCGCATGGATTGTTTCTGACCCTACTGCACCATAGCAATGAGGTGTAGCTGTAGCCCATTGCTATGGTAATGTACCATCTTGCATAGATGCTCCTGGGTTGACCCAAAACCCCCCCACTTGATTCGATTATTGATCTTTTAAAATATTTTTAAAGAAATTACATTTCTAAAAGTTAAAAAAGTCAATTTGAAAACAAACATGAAGCATTGACTTCTGTTTTTATTGTCAGTTTTATGTTTTAACAGGAGCAGTTTACTGAATTTGACATGTCTGAGACTTTTTTTTTTACCTGAATCTGATTTTTTCAGTAAGATACTAAGGCAAAAAAATTTAGCTCAGCTCATATTTCCCAGTGAGGCAGGGTATTTTTGTGGATGTGATTTCATCTCTCATGGGTCATTTTCTGATTTGGAAGCAGAATTATTGTTTTGTATGGTATGCACAATATATTTTTAATGTATGCTGTGCCAGCAGAAAATAATTTGTCCAATGATCAATACATTACAACACAGAATTCAGTAGCCATTTAGCTACAAGGAATCTAACCACTCAACTTTTCCAATCAGTCTCAGTATTATGTAAAAGGCATGTAGAGCATGGGGCAGAGCTTTTTAAATAAGTATAAATCAAAGTGGATAAATTAAAACAAAAATAAAAAAAGAGATAACCTCCTTTGCGCTATTTCCAGATTTTCTGTGCAGAATAAGGAGTAGAGGGTAGAGCCCTTCTTTGAAATCTAAAGTTATTATACATCTGTCAGTCTAAGGTGAAATATATTGGGTTGGGTTTTTTGCTTAAAAACTCATAGAGAAGTGGGAAGAAAGAATCATAAGCTCCCGGTGCCTATATTTGTACAATGTCTACCATTTTATGTTATTGGCAACAAGCTGTAATACTTGTGTTCTGCAGCTACCTATTTAATCCCTTCTTGTTTTTATGTTTAATTTGCCATTTAAATATAGATGTTAATTGCTAATTGCTGAACTTCCTCAGAATAACGAATCTAAAATGTAGTAGCTAAGAAAATGGTATCCTCAATCCACAACAGTACCCTCAGAATCAACTTCTGCTTAGTCAGGCTTCTTGCTACTGTATTTGGATATAGCACAGGTATTTTCAAGCATCATTGTATTATATTCTTGTTTGCTCATGCAGACAGTTTAGGTGTTTTTTGTCCATCATGTGAGTATGGTTGAATACATTTATGATGATAAAAAAGAAACCAGGTCTAAAAACGTTCAGCCATTCTTTACAACATGGTAAAAATGTTATTGTGGGAGCAAAGAAACATAGACCAAAGTTCACTGTGGACTTTAGGCCCCCTCTATACATGCAGGTAAAGGCATCATGGGATGTAACACATGATCCACAGTTGTGGGAGTACCCATCAGAGTGAACCGCACCTTAGTGCTGATATAGGAGGAGCCCGATCCTGGGCTCTCCCTACACTAGAGGAAGCAGGCTGTAAAGGCTGGGAGCTGCCTTTGCTGGGAGCTGGTGCACAACTCTCAGTCCCAGCTGTCCACCATGGGCAACTGGGACCGAGAGCCCTGTCAGCTGTGGGCCTCTCAGCCCCCACAGCTGTGAGGCGCTTTTGTGATCTCCCAGCCATGGAGGTGCATGGAGATCCCCACATCTGGGAGATTGCAATCTCTAGAAGATAACTTCCATTTTATGTGCAAATTAAAGCTGGATAAATACCAACTATAAAGTTATTACACATTTTTGAGCAATAACTTTATAGCTGGTTGGACCTTTTTAAAGTAAGACAGTTAATTTGCAAGTGTAGCCAGTCTAAATTTATTGCTCAGTTAACAAAGTAATTGTGCAATAAATATAATATGTAGAGGGTCTAGTCCAACTGAATTACATGAGCACAGATTTGCTTCCTTACAAAATGAAGTTTCTAATCCATTACACTCTGAAGAAAGATTTCCTTAAAACGTTTTTATTGAAAACCTGAAAACTCAAATTAGATCTAGTTACCAAAGACAAGAATTATATTGAGGGCTGGTCATGCTCAGTCAGAACTTAAAGATCTAAGTGCAAATGTTTCTCTAATTGTGTTGAGAAAAAAAAATAGTTATCAAACTGACTTTTAACCATCCATGGTTGTACCAATACTGATGGTAGTACCAATACTGTTCATAGAACAGGAAATAATATGCATCTGGTGGTGCTTTCCTTGGACTGGTTGAAGGGAACCCAGCTCTTAGCCCACACATTTTTACCCTTTTACTAGCATCACCTCTCTTTGGGAATGCAAGAAGCGACTCCAGGAATGGACAGTGTCCTTAACGTTACAGTACTTTTGCCTAAGCAGACCTGGTTTGGGGTGTCAGGAGTGAGATCAGGAAGGGACCCCTGTGGAAAGTTACAGGTGCACATTACCCTGCAAAAATAAAGCAGCCTCAGTCAGTTCCCAATGCCTAAAACAATGCAAGAGTCCTGGACCCTGCAGGCAAGAAGACAGCATTTCACTGATGTAGGCTACAGCTGGATGGGAAATGAGGTTCTTACAAATATTTTCAACATTTCAAAGATGTTACCATTCTGCACTGGCACAAACATGGTTCAATGAGAGACCCACCACTGCATTCCTAAGAGACCAGAGGTTACAGAACTCTCTCCAGCTACAGGAAATCCATGTTAAGTTTCCTGCTCTGCCTGATTTAGAGCATACTTAAACCTCAGTATCCTACATCTCAGGACCCAAAACCAGTATGAAATTGGCTCTTCTGTGGCAGAGATCTCTCCTATTCTCTAATTTTGACCCGAAATTCCATCCTGGAGATGAGAAACATTTCTTGGTGTGAATTTATTCAAAACTGGTATGTTTCTTCAAAAGCTTTAATTCCATCTAACCAACATTTTCCAAGGAAAAAAAATGCCCCCCCCACAATTTTCCATTTAGCTATAACCTGGAACTCTCCTCCCAGTTCTGCTTCTATCTAGATCCACCATTCCACAGCAGCCCTTGGCTCAAGCTAGTTGCCTTTTTCCCAGAGTACGAACCAAATTTCCCATGGCTTGGCAACATCTTCTCTAGCCCTGCTAAGGGGCTAATTGGCTCAGAATTATCTAAGAGATGCTAAGTTCATCACATCCACCAATATATTGCAATTTAAGCAACTATCAACACTTTTGTGTGTATTAAGGAGTGATGCTGCTCTTCATACACAGCAGGTCCGTTAGTCAGGAACCCAGTTGACTTGTCTCTATAATGGAGAAGGGGGCAGTCCCACTGAAATCACAAGAAAGTGGTCCTCTCACTTCTTGTCAATCATACCAAGTGGGAGGAAGGGAGAGGGAGCTAGGCTACTTCACACATGGAATATGGAGAAGAGTTTGATCCAAGCTTTGTCTGATGCTATGATTCACGCATAGAAACTGGAGTACCGACAATGAGACTAAATGTAATTGAGATGGTAAAGGATTATAGTTCAGATAGCTGGAGTCTCATTGCCTAACATATGTAACATTTCTATAGAATCAAATTATATTATTCCCTTCCATATACTTACTTCAACTTGCGTTCGGTAATGACATGTCAGTTAATGGAGTTCAGATCACTTAGTGCTCCAATTACTGTGTACTCCAAAGTCCATGCTGTTTTCCATGCTTGGCTCTCAGGATACTGGTAGGAATATTACTTGGCTGAAGACCAAGAAAAAGGTTTTTCCTTTATCTTTTTTTTTAAAACTTGTTTCTCATTCTCTCTGTACTTTATTGTGTTACTGTATAATTAGAAGGTGTTGTTGGGAAGCAGGAAAATAATGCAACACTGAGATTAGAATTAGTAGATTGCCTCTGATTCAGCCTCTTATTTGTTTTGATCCTGGCATGCTAGAAGGAGTCCCACTATGAGTAAACAATTCTCACCATGATTGAACACAATTGAAATATAGCATGTAATTTTGCTGATTGTAACTTGAGGTAAATGACAGTGTTATTTTCCATAGGTGTTTATTTAGGACTATTGGACTGGCTACCAGACATTTGCCTGAACAGGCAATATCCTGAAGGACAATGGGATTAATGAACCCACTTCTAAGTGGGAGCAGGGGGTATACTTCTTCATAAAAAACAAATCTGCCATCTCCACAGTATAAGCAATAATGTATGCTGCTTCAATAGTCATCTGTAATAGCAGTAATAATAAATAATCAATAATACTTGTCACTTAAATAGTTCCTTTCATTTTGGGACCCCCAAGCACTTTACAAGGCTGAATAAATATGATTATTCCTAGTTCTACAAATGAGGAAATGGAAGTGTAGATAAGCTAAATGACTTGTTCAAGATCATGCAATATTTCTCTGGGAGAGCTCTTAATCAAATTCATATATCCTGACTTTCAATACCTTGCACTAATTGCTAGACATGCTGTTGTAGTGTGATAACCATGTTACATTGCACACTAGTATACCTTGCAGATACTGTGTCTTCAAATACATAGTTTCCTAGTTATATCATGTGCTCTCTTTCTCACAGTCTGATATCAGTGGTTCTACTTTTGTGGCACAAAAACACAACATCCATTGATTGTTACCAACCAATGAGTCCATAATATTATAATAGAAACACATATTAATTAATAAATATTATTTTAGGTATTCATTATGTTACATTGTGGTATCAAGTATAATGACTACCAATAGGGGATCTAAGGATACTGGACTGATCCAGTACGGACACTTCTAATGTTCTTAAGTTCTTATCTCAATGCTCTTTTTACAGCATTTAAGAATTATGCCTAAAAAAGATTGTGTATTATTCTTGAATTACAGTAGAGAGTAGGTAGGTATCATTCTTGAATTACAATGGAAAAACTGAGGCAGAGAGGCCATGCAAATTGTTCAAAGTCACATAACAAGTTCATGGAGCAGCAGATATAGTATCAGGGCTCCCTTATTCTACACGCTGTTATTGTAGCTACTGGTCCACATTTAATCTCTTAATAATCATAATAATTTTTTTTCTGTAACATCCTTTGGCATATTTCAGAATTTCATGGTCACTTGTAAAAGCTAAAACACAAAAGAAATGTTTCTTGTTTTCTCTGTATTTTCATAATCATAAAGGGCCAGTGTGCTATTTATAAACGAACAAGACAACCGTTGTATTCATGAGAAGAACTGCATGGTCTCTAACAATTCAAATTGTCATTTGTTTAAAAAAGAAATGTGTTTAATTTTATACTTAAAAATATTCAGAAACATGGAAAGTGAATACCTGAAATGCTTTCCTTGTAGTGTCAGCTGATGGGCACATGATGGAGCCAACAAGTTCAGAAATGTTTGTTTCCTTCTGTGTGGCAGCTGAAGTATTTGCCTTGAGAACAGGACAATGCAAGCTGGTTTCTCAGAAACATTTGGTGTTGTGGCTCAGAGGTGAGCTAAAATGTTGTGGCCATCAACGTAAGCCCACATGCTAAGAGTCAGTATCTGTGCATGAATAGTAATAGAAGCAATGTATAACTAAAGTATCAAAGATCTCATGCTTCAATAGCTTGTGCCTGTGCCATTTATCTGGCACAGATAAATGGAGTTTGGTGAATGGGCTCTTGAATTTCAGGAACCCAGGCCCAGATTGTGCCTTTCATAGAATTAATGTGTTTCTCAGTTATCAACATTTTCTTGACTCAGCTTAACCACTGAAAACTGTGCAGAAGGATGATTAAGTAGTGAAACAGTAAATATGCTAAGCTTGCCCTTGTGGAGAGCTTGGTTCAGTTGGGCTGAAACTCAACAAATGGAACAGGTGCTCTTATGTACTCAGTATATGTCCTTTCCTAACAAGTAGCATACAATTTGTCACTGTTGTTGGCATTTCCTGCTCATAAGATTAAAATGGTAAGAAGGTGGAGTCATGCTGGGGTTAATGACTGTACATGTACAATTCACCTACACCATTACTATTGCTGATTTTGTTCGGTGCCTGGCTCAGTTCTGCGTAACCCTTCTCTTAGTTTATTGATTACTTCAATTAAATATTTCTTGTGAAAAATAAATAAATCTTACATAACTAGAAATATCTAATGTGTTAAGTAACAGAACTGAATTGAGTAAAAGAACATTTGAAATACAATCACAAGGAATCATCTCAATTAGTGCACTTCAGTATATCATGAGCTAGTTTTCTTCAAAAAGTAATACAAGTTAAATCAATTGGCTCAATTAATACTAGACTGGATACTAACCAGGACACTGCATCCAGGGAACAAATCTCAGTTGGGAGGAGAACTAGGAAACTGACATAATATATCTTTTTCCACCTATACTTTCAGACTATGATCCTTCCAACAATGTTTCTGTTTTTAATTTAATCATTATTGACATATTAAGCATAAGTATCCCCTGGAAAATGACAGCAGAAATCTTTTATTACATAAAATATGTAATCTGTTTAAATATTCAGGGTCAACTGATGACTTTTATGTGAAAAAGTCTTACTTTTTACTCTGAGCAACCTTGTAGATGCAATATGATTAAGAAAGAATGAGCTGGATCCTTTCCTCCCCTCCACTCCCCCACCCCTTTTTATGATGCCACTTATGGAGCTGAATACTTAATTAAAATTAAAAGATAATTGTTTGACAATATGATCCACTTACAACTAGATGTGGAAAAAGTGGAGCAGGCGGGAGTTTGGAGTGAGGGGTGATGGGTAGGGTTTATAGATGGGAGCTGCAATAGTTTAGAAAGAAGAAACTAAGGTAAGAATGAGTATTTCAGCAGCTTTATCATGCAGGTAGCTTTTTTACAGACAGACAAATTTGCAGAGATTGATATAGATGGGAGTGACCAGGAGCAGGGGAGTAAGGAGTGGGGGTCTGGCCTGTTACCCCCTACTACTGTTCTACTTACCACAGTAGTGGTGTGGGGGTGGGAAATTAAGATGACCTTCCACTAATTACATTCTATGCATGGCATATTAAATGTTCCATGTATAGAATCTAATTATTGTGGGGTCCTCTTAAATTCAAAGCCATTTTGGATTCAGTTAAATACAATAATTCAAGGATGGGAAAAAAAAGTAACAAAGGTGGATAGGTGTGTAAAAAAGCATAGTGGCATAGTGATTATTCAAACCTGTGATACATAGGACTGTTGGGAAGGACCTGCTCTTTACTATCTGACCTCACTCCCTGGCATGGATGAGTTTTATGAACATTGGTATATGCTTGTGGCATGGTTGAAGTTAAAGAAAGTTCTTCTATCAGTTGAATAGTGGTTGAATCAGTTCCTGTGATATCTGAGTCTCAAAATGCTCCGACCCACATCCTCAGAAGTCCATAGGCTGAATTCTTTGGGAGACAGGTGCTTAAATATTTCTAAAGAATGTAAGTTAGACACCTAAATATCTTTAAGTAATTGGATCTGAGCCGTGTGGATGCACAGGCCAGCATTTTGGGTATATCGGGAGAATTTTTTTTATTCCATCAAACAACATGTGCAAAGCATCCAGCTGATTGAAACCTTGATATGTGTAAATTATTATACAGTAGTGGAAATCAATGGAACTATGCAGAGGTGTAACTGATACAGTTTGTGTCCTGAGTAGTAGACTTGCATCTGAAAGTGTTTGTGTCTTGAGCATGAGAAAGGAGGCAGGTGGGGCATGAACCTCTGGCCATGTAGTTAACCCTCCCCTGGCCCTGCAATTTCATAGATTTCATAGACATTAGGGCTGGAAGGGACCGCAAAAGATCAAGTCCAGCCCCCTGCCCCAGGGGCAGGAAGTCAGCTAGGGTCAAAGGATCCCAGCAAGATAAGCATCCAAACATTTCTTAAAAGTGCCTAGAGTAGTTGCTTGCCCCACCTCTGAAAGGAGTCTATTCCAGGCCTTGGGGGCTCAAACAGTCAAAAAGTTTTTCGTTATGTCCCTGATGTACTTATAGGCAGCCACCAAGTCACCCCGGAGCCTGCGCTTTTCCAGGCTAAAGAGTCCTATGGCACTCAGCCTCTTTTCATAAGACCTGTTCCCTTGCCCTCTGATCATGCACCTGGCTCTCCTCTGCACTCTCTTAAGTTTCTCCATGTCCTTCCTGAATTGTGGAGCTCAGAATTGAATGCAGTACTCCAGCTGTGGCCTCACCAAAGCTGAGCTCATTGGAAGGATGACATCCTGAGATTTACTTGAGAAGCATCTATGGATGCAAGCCAGAATGGTTTGCTTGACCAGCTGCGACATCACATTGGTGGCTCATGTTCATTTCCACAGTTTTATATGACAAACAAGGTTCCAATGCTGTTAAATCTGGCTGTGGTGGCAGGCCTAGGGAAGGGTTAATTTGGCTCTTGGTGGTGACATCTCACACAACTTGCAGAAGTGGCATCACAGGAAGAGGGTGCTGACAAGGGCACTCAAGATCGTGATGTGCTCCACGAAGCTGTAGCCTCCATGCTGGCACCCACATTTACTGAGCAACTAGGACTCAGGCCCCAGTTACCCACCATTAATTATGGTACTAGCACTGGGGATTTAACTTATTGAGTAATTTAAACTGAAAAATAATTCACACAATTATCTTAATGTTCTAGTAGGTTAGATTACTTTGCTTTATAGTCCTATCCTTCCATGCTCAGCCTATGAATTTTGAATGCCGTGGTATACTTGTAAATCTATCCCTGTTTATTTTTTGTTCTAAATGCAATGGGATATTAAAGTTGTTAGATTAATGTCAAAGTTTGTCTTTGTGTGTGTTTGTGTGCATGTGTAAATGCATGCATGTATGTGTAAGTCCTCTGAACAAAACTTGATTAACATAAATTCAGCTGTTTTTCTCTTGGAAGACTGTCATTGCTGTTTTGCAGTTCTTTACCTTAATTAACTTCTCCAACAAAAGTTTACATTAATGAGAATGGAAATTTTCTGGCCTGTTGTAAGAAAGGGCAACACCTTTGGGAGTTGTGACAAAAATATTATTGAAAAGGAAGAGTTTCTACAGTCAGAAATGTGTCTGACACACGTAATAGCTCAGTAGTATTTCACAATGCTTTTCAATGTGGATTGTACTTTATATTATGCACTGTATGAATAACATTATACTGATATTTTTTCCAGGAAGATTTACATTAGAATTAGTCCTTTTGGGGCTGTTACATTGTCACCTCTAGGCAGGGACTTTTAGTAAGATTGCTGCATAATGTGTAGTATCTTTAATGTATAACTTCTTAGCAGATAATGTGTCAATGAGTGATAAAATATTGTGCTAAATCCCAGCAGAGGTTGGTATAAATGGAAGAACTGGGACAATTCAGATCAGTGCCCAAAAGAAATTAAAGTTAATAGTTCGATTCAAATTGAGATGGGTTTGAAGGTTCCCTAGTCCTTTTATTCGATTACAGATTTTTTTTTCTGGTTTTTGGTACATCTATCCAAATGCCCCAGAGTACATCTGAATAATATTAAAGAGATAAAATTCTTCAGACCAGTATTTTAAGTAATGAGGCTTTTTCAGAGGATTTTGAACAGAGCACTTAGTCTATTGATGTTACATAAATAATAAATAATAGTAACCATTAAAATATTAATCTACAGAATTTCATTTAATTAGTGTTACTGCTATTTAAAATGTAACACTGATTTAAGAAGTAGAACATGGTACATTTTAGGACCAAATCTGGTTGCAATGCATGCAGTGTATGTGACGTGAGGAGGAGGTGATGTAAGGTATAAGTATTCTGTGCTTTTTGCATCTACTAAAATTCACAGAGATGCCACTTCATGGGCTCTTTCACTGATACTCTATGACTGAGATGTCCCAGGGCAGGAAAAGAGTCTTCCTGGGTACAATCGGTTTGATTTTTTCTCACCCATGCCTGAGGCAGACTCCACATATTTCAGTCTGGCAGTTTTATTCTGTTCTCTGCAGGAATATCCTGCCCCTGAAACTATTTTGAAGTGTGGGTCAACCTCAGATTTCTACACCCGTGTGTTTTCTCTGGCTGTGGTTGTCAAGTGGTCAGAGAGATCTGTTACAGAGGCCAAGATATGTCACTTGTGCTGTTGCATCCTGCTTAAGGATCCTTCAGCTAATCATGAGAGCATGCATCTCATCTAGAACACAAAGCACTTAAACACACATTTAATTTTAAGCACATACTGGTGCCTATTCCTCTCAGCAAGGCAGATGCTCAACTCCCAATGCCTGCATTGGAATTAAGCATGCACTTAAGTGCCTTGTAAAATCAGGGTCTTAATCTCTCCCCAAACACACCTAAAAGGTTAATTAAAAATGATTTTATTATCATTACTCTTGGACCCTTGTTTACTAACTTTCCCATATTCCTCATCCTTTTGCATTATTTCACTGGATCTATTTCCTGAGCATCAGTGAGCTCATTTAGATTATATTTTTGCAGCGTTTAATCATGCTTTAATTAGGTTCTGAGTACTTGGCTAAGAGTGCTTTAAAAACAACAACAACAAAAATAAATTCTATTACAGTTCTGACTTACAGTAAATATTTTACATATTTCACCACAAAGTTTATAACTAAAATAAATTTAAGTTAATAGAATTTGTTTAGACTATTACTCATTTGCTCATTTGGAGAACTCTATTAATAATGGCTTGAAGGATAAAGCCTAATTACCATTTTTCATAATTCCTGTTTTTGCCTCTGCCTCCCCTCCCTGTAAAAATGTAGGATCGTAATAATTATGGATGGAAAGGACATGATAATTGTGGATGGTCCTTTAATTATGGAAAGGACTGATTATTTGTCAAACACATCCTCCCTGCCACAATATAAGCTTCCGTAGTGGGTACATTTTAATTCTTTACTCAATATTAGCCAAAAGGAGGGTGCAGAAAATGTTGTTGAAATGTCAGTTTATAAAAGCAAATGCAGTTATTGATATTTATTTAATTATCTCTAGAGCATTAGCACTCGGGAAATGTAAGCAAATAAAGATGATTAAAATGAATATTAAACCATAAAATGGAAAAAGGTCTTAAGAACAATTTACTTATTCAAATGTAAATGTTTTTAAGGTCATGTTCCACCTTCAGTAACATCCATGCAGTGCTATACTGTAGTACTCAAACATGTCTTTTAATTTAATTGCTGTAAGCTAGCAGGTCTGGATTTTCTTTTCATTTAGAGATAATATTCAGTTTCTTACGTGCCCTTGTAATATGAACAAAGGGAAACAGTGCAATATAATGCTTTTTTTTAACTGCTAAAACTTTAGCTGATTAAGGGTGGTGAAGTGACTGCATTGTCCAATAGCCATTTTCATTCATAAGAAATATGCATTCATGTCCCCTAGGCACCTTTGAACATCTTAGCTTAAATATGTTTTACAGAAATCAATAAATAGAGAACTAGTAGCATTCACAAGATGCATATGATTTTGGTTCCTGAGGAGTGAGATGGAAATTGTAGTGAGAACCCATTCTCGGTTTTCAGGATGCTTAAATGAGAAGAACAAAACTTTTTTGGATGAAGATACAGAGGAGACTGTGAATAAAACCAGAGCTGGTTTTCTTTTTGTCCCCATGGTTCTTGCACTGTTGGCTGTCCTGTGAGCTAACTTTAATAAACTCTGCTGCCATGTGAATTTTTGGAGTCAATGCTGGTTTTGAGAAGGAGTTTTTGGGCTTCTATACACAGGGGCTGCAGTGGTGCAGCAGTGCATATACATCCACATGGATATAAAGGATAAATAAGGAGTCAAAGCAGGGCCACAATACACTGCCTGAATGCCCCTGCCCTAACGGGGTGTGTGGGCAGAAGATCATGGCTCTGCCCATGCTCCAGACAATGCTGTTACTACCACAAAATCCCAGCCCCAGAGCAGCTCCCTGTCGCGTCCGATGACTGGTGTACCCTTGATCTGCGAGCCAGGGTCGGCACAACCAGCTGGACGCGGGTGGGGTAGGTAGTCGGACAGGTGGGTAATAGCGGCGGGTTGGAGTCAGGAGATTTTAAAGCGTATTGGTTACACAAAAAGTTTATTTTACTACAGCAGAGGAGATTGCAGTGTAGGAAGGAAGTTGTGGTTGCACGGTGTAGAAAGAGAAGTTGATTTATTCAGCTCAGCATACAGATATTTTTGTTGCACAGATTACAAACTGC
>NW_017728918.1:93284347-93300466 GCF_001723895.1 Crocodylus porosus | reverse complement strand
CGCTACTTCACGGTCAGGGCGGCTAGGATCTGGAACCAGCTTCCAAGAGAAGTGGTGCAGGCTCCTACCCTGGGGGTTTTTAAGAGAAGGTTAGATGAACATCTTGCTGGGGTCATTTGACCCCAGTATTCTTTCCTTCCATGGCAGGGGGTCGGACTAGATGATCTTCTCAGGTCCCTTCCGACCCTAGAAGCTATGAAACTATGGAACTATGACTGTGAACAGACTCTGTGTGTTTCTTACTTCTGCTGAGGTTTCATGCAAGATTGACTGCACATGTGTTTTACATTTAAGTTGCGGGGGGTTTGGATACAGAACTATAATGACAAAATATGTTATGTTAGCCTTTGACCTTTTTGCCATCGGCATTTGAAACCAAAGATTTTTCTTTGACACTCCCCATGTGTGCCCTGCCAACACTGCTTGGGCCAATCTCCATGGAAACCCAGGCTCTGTGTTGTCACAGCCCGTCCCTCCTGGGGTCTCCATGGAAACTGGTTACAGTGTTATGGGCAGGGGCTGCTGGGAAATGGAGTCCATCATGGGTCAAATCCAGCCCATAGGCCCTGCCTTGCTCTAGACCCAGCTACCAGGGAAGCCAATCAGGACTATCCCCACACTTTAGGTAAGTAACCCCTAGGCAAGACCTCCTGGGCCCCAGTACATAACACTTACTTACTTTCTCTTTGGCCTGCTGATGCTTGTGCTCTTGGTTGTCCAATAGGTCAGCTTCAACAGGGGAAGCAGGATTTGAATTGTTTCAGGTAAGAAAGACTTTCCTAGGTGAGTGCTTCTACTGCTAGACTGTTAGACAACAAATCACTTGCTGTGCTAGCAGTAAATGTGGGGTGCTCTGCTTCTCTCATTGTGATTCAGAGGGATGTTCCTGTCCAGGGCACTTGGAATTCCAGCATGGCAAAAATATCATTGGCAACCCAGAAAAAGATTCCATCTTTGGGTAGAAGAGAGTTCAAATACACCCTTTGGCTTAATACCTTAATTGGCTCAGTGCCAATTAAGTCTGGATTGCCTTTGAGAGGCATGTAGGTCTCCTCATTCATTGAATAAGATGTCCAAATACCTAACCTAGTTGATTAAGATTATCTTGTAAGTTCCTAAATTTTAGATACACGCAGCTCTTAAGTGGAGGTGCCTATGGGGCTTCTTTGGATATGACCCAGATTGATTTCAAAAGGGCTGGAAGAGATCTTACAAGATCATTGGGTTCAGCCCCCCTGCTCTTGGGCAGGAAAGACTGCTGGGGTCAGATGATTTGCTTAGGGTTATATACAGCAAATCCATAGCAGAACCAGCAAAAGAACCTAAGGTGTTCTTATTTTATGCACTGGACCACGTTGTTTTGAGTGACATGCAATGCAGTCCATATAAAAGAAAGTATAAAATCCTTAAAAAAAAATGAAACACTGGATGACATCTTGAAGTATAATAGGAAATGGAAATAGGAAATACAGTATTCTGTTAGTTAAGTTTAAAGTTGAGTCAGATCGTTTCCCCCCACAAAAACCCTGTTATTATCTTTATCCACAAACAATAAAAGCAATAAAAGCCTGCTGACACTGTACAATAGGTTTACAAATGGCTCACTGAATTCTTCACAGTGAAGCTTGCCATAAATTTAGAAAAATACTGATAGCAAAGCAGTCTAAGAAGTTCTGTTGCTTTATCAGCATTAGAAACTACTATCAATTTCAAACATAACTTTAAAAACATATAAAGCATGCCATGTTCATTGCCATGCTTTAAAAAATCAAATATCCCTTCCCTGCTCCCCACCTTAGTCATTAACAGATTAGTATTTCATTTTAATGCCCCTATTGCTTACCATAAGCATGGGTAAGAGTGGTGACCTTACTGGGAGCATTTCCTTTTTTGTGATTCATCAGCCAATTTTAGCATGTTAAATATATATATTTTTAATTATTATTACACATCAGATTTCTCTGATGGTAAAGGCCACTTTCCCTCTGGCTCTGAACTCTGTCTCTGCTAACATTTTTCTTTTGCAGGCAAAAAATTACATGTACAGAGATATATAGCAATTTTTTCCCACTCTAGATTCACTAAACTATTATAAAAATGTCTGAGTTCAACAACAATCTCTTAATGTTACCAAATGATTTATAGTTTTTGTTGCTATGTCTCAACTCTCTCCTTTTAATGCCTAGTATGGTAAATAGCATAGTTCAGTAAGGCACAATAGCTGAAAGTGCAGGGAGAAAAATGCCAATTATTAGGAAGATAGACAGAATCTTAAACTCTAATAGGTGACTCTCAAGTATAACATCACAACAGAAAAGCATCTCTAAAATGAACTCATTCAAGTCCTTGACTGCTAGCTCAAAGATCATAGAATCATAGAAGTAGGGTCAGAAGGGACCTTGTAGATCTTCAAGTCCGACCCCCCGCCTGGGCAGGAGAAAAAACTGGGCTCAAATGACTGCAGCTAGGTAGGCATCAAGCCTCCTCTTAAAGACCCCCAGGGTAGGAGCCAGCACCACTTCCCTTGGAAGTTCGTTCCAGCTCCTAGCCACCCTAACTGTGAATTAGTTCTTATGGATGTCTAATCTAAACCTACTCTCCAACAATTTATGGCCGTTATTCCTTGTTATGCCAGGGGATGCTAGGGGAAATAAAGTCTCTCCTAAACCCTTCTGGTCACCCCCAGTGAGTTTATAGAAGGTCACCAGGTCCCTCTCAGCCTTCTCTTGTGGAGGCTGAACAGGTTCAGGTCCCGCAGTCTCTCATTGTAGGGTCTGCCCTGTTGTCCCCAGATCATGCAATGGTTGTGAGCATTCCAGATACCACAAATTTGGCAAAAGGTGGATGTAGCAGAGACAAAGACACTAGAAACAGCCAAGGCGCTGTAGTAAGTTTTATAGATGAGGGATTGTTCTCGTTCCTAATGAACAGTAAATGGAAACCCATTAGGAAGTGGATCAGACTGAATTTTGACTGAAGCAGTTCCCTGGCATGGTTATAGGGGGCACCATGCTTTTGAGGGTGTTCTTTTCCAAATGGGGCATACAACTGACATTCATGTCATTTGCACTCATTAAAAAGTGGAAATATTATTGCAGGGGAGAAGCATTGCAGCTGATGATTTCTAACTTGAAATGATACTTGTTGCATATCCATGAAGGCTGTGAAGGTCTTAACTGTCAGCAGCAGTGGTGATCCAGCCTTGTGCTCCAGTGATCTCTGGCACTGCAACAGAATAATAGAAAAATAGGCTTGGAAGGGACCTCAGGAAGTCATCTAGTCCAACTCCCTGCTCAAAGCAGGACCATCTCCAACTTTGTCTAGCCAGGTCTTGAAAACCTCCAAGGATGGGGCTTCTATCACCCCTCTGGGTAATCTGTTCCAGTGTTTGACTACCCTCCTAGTTTCTAGGAGACAGTTACCGCCGATATCATGGCTGGTGAGCATTACATCATAGTTGAACTAAGTCTTACGACTGGGGAAGCAAAAAAGTGCTTTGAGCCTGGACGGGCATCACATTTATACCAGTTTGATCAGCCTTTATGCCCTTATGGAAAAGGAGCATACAAATGATGTAAACCCTTACACTGGGAAAACTTAATTCAATTCAGGGTAGAATTAGCATGGAAAGAATCAAGGATAAAACTTCACTGGTATAAATTACATGGGTCTAGGTGTCTGTCCATAGCTTATCCCAAGGCACATGTTATTAGCTGGTTCTCTGGTATGTTATGACTATGTACTACAATAGTTACTATATGCAAATACCCCAGAATACTTGCATGTCTGCCTGCCAGATCCCTGTGACTCTTATAAATTATACCAATATAAATGTATGACTTTTCAGACCTGAAAAGCCGCCCTTTCCTCCTGGTTCCCTTCCTTGTATGGGTGGAGCTTAGCTGGGTCTGAGACTTGATCCATGGATGAATGCCTGCCTGCAAAGATAAGCATATTTAAGAGTCCTGTTTTCCACAACAAAGGCAATCTGCAAATGTTCATTGGTGCCAGCATGAGAACTTGCTCATGAAAACAGTTTTAGAAGGCAGATTGATACTCAAACATCCTAAATGAATCTTTCATTAAAAAACACAGTACATCATTTCTTATCATCATCCCACAACATGTGCTTTTACATAGCCTTGTATCCGATATCCTGTATTATTTTGTCCTGTTGAGTCCTGCAAATTCTACAGGGAAGGAAGTGTCTCACATATGCAATGTCCAGCACAAACAGGTCCTCACTGGAGTGGGCTGTACTGGACCCTAATTAATAATAATAGGACAGTTAATAGGTATTCATTTCTCATTGCAGCTTTTCCAGAGAAAGATAAACTAAAACCTAATATTTATCAATAGCTTTTCATGCATTAACAGTTGGTACTTAGATTGTTTCTGTATGTAGCCTATTCTTACAGGGCACACTAATACTATCTGCAGTAAAAATTCATTGTAGAACTGACCTTTTTCACAAAAGATTTGTCTCTTCTTGTTGTGGAAAAATTAAAAAAGTTGTATGTCTCTTATTCAAAAGGCCAGATGCATTCTGGGTCTATGCCAGCTTCCTGGTGCAGGGCCCTGGCACTAAGATGTTCACCATCAGGAGGTTTCTAGGATGGAAAAAATGTACCATCCCCTTCTTAGTTGGCGCTCTCACAAGTAGCCATCTCAGTACCACAATTGACAATGCTGTGGCTGACTGACCTTGCTTCTTTTGTCTCTGTTGAATTCATTTTGAGGGGTGGAGGCAGTGGAAACACCACTTGTCTGTCTCTAAGCCCCTCATTGATTCTTGATCAGTGAAAAATGTAAAAAGAGTCTAGCTGTTAGGGGACAAGACAGAATTTTGAGAAACATGGCTTTCTTTTCTTTCTACCAGGGACATTTTGTGTAATTCTGGAAAAGTCACTTGTGGTGAAATTCTATTTCTCTTTGGTTGTCCAAGTACCAGTTTGTAAATTATCCATAAAAGACGTTTTTGGCACTTACACCCAGATAAAAATTCTGTTTCCTGGCTGTACGTGGCACATACATAATGTGTGCAGGCTGAACTTGTGCAATGGACCACATGCTTTCTGGGATATATTTAGCTATGTGCTTTCACCCTTTTTGGATGCCTACCAGTATTCGAGGCTTGAAAATGTAGGTGACTAAAACTATGATTAGCAGATGCTACATGGAGGACGGCACTTGTATATTTTAGATCCTATTAATGGAGTGGTTAGGGAACTTATCTGGGGACGTAGGTTCTAGACCCCTTCTCATTGGGCATGTCTACATAAGATGCTTAATGCACAGTAGACTGATTGACCGCACATTACAGTGTCACGGCAAAAAAACATTCTTATCAGGCTAATGCCCAGTAGTATTAGTCTACTGTACATTAACCATCAAAAAAACCCTCCAATCATGCTAAAGATCTTAGTACTTTCTTTTGCAAGTACTAAATTTAATGCGCATTAATGAATGTGTAGATGTGCCCACTGAGAAAACATTTGCTACTGCATCTCCTTGATTTCCCAACAGTATGCCAGCCATAGCTCAAGCATTACTCAGACCCTTTTTTAGTGCACTTGTTTTGAAGTGTAGCCTCTAGGCAGCCAAAAGAGGGAGGTTTGTGGGGCCAAGCGGAAGGGTGCAAACTACAAGATTTGTGGCTGAATGAGATGGCTGTTGGCTAGGGGGTGGATCTGGATCTTAGCCTGGAACTCTCTTCCTGGTAAGGCAGAGACTTCCCCACTATACTCTTTGTCATCCAGTTTTTCTACTGACTGTTAAACACAAGGTGCAGGGAACTGTAATGCCTGAGCAGTGGAACGTCTGGACATATGTCCTAGGTCTAGGGTCTGTGGCTTCCCAGGCAAGTGACCCAAACCCTGAAGCTACTGAGGCTAGAACATGGGAGGGCACTCCTCCTCCTTTTCTATTTTGTTGTATTTTTCTTGTTAATTTTTCCCTGGACTTCTTCTCAGTTAACCACATATGTAGTTATCAGTGCACACAGTGATGCATCCAAGGAAACAGAAATACTACCTTTACTTCCATGCCAACAGTACTACTCAGATGATTAAAAAAAAAGTTACTTTAGGATAAATGAATTAGGTATTCAGGTCACGTAAATATTGGGGAAGGAAGGTGCAAAGTATCCATTTGCCACCAGCAGTGGATCTGGCACACTATATTGCTACAGTGATTTCCAGATAAACTTAGTTACATGATGCATAACTAGTAAATACATAATGTACAAACTCTAGTGTAAAAATATATATAGTTTTAAGAAGGTTGCCTGTAAACTGAATTTTATTTTTTAAAAGCAAGCTGAAATTTCTTTTGGTTAAATGTAGTTCATGGATTTCTGGCTCTCAAGGGTAATCCTAACAGCTGGTCATCCAGGCAGAAGAAGAAAAAATAAAAAGAAGGAAAGGCGAGAGTAGTGTTTCTGGTACATAGCTTTCTTCAATAATTGATTATTTGCTGCAGCTTTTCCAGATGTGTTGGTTATTCCACCACTACAGTATGTTTGTTGCCATAATAAACTTAATTGAGCATTTGGATTGCTATGGCTTATGACTGTGTACAATGTAGGGAATCCTGCTGCCTTTGATTCCACACCCGTCTGCAATTTTGACATAACTCATATGGGAATTTTGAGACTGTTCAAACTCCTTTCATCTGTGACCCCCTTTATAGATTTTAGGCATCTGTGATACTTGGCCTGGGGGAGTTGGTTCACTTCAGAACCTTGTCCTGTAGGCAAAGGCAATAGGCCATCCATTACCCTCTTCCTCCCGCTCTCAGGTTAATGACTATATTAAATATTAAATGGGGTTCTATCTCCAGAGTGCCTGTATAAGTGATTTTACATTATCTCATCCACTTCTGGCATAAACCCTCCTCTGATTTCTTATAAAGTGTGTTGCTTCTGCCTAGCATAACCCAGGGAAGATCATGATTGATTTGACAACCATTAATGCAATGTTTAATATTAACCTTCATCTTCAGTGAGTGAGGATGATGGTGAAAAGGGGGGGAGGAAAAGAGAGGAGGCCATGAGAGGTGCCATGAGACAGGCTGTAGATCTTTTCCTTATTTAAAGCTTTATTTCATATGCAGTCTGTGTACGTTCACACTGAGAGATGTGTGGCAGGCTGACTGGAGTGCTCTCTGCTACATAAAAGGAAGCCACTGCACAGCCCTGGTTTTAATTCAGGAATAAAGGACAAGACATGGCTAAGATTAACTATAGGCATGCTCCCTATTATCTCTGATGCTATTCTTTTTAACTGCTGAAGCATTCCTAAGTTATAGAATAATATGACTGTTGAAATGTTGTGGCTTCATGTTCAAGCAAAAGTATTTCAGGCTATGGTATTCTCAAAATACTCTCTGCTGTGATGCTCATGGAAAAAACATGGGGCTTCAGCCCTGAGAAGCATGCCTGCAGAACTACAGGGGGAATTCTGGAAATCTACTGTACATGTTAATAAGCCACCAGACTGTAAAAAATATCAAATTATATGTAGTTCCAGGATGTGAGAAGAAGCCAGTGTGACACACATGGCACATGCCATGGCAGAATGGAATAGTGCATATGCTAGGGCAAAAGGATAAAGCAAAGGGAAAGAGCATGTCTGAAGACTGGAGGATTAGCCCTGATGTTCTGTGTATGGACACACATATGATAAGAGAGGGAGGACCTGGGGGAAAGGCAAGCTGAGTATAAGTATATTCACTATTGACAGTTTCTGAAAATAGGAGATTTTAAAAAGGGATTGAGAGTTGGATCAGGAACCGCCTTTCATTTTTTGTTTAAGGAGGGAAGTATAGGAAATAGGATGTAGACGGACAATGTTTGGGAAAGGAATATGAGCCAAGAAGGGGCAGAGGAGAAGGAAATACACAGGATTTTGGGATCCAGAACATCAGAACATAAGACTTGCCATGTACTGGACTGGACTATGCATCCATCTAGCTCACTATCCTAGGTGTCACAGTGGCAGAGAGTGCCTGTTGAAAGATAGAGTGAACTGGGTATGACCAGGGTTTTTTCCACTGTTCCTTTCTCACTTGCAGTCTCCAGAATTTAAGGTCCAGGAAGTTCTCATTTAGAGTCTGTATCTTGTGCTCAATAGCTACTGATGCCCCTTTCCTCCAATAATTTGTCTAATCCCTTTTTATACCCGGCTAAACTGTCAGCTTCCACAACAATCTGATGCCAATAAGTACTATAATTACATGCTGTATAAAAATAATTTCCTTTTGTCAGTTGTCAGACATGTTAATGCACATTAGCACATCTACACATGTGCTAATGTGACCTAGCTGTTTTTACCTAAATTTGATACCTGCTTTATGCACATAGCCTCACATAGCCTTAAATCACCATTTTTAAGGTGCATTAAGGGTGCAGACATGTAGACACAAACCCTTAATGCTCCTTAAAAATGGTGATTTTAGGCTAAGCCCACTAAAAGAGGCACATGTAGACTCACTCTCTGAAGCCTGGTTTGGCACTGAGAATAAAGTCGAACAGCTTCGAAAGTGGTGTAAGTTATGCTTTTCTGCCCAAGGGCTCCTGCAAATGTCAGTGAAAGATGCAGCATTGAGAAAATCTAGCTTCATTCCTTTTTGTAAGCCCTTCTTTCTACATTTGAGCCTACTGTAGACCACTTAGGAAATCCCTTTCCACAAGGAGAATTCCAAGGGATTGCTAATTTCTTTGTGCCATTTTGCCAGGAGTGGGGCACAAAGCAGAATTTATCAGAATGGAGAGGCTGGCCCATATTCTAGATGGGGAAGAAATGAGTTCTCTCTCTGCCAACTTCAAGGTCACTATGTGTCAGAAGTATTCATCTTAACCAACATTTTAGCCCTAGGTTGTAGACTTATGAAACAATGAAAGATAACTGCTGAAGAAAGAAATTATTGTTTAGTGATCCCATTTCCAATTATACTAACTTTTCACTGCTGTGCCTAGGTGATATCAATGGACTGAGTTTTGATTTTCACTAGTAAAAGTGAAAGGTTAGTTGCATTGTTAACACCAGATAACATGGGGCGCAGAACATAGAGTGTTTACAAGAAAACAAACATATTTGTTGAATAGTTAGATAAGCTTTAGAAATTTTCCTTTTTGGCCTGTGACAGAAACTTCTACTTCTGTTTTTAATTTCTCACTCTAAATTTACAGAAGCAGACAAGGCAATGGGATGTATGTTTTCATTAGCTATCTCCTCTGCCCATGCTTTTGTTGTTACTTAGAGCGCACTGAATGGAGTTATTTTACTCTGAGCTAGCTTGCAGAGCTGCAACCCTGATGTGTGACCTGAGTTTGAAATAGGTCCTGACCTAAGCTAGCAAAAAATGCTTTCTGTCAGATAACTGCAAGGGATCTAGCATGAAATGAGCCTCCTGATTTCATCTCTCCACTTTACTGCTACCCACCTATTCCCAATGCTGCCCTCTTTGGAGACAGTAGGTTACCCTATAGCCGAATGAGTTTGCAGTCTGTAAGCGTCTCCTGGCACCCTCCAGTGTAGGGTGAAGTCTGAAGGTCAGGATTGAGGTACACTGATGAAGTCACTTATGGCACTAGAGGATGCTATATGATTAAACCCAACCAATTCCAGACTCAGAAAATAGTAAAGAAAACCCTATTTTCAACTTTCTTTCAAATATTGAGTCTTAGCTAAGCCTACATGTGTCCTACCCATTTATTTATTTGTAATCCTGGACCTAATTTTTTAATTTACTTCATTTTCCCCCACTTCTTTTTCTTTCACCTCCAGTGTAACCTACCAGTATATTAATTGCAGTCATCCTTACTGAACCAGTCAGCCAAATTATCTAAAAGATGTCAAAATAAAATAATTTGAATTAATGATTTAAAGGAGGGATGCATACTTGGGTCAGTTAAAATACATAAGATGTAGGGAGGACTTTTTTATACTTTCCTTAGTGCCACTCTAAACATATTATTCTTTGTCATCTCCTTTGTCTTTACTATCACCAACAGTTACCATTGATGTAAATTGTTGAGATGACATTTACCACTTACTGGTCATTATTCTTTGATAGATGCCTTTGTGATTATAAGCAATAGGCCAAATGGGCTAGAAAATTATTTTTAATGATCAAACAAATAAAAACAATAAGATGCAAAGTATTGGCAACACCTTGTAAGCAGGGCTGCTTGTTCTGTTGGAGTCCTAGACAGATTTTGCTCAGTATTTATCTTCATTTGTTGCTAACTGGAACAGGCTGTGGAAATCACATAGGACATACACTGTCAATGTAAATTTAAAAAGCCATTTTTTCCCCTTAAAATCTAAATACTAGTTAAGAGGAGTAAAATTGGACCAGATTTAATTAGTATTTACACACACTGATATTAACAATTATTAAGGCTTCGGTATGGGGAGAAGAACGATTACAGTAACCACTGTAATTGGTCTTAGAAACTAATTAACAAAAAGTTGAATTTAACTGGCATGAGTATTTGCATCTAAATCAAAATCAGTTTTACTAGCAATAGGGCAAGATTAGAGGTTGCTTTCCTTCCATTATTCTGTGCATATTTTTAAGGAATATCAAACTTTGTAAACATTAACAACCTGCCTGCTTAATTTAAATGATCCTCAAAGTGTGACAAAATATACTCTTCTTACTTAAATAGAACAGCAGTTGTTCATTGGTTTGTTCAGCATGTATTTCCATCTAGGCATTCAGAAGGTCTGTGAAAATGAGATGTTTCACCCTTTCCTTCCTTCCCCTTCAGACAGTATTAAAACGAACCATAAGAATCTGAATATCAAAGTGGAATACGCCGTTCCTCCCTCTAATTCATGAAGCTTAGGTGTGGTATCTGCAGGACACAGAAAATGTACACACAGAAAAACATCATTGAAAGCATGAAGCTGAACATTTTGATTCTAGTAATTGTACCCAACATCTCAGGTGCTTTGGCCAAGGTACATTTGTTGCATTTGTCCTTCAAAGTCTGATAGAGATGAGAAATGTTGGACATATTTTGTGAGAGTATGACAGGCTGGATGCCCATTTCTGAGTTTACAATATTATATGCTGAAGTGATGGATAGTAGACCTGCCACTATAAGCTACAATTGTGCCTTGCAATATAATTTGAGCTTTCATTCTAAGAAGTCTTTTGAGGAAAGCATTGACAGTATCTATTAGGCTCAGAGCTTATAAAGTGAAAGTTCATCAAAGCCTTTTTTTTCATGGATTCTTTGATTTTAATTGGAACATTTATTTCAGTTTTTCAATGTTTGTGGTTTGTGACAGCTTTAAATGACGATAGTCTGAATAGTATAAGAGGTAAAATGAATGTATCAATAGATTTTGCTTTGGGGTGCTTGCTTTGCAGGTAGGGACAACAACAGGACTTGGAACCTGCATTTTAGGTGTAAGTTGAGGCCTGAGGCTTAATATTAGATGTCAGGTAAACAGGAGGAAGTCAGGCACCGGTGCATGTTTAGATAGGAATGACTTTTCTTTCATGGGATTTTGGTGCACTTGTAGATGATAACTTCTCTTTGCCAGCACAGTGGGGATTTAACTAGGAACCCAAAGAGCTAAAATCACACACCAATTTTAAAGAAACTGGCATCTGGAGAAGTTTCTGAGGGCCAGAATGGAATTTCTGGACAAAATGAAAGTGAGAAGGAGGGAGACAGGCAGGCAGACAGGTTGATATATTCTAGACAGAATAGAATTTCTACTAAAAAGAGAAACAGACCTACCTAGAATAAGAAATAGTTTGGGGATCAGGGATTTTAGTGGCTTACTGGATCAATTGCATGGTTGGGAAAAGACTTAGAAAAGCTTTTCAGTGCAGTGCACTCTTCTTCAGGTCTTCTTGTTTGGGGATTGGGTCCCAGTCAGCATATGGGAGACCAAGACTAAAACTTCTGCTCCTCTGATTCAAAGCAACCTTGTTTTTTTTTACATTCCGTGTGACTACCCTAACCACCAGTGTCCTTGGTTTTGCTCCTGGCTTTACTGAGGATTAAACTAGGGCTGTCCAGGGCTAAAAGTGTAAACTGTTACAGTTTGAGCTAAAAGCCCAACTCTTGTGTTTATGTAAAAGGAAGAGGGCCCAATTGATATATCCTCTACACAGCGGCACTAATGGGAACCTATACAACACATTCACCAATAGATTATTCTTGCAGCAGATGGATTTCTTCTAGCTGGGATGAATTATACCAGATCAGGAGTCATTGTTCAGTAGGATATAACAGAAAGTGCTGTAAGAACAAAGCTGAAACAGGATGACAAAAATATAAATGAATATTGTTTTTACAGAATCCATCAAAAGAAAAAGTGAACCTAAATTAACAAGGTACATGCAAACAGAGAAAATAACCAGCCAGGAAAAACTAAGGCCCAGGAAAAAATATGTTAGAAGAGGAGAAAGAAACATTCTTAGGAAACATAACTAGGGACAGAAAATGACGTAAATCACTTGCTATTCGGAGGTGTCAAAGTGTGTGTGTGTGTGTGTACGCAACATTTCGGAAAATTAGGTCAAAGAATGCTGCTCAAGGGAGTTCCTTTTCCAGCTGCATGAATAAAATACCAAAAGCGTGATAAAGGCATAACAGGAAACTGAAATGCATACAGGGAGCGGGATTTCAGTATCATAGGGTAATTGAATCCTAATGGAGAGAGAGTATAAATAAGAGAGAACTAGTGAGGGTCACTGATTCAAAGAACTGCAGAATAATTGAGATAGGCCAGCTCTGTACCCTGTGTAGTAGCTGCCAGCAGCGGTGGCATAGCCAGGTGGTAGCTGTAGCAGCTGCTACTTTTGCACCGCCTCCCCCAAAATGTTGCCTGGAACTGTTGCTCCTGTCACCCCTATTATTTATGCTATTGAACTGAGAAGTGATGTTGAAATACCAGTTAAAACAGAATGATTACAAGATGCATTGATTTACATGTAACACACTTTCTTTCCATGGGCTAATTTCTGTCCTTATGATATAGCCAAAATTGACCATGGTTCCCAAGGATGGAAATGGGATCTCTGTGCTAGCTTTGGGAAGATTTGGTTAACCAGCTTAGTATTCTCCTGTTTTTGCAAGGAGTTATAGAATAAAGCAGAGCTGGGTATGATTCCTGTCTTTAAAGGTATGCCTCTCAGCACTACCAGAGCTTCTGTCTGACCATTCCCACTCGTTCTCTGTTCTCAGAAAGCTCTTTTTTCCACTTACATACTGATAAAATATCAGTGCCTCAAGCAGCAATGCCTGAAGACTGACAACTGTGATAGGTGCTGCAAGTATTGATTTGTTGTGGCAGAAAAAGTAGTCAGGGTGTATTCAGGGATAATTGCAAACAGAAATTGGTGATTTCTAATTAAGTCCTCTGTGTAAACCAATTATTAACACTTTGTTAACTTTCACTTGTTTGCATGAATGAATAGCCCAGTAAGCAGGCTCTAATAAGGGAGGAAATAAACAGTTAAATGATGTCAATTAGCACCTCACCTACATTCTGGTCATAAATCCTCTTTCTTAATGGCAGTGACTCCTTCCCCCTCACAAAGCTCACATATATTAGGCCTAAACTACCAACATGTAGCCTCATTTTGGATGGTATTTAAAAAAAAAGGGAAAAAAGGCTTTAGAGGGAGCTTGGGGACAGCCTTTCTCTGTTTCAGAATGAGAGGGAGACAAGAGAGCAGGGGGAGTCTCATCGGGAGGGGTTTATAGTCTTTGCTGGAGGGTGGGGTGAGTGTATTGGACACCCTCAAGTGGTTGGGGAACCCCTAAAATTAGCTCCCCCTTCCTCCCCATCCTGAAACAGGGATAGGTTGGAAGACAGGAGGGGCCACCACTAGAGGAAACCAACTGCAGGCTTCCAGCCAGCATCTAGATTCCCCTCCCCTCTGGACCCAACGGTGAACTCGTTTGTTCCAGGAGATCATTGTAACTCAGAACACTTTCTGCAAAGCATGCTCAGCTACAGTGAGGAGCTGCACTTCTGTCTGCTCTCCTAGTTTCCAGTCACAAACAAGCTCTGCATCCTGCTGCAGTCTCTGTTTCTTGCTCCTTCCCTGCTCGCTGGACTCTCTTCTGTCAGCATCAGGGTATAACCAGGAAGTTGTCAATGTGGGATTATGGATAGAAAATATTGGTTGGAGATGACTGAGTGAAGTAGAAACAGAGAGAGTTGTGGTCAAGGTGCATCCCACTACATTTCGAGCCACTCCATGTGTGACACAGAAATACAAATTTATTTAATGAGGCAATTTGCAAATTTCTGGTAATTTTCCATGCAACTGTAAAACTCCAGTTTAAATATAAAAACCATGTGATGTTTACAGAGTTTGTGTGGCCCTGGTGAAAGAAGCTCCCCATGTTTTACCTCCAGGGCAGCAACAGCTTCTTTCACCAGATATTGCCAGCATGGGTAGAACTTCCTCCTGCTTGGAGAACAGGCTTGTGAACAAATCAGTCTTTCTGCTGAGTTTGCTACGTAGTCCAAGTAAGGGATTAGTGAGTGTGTGATATGGGAGCTGGAATGAGACCCTCATCCTCTATAGGATCTACTAAATATTTATATGGAAATGACTTTATTCTCTGCTAAACTGAGCTATATTCCCACTGAAGACCTTACAAGCTAATGGTTCCACAGCCTGTGAGGCAAGGATTTGGTGTGTGATAGCTTTTATTGGACCAGCTGCATGGCTGAGATAAAGTTAGACAAGCTTTTGAATGCAAGGAATTCTTCATAAGGTCCTGATATACTGGATATTTAGCCTAACTTTATCCCAACTGTGCAGTTGGTCCAATAAAAACTATTACCCACAAAAATCCTTGCCTCTTGCATAATTCCTGGATCATCACAGCTATACCATCGCTTCAACATTAGCAGAGCCCGTGAGGCATTCTTTCTATTACTGAGGGCTAGTGCAATACTACCTTTGAGGAATTAATCTGCTTTCTAGAAAGATAAGTTCATTAAATCAATTTCCTCCTTTTTGAAGTCTACAGAGGCTAGGTCTGTCTGTCTTAATGGCCACTGACAACTAAATTCCCCCTGAGCTCTGGGAGCTTATGCCTGTTCTGTAAGCCTTTCTTCTTATCTTCTTGTTTTTCTCCTCCCCCAGACAGTCTGACCACTCTCTCACCATAGTCCTCCACTTTTAATTACTTTTTCTTGCCTTTTTTCACCTTTTCAAAACCTTTTCTCTTGCAGTAACCTGCCCTCTCCTTCTCACTCCCCCCACTCTGTTTTTTTGTTTTCCCCGCCCCCTCACTGTGGCTGCTCTATTGCTTTCTTTTCCCTTCTGTTTCCTGTTACATAGTTTACCTTTATACTTCCCTCTGTTGCTTGTTTGCTGTTTTTCCAGCTGCTTTGTTCCTTGCTAGAGGGCTGCCCATCCCCCACTCCTCTGGTTCCTTGCAGGGTTAAACCATTTTTCACTGGCATGGCTAAAAGTAGCTCCCAGTGGCTCACTGCTGGGGCTTCTGCCCCTTGGACTAGAGTTTTGGTCTCTGGCTTCATGTACCTTTCTCCACGGGAGTGGAGGAGTGCACCAGTGCTGTGGATAGTAGGTTACAAAAATGTGCTTTATGCTACCTGGGTGAGTTCAGTCCCCATCATTTTCCTCAGCTCCTCTGCTTTGGCGCATGATGTCTTGGTAGCAGATGTGTCTGTTGGGGGTGGTTTTTTTGCCTTGGAACACACTGGCCATGAGGGTGGTAGCCTCTAATGTCCCTTCATTTCTCTTGGATGATGAGATCACCAACCACCTGAGTCTGAATGGCATGGTAATAGGCCTCGTCTATAGACTGCTGCTTGGCAGCAAGGTTCCTGAACTCTGACATGTTCTATCCTTTAAAAGGGAGGTGCTCATGCTTTTTCATAGATTTCATAGACTTCATACACATTAGGGCTGGAAGGGACCTCGGGAGATCATTGAGTCCAGCCCCCCGCCCAAAGGGCAGGAAGTCAGCTGGGATCATAGGATCCCAGCAAGATAAGCATCCCATTTGCTCTTGAAGGTGTTCAATGTAGGTGCTTGAACCACCTCCGATGCAGGCTGTTCCAGCCCTTGGGGGCTCGGACAGTAAAGAAATTCTTCCTT
>NW_017728918.1:93257308-93283829 GCF_001723895.1 Crocodylus porosus | reverse complement strand
GCGTGGATGCTTTGCCCCAAAGTTTGGTGTCATTGGTGAACTTGGCCAGTCCACTCCTGACTCCAATGTCCACATCATTAATGAAGATGTTGAACTTTCCTTCCTTTCTTGAAGATAGGCACCACATTGGTCTTCTTCCAGTCTTCGGGCACTACCCCAGAGCACCAGGAGTTTTTAAAGATTGGTGCCAGGGGCAGGGCAATGACGCTTGCCAGCTCCTTGAGTACCCTGGAGTGCAGATTGTCAGGGCCGGCTGACTTGAAGGCATCCAGCTTCTCAAGATGTTCCTTCACAAGGTCAGCATTTATGGAGGGCAGGGGATCTCCCTCACCCGGACCTCCCTGTCCCGTAGCGGGCATGGGAGTCCCATGGGACTGATGAAAGACCGACGCAAAGTACCCATTTAATAGGTTGGCTTTTTCCTGGGTGTCAGTTGCCCCATCTGGGTCAGCAGGGGTCCAATGTTGTCCTTGCTTTTCCTCCGGCTCCTCGCATAGCTGAAAAAGGACTTTTTGTTGTCCTTGATGCTCAAAGCTAGTTGGAGTTCAGTTTTTGACAGGGAGGGTTGGGGTTTGCCCCACTCCATGTCCTTCATGATTGACAGGCAGCATTATGAGGTCTACCACATTAATGGGGACACCTCATGCTTTTGCTGTGGCAGCAGGTCCCATCTGACTACCCAGTACCTGAAGAAGATGCCGGCCACGGTGGAGCCATCTGAGGCTGCACCCAATGGTGGCTTGCTGGCTTCTGGTGCAGAAGCCCCATCAGGTGGTAAGGACAGGTCTTCTTCCCAGCCACTTCCTGTTTCATTGGAGTCAGCCAGCTCTATGGAGTTGGACTCAGACCCTCTTTTTCCTTTTCTCACAGGGGAGGTTTTGGCTCCTCCTGCTGAGAAGGGCAAGTCCCAGCCACAGAAGAGGTTTTCCAAGATAGTCTAATCATCCCCTCAAGGCCTCCTCACTGCTTTGCGGGGACCTGAGGTTAGTGAGCAGGACCCTTCTCAGCATCCCCCCAGACCATGTAGCCTGGGGATGGGGAGGTGGTGGTGGGGGTCTGACGGTCCTCCTCCACCTCTCAACTCCCTAAGCCTGATGAAGTTGACATGGAGGTTGAGCCCTTTGGGAGCCACAAGTGGTTCTGGGAATGAGAGAACCCGGCCCAGGAGAGTGCCCCCACCAAGAGATTAGGGACTGATGACCCCCCACCCCAGGAGCCCTCTAAGGATGCTGCTCCCACAGGGCCTGATGCTGTGAGTCCTGGTGCGGGGGGACATTACCCCCTCTTCCCCTAGGCCTCAATGACTGTGAATGATTTGTATAGCTCATCTTAAGGGTTGGATTTTGATTCTGCCTCTGAGGCCAAGTTGACAGAAGTCCTGCCCCATGGGGTGGTGTCCCCCGACTCAGTTAAAGTACCGCCCCATGGGGGTGTTTCCACCCCAGTGGCAGAGCCTGCTTCTGCCTCTGAGGAACCTCCCTGTGTTGGTTACTCCAATGACTGCCTTATTGAGTTCCTTGACCAGACAAAGCATCACCAGAAAGTTGCACAGTATATTTGTAAATGGTTCCCAGAATCTGAGATGTTTGTGCCTTCTACTAAGGCTGCAGCAGTGATGCTGCACTCCACCCCAGGGATGCAGCATTACAACTTTTGCCTAAACAAGCTCATGGGTAACATTGGGCACCTGTTTTGGGAAGCTCTGGCTGGCAAGCTGTAGACCCATTTTTCCTTGTCCTGTATGCTTGCTCCTTTCTGGTGATTCTCTCTGCTCTTTTGGCTGTGCTTGTTCCCTTTTCTACACCTTTTATGCATGGCTGCTACAGCCTTGAGTTCTCTCGATGTCAACAGCTGCAGAGATCCTGAGTAGCAGATGGTTCTCTTTGATTTCCTGCATTAGATGCAACTGGATGTTACTTTCCTGCAGGAAACGCATACTGACAGTAGCCAATCAGGCTGACTGGCATGTTGTCTGGAGAGGCTGTATGTTCCTGAGTCATGGCACCTCCCTCAGCACAAGGGTTGCAATCCTTTTGTTACCACAGCTGACACCTGACTCAGCGGTAGCTGAAGAGGTTGACCCTGGCCACATGCTAACTGTTTGCCTTCTCTGGTACAATGTGATCTCCTCTTAATTAACATCTACACATCCACTGCTGACTGGGAATAGGTCACTTTTTAAGGACCTTTTGTGGGAAACAGCTGACGGTGATGGTTTTCTCCTCCTGGGTGGGGACTTTTATTGCACAGTTTATGAGAGACTTGATCAGAACAGGCTGGAGACCCATCTGTCTTTGGCCCGGCAGCTGTAGACTGCTTTGGAGGCAGTGGACCTCATTGATGTCTGGCACCAAACAGCTGCCCTGGAGGACCACCTCTTGAGTCTGGCAGGTCATCCCTGCCAGGGTTGTCCCAGGTGAGCCCTTTCCACCACTGCTTATCATCCTGGCCATGGACAGTGACCTGGGAGGTAGGCCCAACACTTCATTGGATCTTCCCGTGCTTCCTGATAGTGATGTAAGGGTTTACTTTGACGTACTCCACTGGGAGGCCCTGCACACATGGGTGGTTCATGTTCACCATGCCCGCATTCTTGCTGCTTGTCCTGACAAGATGTGATGGTAGTGCCCATTGGCACCAGCACTCCTGCCAGCCCTCCTCATGTGGCACACATTTTATAAACTGCCTGTTGCCAAAAGGACTGGCAACCTCCAGTGGCAACTGCTACATGGGATACTGGCTGCTGGCACCCTTGTCCACCACATTGATCTGGTTGCATTGGTGGCATGTCCCTTTTGTCTGGGGGAGGTAGAAGAGGATCTGTTCTACACCTTCCTTGGGTGTCCCTGGGTGCCACTGCTCTTTTCTATCCTCAGCACTTTGTTTGAAGTGCTGGACTCAGACCTCTTGGAACATACCTATTTGTTTTCCTTTCCATAGTGGGCGGCTGAGGGGGATGTCATTTGCCTGGTGAGCTTTCTGCTTGGCCAGGCCAAGATGGCCATCCTCAAGAGCCACAGGAATCAGCTGGCTGGAGCCAGCTCTGATGATGCCCTGCTGCTCTTTCAGTTCTTGGTCCAGGCGTGCCTGTTACTGGAATTCAAACATGCAGTCCTCCAGTGGTCAGTGCCCATCCTCCAGGTGAGTTGGGCCATTCAGGGGGTGCTCTGCAGCATCAAGGTCAGCTGTTTGGTCCTTGTGCTGTGATACTGCTCTCCCCTTCCAAGGGTACTGGCAAGGGCCTTAGTGGATTGATGTAGTGCCAGACATTTTTGTTTTAGACTGTGAGGGCAGGCCTTGTGGGTTGTAGCCCTAAGCTCTATCTTCCATACCTGGACCCCTGCATGGGCTGTCCTTTGTTGTATTGTTGCCCCCTTTTCCCCCTAATAAACATTTATAAAAAAGTCAAAAATCTGTCTTTCTTTCTTTTCTATTAATACTAGAATATAGGGTATCAGGGTCACTGGGCTAAATATAATGAGCTGTAGGCCCTGTAACACTGAACTTTTAACACCTGTGCCCTCAGTTGGATATCCAGAACCTCTCTTCAGTATATGGGTAGAGTTAGACACCTAAGAATGCACAGAAGGTAGCAAATTGAGGGACAGGTGCTTGAGTTAACCAATAGAAAATTTTGAGGGAAGGAGTGAGGCTTGAACCATGGCCTCCATGGTTAGTTAGGCTTGTGTCTCTGGCTTGGAGGTAGGCACTTACTTTTGCATGGAATTCTTACCTATGTCAAGCAATCTCTTCTTCATTAAAGATAGTTGTCTCCCCTGAGGCTATCGGTATAAAATATTTATTTATAAGGATTGAGAAGTACACCAAATATTAAGTGCAGTCAAAAGAAGGGCTAGGATGGGAATCCATTGGATCTTGGCTTGTAAGAAGATTTTTCCCTATCCTTCTCCCCACTTGGTATAATAAATGCAAAATATTTCTCCAGTTGTGAAGGCTGCAAATACAGCAGGGATGTGATCTCACCTTGTAATGTGTTTGCAAGCAGATAGATCCTGGCTACCTATAGTAGGACAACAGTTTGATTTATCAGCCGGTGAGAGAGAAGAAGATATACATTTGCATAATCCTAGCTTTCTAGAATTAATGCTTTGTCTTCCTAAAATGACCTACATCTGGCTTTCTCTAACCAATAAACCACATTCCTTAAATTCTTCAAACTCTTTCTGAGCACAAAGGAACATCAAAACCTGTTAGTATAACTACAGTTGCTTCTTTCCAGGCAAACATGGTAGATACCAAAAATAAAAGGGAAAGGAGTCTTTATAGTCAAACTTCTTTGAGCTCGAGCACATTGTTCTTTGCTTCTTGTGAGATAATTAACTTTTCACAGTTTTGAAGATTGCAGGTATGAAAACTAACCATATGGGGTAATGGGCCAGGAAATTACTGCATAGCCTCAAAGATCTCAGGGTTGGGGAATGGGAGGAGGCCAGATCTTCAGATTTCATAACAAGGAACATAAGAAAGCAAAGTCCAGAAGTGAAAGGACAGAGAATTGTTGGTCCTGTGACTAGAACAGGATCTGTTTCAAGGACTAATGAAGAAACTTGAATTCTGAAAATAGGATTCTTTCTCTTCTATTTTTATGAGTGAGATAAATGGGTTTTTCATGGATTCTGCCTTTTGTGCTGCCTGCAAATTAACATTAAAGCTGAACAATCAGTTGAAGGAGTAGATTGTATTAAAGGAACAGTGTAAAGCTTGCTCTTCCTTCCAATTACTCTATTCACTGTGAGGAGGCTTCTCTGACTCCTTTAAATCTTCTCTGAACTGGGTCACACAGAAAAGCTGATTGATAAGGTGTAGGAGAATTGAACTTTACGGCTGAGCATCAGACCTCTATCAACTGTGGGAGGGAAGTTGCACCTGAAATAGAGCTGTCACTGGCACAATCCCACTATTAAATCTTTACAACCAGCTAATTTACAGCCAGGGGCTTGGGGGATAGCCTGATCCACATATACAAATTGAATATGGAAGGAAAATAATTTGAAACTGCACTGAGCTCTTGGCAGGAGCTTTGAACTCTGGTGAAGAAAACCCTTCTTAGTCTAGTTGAGAAAAGTGTGTGGTCTTCATGCACTTTATTGGCATGGTGACAGAGTGAAAGGCAAGCTAAATCTTCCAGTACAGATGCACTACATTCAGGTTTTTTTTCCTTTTTATTCAGAGCATGAGGCTACGAGAACAAAGAGAACAGATGTGAGCATCATCTTTTGTGCCAAAATAACTGCACGGAGGGAAGAGAGAAACTCTCTCGCATACACACTCTCTTACACAGCAGTAGAGAAAAGGAGACTCTCCTGATTTGCATTCCACAGGCCATATGTACCAGCTAGTAAAGTATGAATCCCCTGCTGTTCAATCAAGGAATGCAGAAGGTGTTTGAAGTACAATAAACCTAAGATTCACCTTGGAAAAAAAGCAGTCTTCCTAATGTAAACCAGCAAGCACACTTGGACTAGTAGCATGATGAGCTTGCAAAAGCAATCAGTGCCTCTAGTAAGCATAGGAGGTGTTTACCAGTAAAGTAGTGCTACTTGATAATTAGTGCAGCATGGGATGTTGCCCCATGTCTGGTAGATTATTTCTAGGTGTTCAGGAGTGACTTGAACATTTGTAGACTTGAAAGGGGGTTCATGCATAAAGATTGTCATGCATGGTGTTTCTACACTCAAAATGGGGGATATGCAGTCAAAGAGGAATGTGGTGAAAGGAGCTCAGGGCTTTGGACCAGCTATAGTCTCCTAGGCTAGGTACAGAAATTCAAAAAGTCTGAGGTAGAATGGATCTAAGTTATGTGGTTTTCTGTAAGTGGCATAGTTTAGATTGGTAGTGAGCAAAACACACATTTGCCCTTTGGTGGAGGAGAGGGGCGTGGGAGTAAATCTTAGCCCAGTTTATGCCGTTTTGAAATGAGTCTGTGTGGGCTGAACTTCTGTTCTGTTACATATGTAGACTGGTTTCTGATCACTTACACCAGTAAAAGTGTAATGTCTGTACCTGGCTCTAATGCCTCTTCTTAATTAGGGTGTAGCAATGCTGTTTCCTCAATACCACTGCAAGCTTTGTGGACCTGATCCAGTTTCCACTCAGCATTGGATTAAGTGGTATTTCTTTAAAGAACAGTGAACAAGAAGTACTGTGAAAGGGGGGGTAGTGCTCTGTAAATCCCAGTTTCCTGCCTTCTAATGTAAGTCTAATATTTCACACAGGACATGGGCTCAGTACATTGCAGAGACGAGTGGCCCAGCATACTCAGTGTATTACTGACTTTTTAAAGAATGTGTCTTTATAGAAGCAAGTCTTTTGTTGGCTTCCAAGCCTTGAGCATCAGAGCATATATTGGAAAGAGACAAAAAGTGAGTTATGGCTTTTTATTTTTTCCTCAGGGTAAAAATCTCCAAACAAATTAAGTTACAATATAATGTGGCAGTTGCAACATGTTCTGTTCCTGCCTCTAGAAGTGTATTCTGACAACACAAATGTGGAAAAAATAGCATTTGCAAAGCTTTTAAAGGAATACCAAAACATGTGCTGTAATTAACATTTTGGTATAATACCATCCATTTAAACAGAACACTATGTAGGGAAAACCGAAAAGTGCAATGGGGAAAAAAGAGAGGATATTTGCCCAGCTGCTGGCTGCATGGAATCTGTTGATGTCCTTATTTATCCAGCTGTTGTTTGCTATGTATCCCATGTGCAGAGAAGCAGGGATTACTGGTGGTAGGGCAGAACTAGATCCAACAGCAAAAGTGAAATAGCACAAAGTGTTCTCTAAACCAAGTGTACCATAAAGCAGAACATCACTGAGATACGTTTAAGTTATATTTTAGACCATTGCTGCAGGCTAACGTTTCAAATTTAGGTGCCTAAAATAGGACACTTAATTCTGCATTTAGGCATCTAAATAAATTATCTGTTATTGAGCCGTCAGGAGGACTTTGGGGACTCAGGCTACTTATTAAGTGCCTATATATGAATCTAACTTGAAATGGTGATTTGAATCATTTTACGATTGTATTTATATACTCTGGTTTCTCTTCAAGTCGCATAAATTTATTTATGGAACTGACTGTTTTTCAATGTCATGAGTAGGTGACAGCTTTGCTAACTCTTCTTCATATTTTCACATGAGGTGTAATTCCAGTTAGGAGAACTTTAACTTTTTATTGAGTTCTTCAGCTCTTCTGCATTCAAGTTCAATGGTACAATACACAATTCGTAGCTGACATTTAAGATGGTGTGAGACTTTTACCTGTAAATCCTATTAGATACAGTTCTTTTACATTCCTAAAATGCTAGTGAATCTTTTGGTCCTGCTCCATTAACCATGAAAGTCAAAGTAAACATACTAAAGGCAAAGCCCAGCTACATCTCACATTCACACTGTTCTGATGGATCTAAATACAGAAGGTGCCACTAGACTTCTCACAGTCTGTTCAAAGGGATGCTACCCACCCAGCAGATTTATCAGTAGCCATTAATGTGAAAGCCACCATGAAGAAGGAAAATAAGATCCTATGATCATAGAATAATTGGGCTGAAAGGAACCTTAGGGATAATCTAGTTCAACCCCCTGGGTAGGTGCAGGGTGCACTACTTTTCATAAACCACCACATAGAGATACCTATCCAGTTTCATCTTGAATAATATGTTCTGTGACTCCCTTGGGTGGTTTGTGCAGTTATTCTATGGTTCTTACAGTTAGGAAGCTTTTTTGCTGAGATTTAATCTAAATATGCTTTGCTGAAATTTAAACCCATTTCCTAATGCTCTGCACTCTGTGGCAACAGAAAAGAGGAGAATTATTTCCTCCTGCTTTATGACAGCTTTTCTGATATTTCAAAACTGCTCTCATGTTTCTCCTTAATTTCCCTCCTTCCAGATTAAACAAACCTAATCTCTCAACCTTTTCTTGTGTGGCTTTCCTATCATACTTGTTATACCTTTTCTTGTATACCTTTCGTATAGGTTCTCTACAGTTTTTCTATATCCTCTCTTATGCAGTTCTCAGATGTGGACATAATGCTGTAGCTGAGGTATAACCTGGGTAAAGCAGAGTGATACTATTGCCTCCTGTGTCTTTTATACACTACCTCTCTTAATAAAGCCAAAAATTGCATTGCCTTTTTTTTGAATGATAGCGTTGCTGACTTGTTGAATGTGTGACCATAGTAATTGCCAGAGGGTGCATCTACATGAGATGCTTTACTGTGGAATTGTCTATTAGCTCTGCAGTAAAGTGTCACTATCTACATGTGTGCCCCAATTAGGCCAGAGTAAACTAATTAACTGCCCAACACAAGCACTATTCTTCAGTGGAGTTATTTACTCTGCTGCGATACATGTATAGATGGTGACTGGGACAGGGTTGGGCATGAGGGTGCTACAGTTCAGGGGCTGCCTGCTGCCTTGTGCCCCAGCCAGCCCATTTGCAGCATAGTGAGCCAGGGGAGAGCAGCTTTGACCTGGCAGGCTGATCCCTGGCTATATCTGGTGTGACCCAGTAGAAATAGGGAAATATTATGCCATTATAAAAGACACTTTCTAAGACTTCATCCAGCATACTGTGTATAGTAATATGTATCTATATTTAAGATTTAAAGAGGAATAGGTGCAGGAAATGGTATTCAGGGGCATGATAGATATTCAGGGACATGGATAGCCTATTTTTATGGGAGGAGATTGAAAGAGCTTGTTAGATTAGTAAAATAAAGGCTGAAGGGGATATGATTGCTCTCTCTTGATATTAACAGGGAGGGAAATAAACATCAGGAGGGAAAACAGATATGTAAGCTAAAAGGCTGCATTAACGCAAGAACAGAGGGGTATGGACTGGCCACACATAAATTTATGCTTTAATTTAGGAGGAGGGTCTGTAATCATGGACTTCTCTTGTGTGGGAAAATCACCTAACTGGTTTTGAGAGCGCACTTAACTTTATGAAGAGGATGGTACTTGCAGTATCATAGGACTGGATTCAATGGCCAAGGAATCTCTTCCCTTGTTTTCCACTCCTTTGTCTTATATTCACTATAGGCAGGCAAGGTTCTTTGAGTAGACGTGATATCTTTTATTAGACCAACTCAGTAGTTCACTATGTAATTATATTCACGATGTAAGCTATTAATATATTAATTGGAAACTTAGTGAGTTTGTGCTTATTTTGTATCTTCCTTTTCATGCTTTCCGTTGTTAAAGTGTGCTTTGCCTCCACCACAGAGTAGAATCCATAGAACTCCTGGGCCTGGTAAATTCACTGTAGACCATAGGGATCTACGTGGAGGACCTATCTTGCTTCATTGCCTCCTGTGCCTCAACGAACTTTGGCAGAATCTTTGGTACTCTGGCACCTAAAGGAATCATGTTTCCAGGAGCTCCCTGGACATCTCTCTCTCTGTTTTTTAGGAAGTGTGGCAGGGAGCAGAGTATGAAGAGGGGAGCTCTGGAAAGTGGCAGGGTAAACAAGCCTGTGTGGGATTAACAAGCAGGGGGTAGGAAACAACTCCTGGGGCCTTCCTTGTTCAGGAGGGTCACCTGGGCAGTATGCCTGAGCGAATAGGGAAGTATTCAATTTGGATTCAGGTTTGGCTGATTCAGAGGACAGTGTTTTGATTTGGAGATTTGGATCACTGTCCTAAATCAATTTGGCTGAATCGGCTTCAGAAGATTCAGCGCTGATTTGAGGAGATTTGGCCATAGACTATAATGGGGAATCATTGAAATACCTATAACTTTGTTATTTTTTGGCTGATTCAGATAAAAAATTGCAGGAATAGTAACCCATTCTTGGAGCATAAAGTCTGCCATGTTTCAAGGAGATGGGCTCAGGGGTTTCTGGGAAACTCCACCTCAAGCTGCTGGTAAGCAAAACTTGTGTCACGTGTGTGTGTTAAGGTGCAGAGGCATGAAAACTGCAGGCATGATAGCCCCTGCTGAAGCCATGAAGCTTTCCAGATTTCAAGATGATAGGTGCAGGGGTTTCTGGGAAACTACACCTTACACTGCTGATAAGCAAAACTTCCGGTGTGTGACTGTGTGTATGCATTAAGATGCAGCAGAGTGAAAACTGCAGGCATGCCAGCCTCTGCTGAGGCCATGAAGCCTGCCAGGTTTCAAAGAGCTAGGTGCAGGGGTTTCTGGGAAACTGCACCTCAGGCTGCTGACAAGCAAAACTTGTGACATGTGTGACTTCGTGTGTGTGTAAAAGCGTGCCTTCACTGGTGCTGGGACCTCTACATGACTCAGTAGTGTGCCTTAATGAGGCTTCCTCATCCTGGTCTACCACTTCAAATAACAACAGGTAAGTAAGCAGCACAGTAGCACTAGCAGCATCTCAGGCAGCCAAATTGTCACAGACTATAGCCTTTCTTTCCTTTCCTGCAGGAGCTTCTTCTTCAGCAGCTGCCAGAGAACTCTCCCTGCCAGCCCCAGCCCTGGAGTTTAGATGCATCCTTCTGGTCAGCTGACCAGGGAGAGGTGCTAGGGGTGTTGGTCTAAGGACATGGCACTGGCAAACAAGGTTATTTGGGTCAATCTAGTAGCTCTTAGTAGATCAAGTGAATAGTTACAGAAATATATCTTAGCAAGTTTTTGGGTTGAAAAACACTTTGTAAGGCTGAGGAAACACCTGCAGTTGGTGTGTGTGTGTGCTGTTTCTGGATGAAGAAATAGTAAAGCCAGAGGCTAGCATGCAATGCAGGCAAGAAAGCCAGTCAGTGAAAATGGAAATGGAGGCATCAGAGGGTGAGAGGTACAGGTTGTAGGGGGAAGGGGAATGTAACAGGTAAAAGTGGAGCGATACCTGCTGCTATCTGGAGAGTCAGATGTCCGGCAGGTTTTATTGTGTCATAAATCCAATATCTATACTGAGTCCATGAGTTTCTGTATCTAGGAGGTTGATGAAGTGAAGTTCATAAGCCCAGACATGAAAAGTGGTTTATAAATTCAAACAAACACCGCACCTTGCTAACTTCATCACCAGAAGCCAACTTCCTACAGCTCAAAACACAAAACCTGCCAACAATCTCCATTACCCCCACAAACTGCACACCAGAATCTATCAAAGACAAGAATTCCCAACTACCTGTAGGGGCACATTTCTCACAAAAAAACCAGTTTTCAGTCTCTCAAGGCTGATCCTCAAAGGGAATTTACAAACCACATTTCACAGACTGGCCTATGAACTTCACTTCATCAGCCTCCTAGGTACAGAAACTCATGGACTCAATATAGACATTGGATTTATGACACACTACAACCTGACAGACATCTGACTCCCCAGGTATCTCTCCAGTTATACCTGAGCTGCTATGTCCCCCTACTCCCCCCAGCCTGTCCCTCAACCCCTAACGCCTCCATTTCCATTTTCACTGACTGGCTTTCTTGCCTGCATTGCATGCCAGCCTCTGACTTCTTTACTATTCCTTCCATCCAGGAACAGCATACACACCAACTGCAGGTGCTTCCTCAGCCTGGTGAAGTATTTTTCAGCCTGAAAGCTGGCATCCCAGGCAGCTCAGCTGAGCTCACTTGGAGCCTCACAACTCCACTGCAACCAGCAAGACTCAGGCCCGTCAAAGACGTGACGGGTCTGGGTTTTTCCCAGCCAGGACTGTGTGTATGCATGTGGTGGCTGGAGGTTATGGAGCCTACCCACCCTTCACCAGGGGGATCTCAGTCCTGGCTTTTCCTGGGGCTGCTGTACCACCAGCAGTCCCACCAGGCTTCCCAACCTGGTAGAGTACAGTTTTAGTGGTCATGCCCAGGACCTGGGGTCTCCTCCTTCCTCATAGCCCCAGTCCATACTTCTAAGTTTGTCCTGGCATGGGAACTCAGCAGGAACATGTTCTTCCTCTGATGGCTGGTGATGCAGTGAATGCTGACTCCAGCTCAGGGAGTGGGACATTAACTGGTTTAAAGAAAAACCACAGAATTATGTGCAGACAGAGTGAGGAGGGTAGCACTCACCCAGTCTACAGGTGGAGCTTGGGGAACCCCAGCAGTGGGAGGAAACACCTGCTGCTCCACTAAACCAGGATCCAAGTAGGTGAGGTGGGGTGTCACTACTATATCCAAGAGTGCTGACCACCCTGTCACTCAGAAAACTGGTTGGTGGATAGGGCAGGTGTTCCTGGGTAACCATGGCCAGATCCTGCCACTTCTGGCTGTGGGTTGCCCAGTAGGCCAAGGGGTCAGAGTCCAGTGGCTCCACATCCTCGGTGAGATAGGTAGCCACCAAAGCTTCAGTGCTACCTGCCCAAGGCTGGGGTCTGATGCATCTTGACCCTTGCATTGAAGCCATGCCCTTGGCCCACATTGGCAGCAGCTGGCGTGGAGGAGAGTGGCTGGTGCTAGTGCCAGAAGTGCTGGCACAGGAAAGTGGATCTTCCTCTTCCACATCCCCTCACCTGTGCCCTTCTGCCTCCCTGGCTCTGTTCACCAGCACCTCCGTCCAGTGATCAGGGTTTTGGTGCTGCCAGTGCTCATGCTTCCCTTCACCTTTGAGTTGCACATGGCCGCCAGCATATGGACCATACTGGACCACAACAGATCCAGCCATTTCCTGATGCCTTCCTTCAGCCTCCTTACCAGTGCCTGCACATCTGGTGACAGCGGCCTGCCCCAGCCAGGAGTATTGATCCCCTGGACCTTCTCCATTTGATTTTCACATTCCCTCACTACAGGGATCACCTGGCTAAGGAGGGCATTGTCAGTGCTGAGTGTCTTGTCAGCCTCAAGGAATGGCTTCAGGACCACCAAGATCTGGGAGATGGTACCTAGCTCAGCTGTTAAGGGGACTGCTGATCCTAATTTCCCCAAGTAAGGCCATCTAATGGATGGCCTTCTGTTGCTTCATCAGCCTTTCCAGCATCAGGTATGCTTCCACCGAGTCTCCACATCCTGCATGATTTTGTGCTGCAGGTTGCTCAGCTCTGTCTGTTTCTCCTGCAGCATCTTCCCCCCTTGTTGCTCCAGCAGAAGTAGCCCTTCACTTTCCTGCATTGTGAAATTAGCTGGGTGGTAGTGATGGCACCATCACCGGCATCCCTGTCCTTCTCCAAGGCATTCCTGACTATGAGGTGTAACTTGTGTGCCACACAGCAGATGCCAACAAAGTTAGCATCATGCATCGCCTTGACCATATTGGCCATACTATTGGTGACCATGAACCTGTGGGTGAGCTCGCCCTGTCCAATGAGCCCCCCCTGCACCAGGCACCATAATCCCACCAATGATCTGACTGATCGCACCAGTGCCCTGTGAGGGAGAGGTAGGCATGATCTCCACCCTGGCTCCAGATGTCAGAGGTGAAGTGCAAGGCTACCTGTGGCCCTACGTTGCACAGCTCCTCCCTCATGTACTCCCTGCATTCCTAGGGGAACTTTGACATGTGTGGAGCACAAACTCAGATTCCCCCTTCTTCCCTAGAATTTCTTTAGCTAGGGAATTCAGGTCCCCTGGTTCCAGATCCTGCTATTCCTCTGGTATTGGGAGGCTTATGCTGGGAGATGAAATTGGGGTGAAGGAGACTGTCATTATGCCGCTGGTGGCTATTTCTTGTGTTAGGGGAGGTGGTGCAGGTGCAGGTACAAGTACTGCTCCCACCTCCTTGCTCCCACTGGCAGCAGAGGCCTTAAGGCTGCTGTAATATCTCTTCTGCTTTTCTGATGTATGACTGTGTCTGACTTTTTCTGTGTTGTGTTTACTGTTGTTTGTGTAACTAAAATAATATCTCCTTTGACAGCTGACGGTCTGACTTCTTCTGTGTTGTGTTTAATAATATCGGACTACTTCTTCTATGATGTATGTGTGTGAGTGCGTGTAATGTATGTGCTTTCCTGTACAGTGATGGATCACACTGCTATGGAAAACACAGCTTTCTTTTTAAAAAATTTTTTGGGAAAAAAACAAACAAGAATAGATATAAGGAGAAAGACATGGGTTGGATAGGGATAAATAGAGGGATTCTAGCATGGACAACTGGTGCCACCTTAGTTGGGGGGGGGTCACATGCCCCCGAGTGACCAGTCAGCAACCGGGGTGGAAGTGGTCCCTCTGCGGCCAGTCCCACTGACTTGGGGTGGGGGGCATGGCTGATCACCCCAAGTGAGTCCATGGCCACTTCCCTGGCCGGCACTTGTGTGTGGGGGGGGGGGGCACCAGCCCTCCTGCCTGCCTCCCTTGTCCATTACCTAAGTGGCAAATGTGGCCTGTTAGGGGTTGCACTGGTGCTCACCACTGGATTGTATTTAGTAAGCTGTATCTAATCCTTTCCAAAAACAGAAACTAGCAGAAGATTGACTACGTAGGAAACCACCCCAGTCCAGTACCTTTTAGAAGCTGTTGCTCAGGCAGAAGCAACTCACAAAAGGCACAGAAAGCCTGTAGACAGAGGGTTATCTGCCGTTTCTACATCCCTCCCCAAAAGCACTGTGATTGGAAGGGGACTCAGGGAAAGATCACAGTCACTGGCCAGCTACAGATGTCAGTCTTACCCCCACTGCTCCCCCTCCTTCTTTTCAGTTTCTCTTCCCCTGAAAGACTGTCTTCCTTATTTCTGGATCTTTTCTGAATCAATTTGGAGGCTCTGAATCAATTCAGAGGGTTTTTTCCCTCCTGATTCAATTTGGATTCAGTGATTTGGTCTCTGAATCCATCCAAAACTTATCTGAATAGGCAACTGATGCTTCACACACCCATACTGGGCAGACTGATTAACAGCTGCCCCAGTGGTGATAAAACAGGTACCAGAAGGAAGGAAAAAGGGGAAGCACGGCCAGATTAGGAGAGTCCCTTCTGCAGGGGGGAAACTGCCAAAAGAAGAGATGCTTAAGCAGGCCCAAGCTGGGCAGACAGGGAAAGGCCTGGGAAGATTCCAACCATAAAGAGACTTAACTGTCCCAGGCAAAAGGGAAGTATTTTTTCTTTAGTTAATTAGACAGCCTGGAAGGTCTGATTTTTTTTTTTTTTTTTTAGTTGCTTCCTGGAGTATTGGAGGGGGCAGACTAAAAATGGGTGAAGAGGAGGTCCTCAGAGGAACCCGGTTGGCCTCAGCTTCAAAGCAGAAAAATGGCTGATTGTTAAGGAATAAGGAGACGAGAACTTCAAAGACAGGGATACCATGGAGCTCACAGACCATTGTTTGGGCTAGAGAAATAAGGGAGCTACAGAGCAAGTGACATAGCCAAAACCCTAGATAACATCCTCATGAGTGGTGAGCAGTTTCTCTTCTCAAATTACCATCTCACCTGAACCAAAACCATGTGGCAGGCACTGGAGCAGAAGCAAGCTTTAACCAAGATGAGATACAGGGCAGGAAGTCTGAGCAAGGACCCTACCATCCTGTGACAGAAGCAATTCAATTAAGACAAAACAACTGAGCTTGGGTATTGCTCTGGTGACTGGCTGAATTGCTGTAGCATAAGGAGTACTTTCTTACCATACTGCAGCATTTCTTAATTTATGGCACTAATTCAGCTTCTTTGTTGGCTCACTCTTTAGAGTAACATATGGATTCCTTCCAATGTTCTTTTTTTTTGTTAGATTTTTATTGTGATGGTGCAATTAATGGTGCATTACGAGGGAACTGTATGGAATAGTGCATACCAGATTAATTCATCATTCTCTGTACTAATAAAAAACTAGCAAATGAATTTATAATGGAACCACTTAATGTGCAGATATTTTTTCTTTTCTTTTGTCTTTAAGAGGTAAGGGGAGGAACCATGTTGGAAATCAAATATCTGGGTGTTAGCATAGAAATCATACATGCCAGACTGATTGCGCTCTCTCTCTCTCTCTCTCTCTTTTTCTCTTCTCTGTGGGAAAATGTATGTCCATACATGAATATGTGTGTGCACCATATTGTGTTTGTGGGCTTCATTCTGAACTAGTGGAAACTTCCCTAACTTGTGTGCACATCTAACTCTATCCTAACTAAACAGTTGGTCCAATAAAAGATGCCACCCTAAGAAAACGTTACCTGTGTACATACACACACATGCACGTGTGCATACTATGTGTCTGATTCTCAGCTTGTATAAACTGCCATATGCCCATTTAACTTCCATTGTGTTGCAATGATTTAAACCAGTTGAGGACCTTGCCCTAGAGCTGTTTATAAAAGGCAGCTCAAAGTATGTAGCAGACACATGAACAGAATACAGATCTATGATATAGTGCAACACCTTTATGGGCAATGCTTATTTAGGCTGCCTGACTGATTACTATCTTTGTTTTCTTCTCCTACTCTCAAATTTCTTTGCATCTTTTTCCACCAGTCACTTATTAATTGGACTGCCCTTGCAGTTTAGTACACAAACTGATCATCCTCCCCTTTTTATGTGTTTTCTTAATAGGCATGTCTCTCATAAAGTGTATCAATGTACCTAAGAAGTAGTGAGGGAATTGAATATCAAGTGTATTGTCTGTTTACTTTAGATCCTCGGAGTGGCTACTGTGTCTTCCCTTTCATTCGTCATAGGGTCAAATGCATCTGATAGCATCTAGTAAATGATTATTAATAAAATGATCATGCTGATGATAATATTAGGTATTTCAAATACTAATGGAAATGTTTGATTAAAAGAAGAAACTTCATATGTGAATTAAGATAAAGAGAAATAAAATCAAGAAATTAGGAACAATCATATGTCTCCTTAATTTATAGCAACACATTATATAGATATAATCATGCTGACTGATATATTCTTATTCAGATCCTTGTCTGAAACCCTGTGCAAGGATTTAAAGGACTGGCCTGTGTAATGTCAGTACAGATGTCTGAGATCTTGCCTCTACCATTTCTACATATATGGTGTTCCTGCCTGTCTTCCTCTGATTTCTGAATTAGCTTCTGCAATTCTCCCAGGAAAATGCTGAATGAATGCTTCCCAGCTAAAACAGTATATTTGTTAGGTTTCCCAGTCAGAAAATTTCTGTTTGCCAGTATGACATCTGTCAGCTAGATTTATTTTCAAATCAGGTCGTCACATGAATGTACTGGCATAGGGCATGATTCACTGGGGGCCTCTACACATATGCTTTACTACAAAGATGATTACTTAGCTCTGCAGTAAAGCATCACCATCTACATGTGCAGCACTATTAGGCCAGAGTAAACTAATTAACTCTGCCATAGGGTAGTACCGCCAGACACAAGTATCATCCTATAGCAGTGTTATTTACTCTGCTGCAGTGCATGTGTAGGAGGTAGACACTTGTGTCCCAGCTAGCCCTTCTGCAGCACATTGAGCTGGGCGGGAGCAGATCTAGGCTGGCAGGCTGACCCCCAGGCCTCTGCCAGCTGGGGCTGTGCCACCCTGGCTCAAAGTGCTGGTAGTCCTGGTTGCATGCGTAATTGCTATGCCTGGGAGCAATAAACTCTGGCATGAACCATGCTGGAGTTTTTTTGGGCATACTATTTGCATGCGTAGATATGTCCACTGTGATATATATCAGGAGTTAATCCATTTAAGTTAGTGGAGATGGATATAATTGATATCAGAATCAGGTTTTATTTCCCAGTCACTAGTGATTGCCATGTCTTTCGGATTATAATGACATAGCTGTTGCTGACTATTTTGTATCAGAGAAGTTAGAGTTATTATTGGTCAGGAGGTACAGCCAGAAGTACAGCTCTCTGCATAGGTGACTCATAAGGGAGGGGTACGGGGGCGGGGGCATGTGCCCCCCCAGGTATAGTCACCACCACCACTGGCTTCTGTGGGCAGTCGCTGTTCATCACCCCCCTACCTCCCCACTGCTGCTGGCTTCTGTGGGGGGTGGCCACTCACTGCCACTGGCTTTTGCAGGTGGCCACCACTCGCAATCCCCCACCCGCCCCAACAACGCCATCAGTGGCTTCTGCGGGTGGTTGCTGCTCGCCACCCCATCTTTGACATGGCTGCCTACAAATTGTTCCCCCCCCCAGTCTCAGGAGGCACCAGTCATTCACTTTGTAGGAAGCGTTCTGAGTTACAGCTATCCCCCAGACCAAACAGAATTCACCGTTGGTTCCAGGGATGAGGAGAATCTAGCTGCTGGCTGCAGCCAGTTTCCCCTAGCAATGGCCCCTCCTCTCTCCCAGCCTGTCCCTGTTTCAGAATGGGGGTCAGGAAAGAGAACAGAGGGAGCTTATTCTAGGGGTTCCCCAGCCAGCTCAGGAGGGCTCCAATACACTCGCCCCACCCTTCAGCTAGTGCTAAAGAGACCCCAGACCAATCTCCCTCCACTCCCTTTCCCCCCTCCCATTCTGAAAACAGCTTGAGGCTGGCAGGCAGTACAGAAAGAAGTTACAGAAGACACTCTATTTTGAAATGTCTCCATCTGCCCTTTCATGCAATGAGGGATCAGATTTTCACCCGATTGGCCATTTTTAAAGCTGTCTGCATCTGTTAATTTTTGTTTGGTCACTTCTATAAACTGCTTTTTGTGGCCAGATCAGGAGAAAATTGGCAATGCCACCTGCACTCTAAATGATCTCCTTAACAAGGCATATAGCAATCAAATTAATACTGGTAATTCAAGAATCTGTAGATTATAATGCTAATTATGTGTTTGTCTGATTCCTTGAGTTTTACACATCATAGAATTTCACTCATGGTATTATTCAAAAGGCCAAATAAGTGCCTAATATGGATAATCTTTGCACTGCCAAATCTAATATCTGTAGCCCATAATCTATGGTGGGTTAAGCTTCTTTTGCTTAGGATCAGATAATGATGAGCTCCCACCTTCATGTTTTCTTTACCAAAACCATTTTCATCCCCATTAAGAAAGACTCATTTTTTTTATGCAACTTTTTCATATTTCACTACTTAGTTTCACTCTCGGAAATGTTGTCATAATGATATGGTAGCATGCCTTGTTCCCTGTTTATGTTCAGTCCGTGAAATATTTCTTTGTTTTATACAGTGTAGAGAGATACTCCCCATTTGAAAATTACCTTTTCAAAAGCTTTGATATATAGGGCAATTTTCACTGCATGTATTCAACTGATATACTCACAAGGCCTTTACATATTTTATTCGATACACTCTCCATTTGTAGTATAGATTACTGGTTTTTGAGGAGAGTTTTGTACCTTAATTCTTGTAAAAAAATTTCCCTACAAGCTGACCCAGACCAATGCTTTTCTTTCTAAGACACTGCATGGAATAATCCTTATATAATCAAAACCAAACATAAGCACTCCAACCACAAAACTTTTTAATTCTAGGAGCTACCTTTAATGTTAGGATCCCAGAGGGGCTCAACTAATATTCTCTCTCTCCTTCCCTCCCCCCTTCCAAACTACATTGTGGCAAATATGCCACAGCCCTATGTAGGGGATAATAGGAAGCACAGTCTGTTTAGGTGCAAATTCCTTTTGCTAGCATACTTTTCACGTTTTGTAGGCTGCTGCAAAGGGGAGAGGGTTGCATTAAAAGATCGTAGTGCATCTTCATAATAGCATATCACTTCACCTTATGCACAAAATATGTTATGTTACCTGGTATTCATGTTTGAAACTGAATGTCAATCCTTTCAAATACATGTTTACTGAGATGTTTTTAAAAGTGAAAATGCCAATTAAATTTATAGGAACCTGAGCACATAACCTATTCGGCTAGATAACTATAATGAGATGTTGAGACTTAAGATCGGTATAAAGAAACCAGTGCTTATTTGCTGATTCCTTTTTTCTGTCCTTGACCATCATCTCTTCTTTCTAATGGTCTTCTGTAGTACATTACCTAGCTGACTTTTGACATATGTCAAAGCTCTGCTGATGAGTTGTTTTCCTGCTGACTCTTGTCATGAAAACCATTAGCTAGAATACAGTAGATTAGTTGCAGTTCTGAGAAGTGGATGCATCGTCTAGAATTATTTCAAGTACGTGTATCTTATTTGGTAACAATTTTAGCATATTTGCTTTCTTATTATATAGTATAAATAATATAAACAGCTCTTCTTTCTCTCTAGTGCTTTGTGCTGGGGGTGGGGAAGAGAAGCAACCCTTTATTAATAAAAACTGATTTTAATATCCTGTCCAACTCATTGTCTATATTCTTGATGAGGGCAAGTATGAGGGTTTTTATAGGTAACATAAAGAATGTGGTAAAATCAGTATTTCTTGGGGCCAGTGGCAGAAAAATCTAATTTTATGAGGTGAGATTATGGAAGAACCATGTGAGATGAAAGAGCCTTGTGGATAAAACACTGTACTGAAAATCAAAAGAGCAGGTTTCAGCTTTGAGCCTTGCCACAGACTTTCCCTTTTTGGACCTGCACAATTTACCCGGAGCAAAATTCAGATTTGTCCCATAGATGCCTTTATTTAGGCAGTGGAAACGCACAAATTAAGCATGTAGGCTAAGGAAAGTGATTCAGAGAAAAAGGATTATGTATCAAAGTTTCCTTTACAGTCAGTACAGAGGATTGGGTGCTTCTAAAAAATGAGCATGCAGAGCAAAGAAGCATCTTGGTTTCGGTCCCTTTACCAGGACTGCGCGTGCATTTTCACACAATGAATTAGACATTCATTGTATTACAAAAAATTAAACAAACAAGAAATAATCTTTGGAGCAGAGGCCACAACCTAGGACTCCTCTTTCTCTTCCAAGAAAATGAACTTATTACTGGATGAAAGCATTCTTGCTTGCCTTCTATCTCCATAACTCTTAGCCTCACCATGGCCCAGTTTCAATAGGTGGGCCTGAGAATGCCTTAGACTATTCAGCAGTCTTTTAGTTAGGATGCACACTAAGAGAAGTGGGTCTGCAGCTCTTCAAGGTGAGGTGAACCAAATTCTCTGGATTCTTACTTCATGGGTGAGAGTGCTAACCACTAGAGTAGCATTCAAAAGGTGAGCAGAAGCAACAGGTGGTTGTAGGTGCTCTGCTTTGCCTTTAACACGATGCTGTTGGTCTGACTTGGGTACAATCTGGCAGATCGGAGCCCACCAGGGTCTTAGATGGTATCAAGGTAGTGACTTAATTTAATTATGTATTGGCTCAGTAGCCTAAGTTTGCATATCTCGCAGGTACTGGGGAAGCTGGAACAGGGATATTCTGGATGCCTTTTTTCTGTTATAGTAGGTGTAAACTGCAATGAAGCTTGATGTAGACGCTAAGTTTACCTGTCTGGATCTGGCCCTTGATCCTTCTTGGCACCAAATAGTAATTACTGGGTTTTATTTCTTTCCTTAAGTTGTCTGCCTAGATTCTAAGTTTGTTGGGGCAAACTTTCTCTTTTTGTGTATATGTACTGTGCCTGGCACACTTGCATGCAGATCTTAGTCAAAGCCTTTAGTCATATTGTAATGTAGATTTGCTAAATGCTAATGAACATGCCTGTAACACCAGCTCAGTAGGATATTCTACTATCTAGAGTCAGCCCTTTTTAAAAGATACCTTCCAAACGTATCTCAAGAAACATTAGAAAACTTGGAAAGTAAATGGAGATTGTACAGTAAGTCCATCCGAAGTGTTCAGCAGTGACACTGTTGGATCTGGGAAAATTCACCTTCAGTGTTTGGAAGATGCCTAGATTATTGAAACTTTCTCCAAGCAATAAGAAATTGTTTCCTTTTTAGTGGCAGAATTTACACAACTCAACAATTGTACACCTCTTTTATACCTCTATTATTATTAGTCCTAATTTCTGAAGGTCTTGATAGTCATCAATCAGTAGATGAAACCATTGGAAAAGTTCTGTAAAGAATCTCCAAGTGAAGAAATGCCTTTTAAATTTTTTCCCCCAGGAACTATAAAAAAAAGATTTTGGCCTTTACCAATTATGCTCACTGTGAATGTTCAGATTTCTAAAGAGTTAATTTTGAAGAAGTTTTTAAATTGAAATGGCATGATATGTATTTCCATGAGCTTTCTGGAAAGTTAGCAATTGCAGAATATTTTTCTTTCTAATTAGAAGGCACCTTTATAGACTAGCTAAATGAGATAAATAGAGCACAAGCTTTCGTGCACCCAAGTTCAGTTTAGAGGCTGCTCTAAACAGTATTTGATGAAGTTAATATGGATTCATGAAGGCTTGTGCTCACTCTTATGCAGTTAGTTGATTTATAAAAGTGCATATCTACCCAGCTTTCCAAATGACTTTAGTCTAATATGGCTATCTACTTCTTTCTTTTAAATAAAAATGTATTGTACACATGAGTTCTGCCTTGCAGAAATGAAGACTTTAAAGCAAAGTTAATGGGAGCCAGGTCTGATTGGCACCTGTAAAAAGGTGACTTCAGGAGGCTGAAACCCAGCTATAGATAATCAGCAATTGATAGTGTGTCTGGCAGGAAGGCTGGAAGATGGCTGCAACTGATGATTAGCAAATGAGGATGTAGCCACAGAGAGAGTTAAGACCTCTAGGAGCAGCCAGCAAGAAGAGGAGGCTCTGATGCTGAGTGAGAAACACAGAGCCTAGGTTGCCCCTCTCAAGGTCTGAAAAAAGATACTATGTTCTGGGTTGGTTTGGTTGCTTGTTGTATTGTTTACGTGCTTGCTTGTTTTATCGTCTCATGAAAAATAAACTGGCTGGAAATCCTGAACATAAAGCTGACCGGCCTTGATAAGGCAGCTCGTGGAGCAACTTGCATACAACCTTTGAAACCCACTCTCAAATAAAATGTAAAATGCAGTTGTTCCCCCATCTCTGCCCCATTTCCCACCCTCATACTGAATATTGCTTTCTTTTTACTGCTCTTTATCCACTCCCCACTCCCTTCCCAAATGGTCATTTATATCAGGATCAAAATGTATAGAAGAGGAGCAATGGCCTGATCCAAAGCTTAGGGCAGGGGTGGGCAATTATTTTGGGTGGAGGGTTGCTTTCTGAGAGTTGGTAAGCCATTGAGGGCTGCATGACAGGTTGCCCAAGGCAGATAAATATTCATTTTCTAAATTTTTTAGGGGCCCCGTGGGCCAGATAGAATGGCTTGGCAGGCCACATCCAGCCCCCCTGGCTGAATTTTGCCCATCCCTGACTTAGGGGAATCAGTGGAAGAATTCCTATTGACTTTGGGCCTTGGATCAGCTCCCAACTTGGAATTTATCTCAAACAGCAAGGGGAGATCAGAAAAATATGAGCAAAAGACTGAATTTAAAAAAAATATTCAGTGGTATTAGTTTCCCATAGTCCAAACAGGAGTTGCAGGTGCTTAGCACCACTAAAAGTCAGGTTTAGAATAGCTGAGCTACTCTAAAAAGAAGCTGTTCTGTGCCAGTTTGAATGACCAGACACAAAATAAACTCCACTGTAAAAACAAAAAACTCTAACTAGCATCTATTAGAAGTTTTCTTATCTATGCAGTTGTACTTTCAGATTTTCAAACCACATACTAATATTGCCAAATGATCATTAGTACTGAGCAGGCATAATCACCATTTAAATGGAAACAAGTAGGAGTAAATGAGGGATATGAAGTTCATTATTTCACTTTGCAAACCAGTAACTCTTGGGAAATTTCCATTTTAATATGCTGTTTGTTTTAAGATAATGACAAAAAGGTTAAGGACACATATATCCTGTAGATAATGTAAACTTGCATTTCTTTCAGCCTCTAATTATTTAAACAGGCCTTCCTACACTGATGGATTTTATTTATTTATATTTGCTTTGCACAGGACTTCATTATTCATTTCTGTGAACCTCATATTTCTACCATTCACATTCCTAACTCCTAGTGAAAATACTCTGTAATGATGGTGGAGTGTTTTAAGTGTATAGTTTCTAAATCAGAGAGCATAGGTGGTAGAATCTGACCCTGGTTCCTGGCCCCATATTTTATAGAAGCCTATATTTTCTGTGGTCCTGTGTTATTTATTAGGTTATTATGTTTACATCAAAAGTTCAGTGATCATGACCAGGTATTGTGAAATAAATCTCCCACTGACTTTCAGAGGTGCTTTGTGTAAAGTGCAGGATTCCATTTTAGTTTAACAGTATACTATGTTATCTTGCCAATGGCTATTGTAATGGTATTGAAGTCTTTAAAAAAACAAAACAAAACAGAACAAGCATAGGCGGGAGCTTTATAATTCTAAACAGTTATAATTCCCGTTTTTTCTCTTTTGGGGCTGTAGGGTAAATATGGAGTTACCTGGTCTTGCTGCAGGCAGGGTGGCAACCAGTTCAAAAGGTTACTCACAACATCAAGAAAAAAAAAAAAGCTTCTTTGCAGTGGCAAATTGATTTAGCAAGGGAATAAGGATCAAAAATTTTTACTCCTCCTAATGGCCTTCATTGGGGAATTAAAACATCCAGCTGAGAGAGACTGACATGCTCTTGCTGAGTTGGAGTGTCGGACTGCACTATAAACATGTTAGTGTCTGGATTGTGAATTGCTTGCCACATAGATGAATGTTCGTCACAGTCTCTGGGAGACAGTTGTCACAGCCTAGTGAAGGCCTGCTTATCATTCATGTGGTCACTTCCATTACCTCTGCTCAGACTGTGCTGACCTGCTATTAGTGACTCTAATTTAATTTCCCCCACCAGTGTCATGGGTTATTTCTTCCATTACTTGAGAGATTTTATTTACAGGGTAAACTCCATCACTTGAGAGAAGGAATTTTTCATGACATGAAGAGCAAGTACTTTTTGAAGATTAACATGATGCTGGCTATTTATCTTGGTCATCTGTAAGGTTTGCAGTTTAAACATCCTTGAATGGTAGCACCATGTTCTCATATTGGTTCTGTTTCTGACACCCGTTAATTATTATGTGTTTTTCTCTTCAGTTGTTTTTTATGTACAGTGTTGTTAGGAGGCCATTTTTACTGATGCCTCAGATACATGCATATATTCAGGTTGAGGTGTGGCCTGCATTTTAAAGATACTGACACTGATATGACAGTGATTGCAACAGAAGGATGGATACCTAGCACACCAGCATGCTAAGTTTCTCATATTTTATTCAATCAGAATATTTAACAAGGATAAGTGAAGCAATGCTTAAAGATGAAAGACAACCAAATATTAAATTAATTCTACTAGTATTACATGCATTTAAAAAAGAAATCAAGTCCAGTATACCCTTATTTGATTTCTCTATCTGTGCAGATGCAGCTGCATTTGTGACTTGCTTGAATAGTCTTGCATGATTGCAAACTGAGAAAATGTTTTGTTTGTTTATGTTACAACAGTTACAAATATGAACATTTATTTTTAACCTATGAAATAGGTCCAACAATATGTTTGAGGAGTGTTTTTTCCTCCAGTATGCATGTAACAATCTCCAAAACACTATTTGACAGTCCGGCTTCAAATTTCCATAAAATTCATTTCTGCAGAATCATCTGGAAGGAGTGAACTAAACAGCTAGAAATTATGATAGGTATGTAGAGTGTATGAATTACATTATATTTATATCAAATTATTAAAAGAAATAAATGTAGTTATTCATGTTATCATACATCTAGATGCGAGCACACATGAATAGAAATGTGCATATATCTGTATATTAAAGAACTGTTTTACATGTCTAGGCTAATTTTGTTTATATTCTTATCTATGTAGCTTGCTTAACTCTCACCTCCCATCCTCTTACTTTTCAGTTTACCCTCATGTGCACCTGGACATAGACTTTAATCTCTCTGTGTAGGATTTGTTTTCTACCTCTTCTGTAAGGCACTTGACATGCTTTCAGCCACATAACTGTGTATCAAAATATGACAGTAATAGGTATTAGATATTAGTAGAAGTAATGCTAGGAATGGGAATTTTATTGCCTTGCAGTAAGCCCATTTTCTCCACTCCTTGGGCATGCACAGACATTTTAAAAGCCAGGGAGGAATGGATCAAAGTTACGCGGTTTTCTATAAATGACCTACTTTGGATCAGAAGCAAACAGTATACACATTTGCCCTTGTAAGGGAGAAGCCATGCAGGCAGCCTATGCTGGCTGAGGCCCACAGGTAGAAGACACTCCCGCATGCCTCCTAGTATGCCCTGTGGGCTCCCCAAGCTGTTGGAGACTGCTGACTACAGCTGAGTGCCCAGGTCCCCTGTGATTTGCTGCCTGGTGCAGGCAACAACACCCCCAACCTCCACTGCCTCATTGTAGACCTTTTTCTGACTTCAACCAGAGGCTTCTGGAAGAGTCCAAGAGGAATTACCCTCCCCACCCTGGCCTTGTTAATTGTATGTGCCTATGTGTCCTGGCCTGCCAGCACCCCATCGTGGCACCACACCACCTGTGCTCAAGCACACAGACCCAGGAGTTGTGGCATGTCTTGTCACCCTGCACAACTCTCACTGCAGGCTGTGGGACATCATGTGTGGCCATCTGGATGTGATCTGCTGTTGGATGCAGCTTTCTGCCCCTGAGCCAGCAGCCAGCTGCCCTGGATGGGGCCAGGTACTGCACCCTGTGCTCACCAAGCATAGTTTCATAGTTTCATAGTTTGTAGGGTCAGAAGGGACCTGAGCAGATCATCAAGTCCAACCCCCTGCCATGGCAGGAAAGAGTACTGGGGTCAGACAACCCAGCAAGGTG
>NW_017728918.1:93245628-93256268 GCF_001723895.1 Crocodylus porosus | reverse complement strand
CTTACCCAGGATCGAGGTAAGACTAACTGGCCTATAGTTTCCTGGGTCCTCCTTCCTCCCTTTTTTGAAGATGGGAATCACATTGGCCCTCTTTCAGCCTCTGGCACCACACCACGAGTGCCCGTAAAGCTGTGCCAGGGGTCCTGCAATGACCTCAGCTAATTCCCTCAGCACTTGGGGTGGAGATCATCCAGACCAGCTGATTTAAATATCTTGGACTAAGCCAATGATTTCCATGTGGCTGACATGGACAAGGCCATTCAGGATACCATGGATGGTGGGGTGCTTTGCCACCACATCCAGCCTGTTGAACGCTGATTCTGGGCCTGCACCATCAGCAGCAACTGATGAGGGCAGATCATCCTTGACACCCGGAATGACAGAAAGTATGTTCTGACCTTTGACATGATATGGGCCACCTTCATGAACATCATGACCTAGATGGTCCCCCACATCACACACCAGGACGTCAGCATGCAGCCACTCCTCACTCCAGAGAAAAGGTTGGCCATCACCATCTTGAAACTAGCCACCCCCAGCAGTCTCCACTATGTAACCCACCAGCTCATTGTGGGCAAGTCCATGACTAGAGAGACTGTTTGGGAGGTGTGTCTGGTCATCCAGAATGTCCTTCATCCTCCTTGTCAGCACACAGGAGGTGGTCACCAGCTTTCACTGCTTGGGTTTCTCCAACTGTACCCATCTCCCAAGCCTCTTTCTGCCCCAGTGTATTCAGGCATTCATCAATCACAAGGGATACTTCCCCATCATCGTTGACCACCAGGGCTGCTTCATCCACATCTTTGCTGGGTGGGAAGTGCCCATCTTTGCTGCATCTTCCAAAACTCCACTCATCCCCATATGATGGAGAATGGGTGTTATGTTCCTGGATTCCCCAATTTCATCATCAGTGCCATCCTCATCCCTTCCTTCATCCTGGGCACAGTTTATCCCCTTCTGCCTTGGATCAATAAGCCTTGCACAGGGCAGCTGGACCACTGAAAGGAGCACTTCAACTATTGCCTGAGCAGGTGGTGCATGACTGGAGTGTGCCTTTACCCAACTCAAACCATGTTAGAGGGCTCCCAGCATGTAGCTTGAGGTGAAGAAGGGAACTTGATGTGCCTCATTGTCACCACGTACATCCTCCACAACATCTGTGAGACCAGGAGGGAGATCTTTCACAAAGCCTCAGGAGAGAAGGCATAGTGTGCAGACCAGAAATTGCATGCTGGGCAGGACCAGGGAGGCTGGGGAGAAAGAGCATCTTCCATCCACCCATGGATGTTAGGAACTCTGTGCTTGCACATGTACAGGGAGTTGGAGTCTGCCAACCCCTTGACAACTACCTCTTGGCCCATGGGGCCCAAGAGCACTCCCAAGATGAATAGGGCCAGAGGCTTTGAGTCCCCAGGTACCCATGTCTTGGCACAAGGCAATGGCTCTCCTGTCCCAGGGTCCTTTGACCCTGTGTCCCACTTCTAGACAGCATTTCTCACCTGTATCCACTGCCTCAAGGGACACACATCAGGATGCAGGGGAATGCAGTGTGAGGAAAAGACATGCTTCAGTTTGCAATGTTGTAGTTGCCAAATATTTCTTTTTAATAACAAAACAACTGTTGAGTGTTGCCCCTTGATCAACTTGGTCCCTTTCCTATTGATGCAAACCTTTGGAGGAAGTGGGGGGGATAGTGGCAGGGGATGTTTGTGAAAGGGTGAAATAACATGAAGGGGTGTTTAGGATGGAGAACAAGGAAAGGGTTTGAGGTTAGGGGGAGTGATGCAGAGGCAGAACTCAACACATAAACTTGGAAGGGAGGCAAGAAGAAGGAGGCTTTAGACCTGGCACACTAATTCACAGACTCAGGCTTGAAGACCAGGTATCTTCATGTAGGAGCTGGATTCATAGATTGTAAGGGGCTGGAAGGGTCCTCAGAAGATCATCAGGTGCAGCCACCTGCACCAATCAGAAAAGACAACTGGGATCAGGTGACTCCAGCAAGGTGACCATCTGGTCCCTCTCTTGAAGTTTTGCAGGGTAGGCAATTGCACCACCTCTGGAGGGAGCTTATTTCACAGTCTGTTGGAGGAGATTTTCCTAATGTTGAGCCTGAAATGGTCTTCCAGGAGTTTGTGATCATTACGCCTAGTTTTCCCCAAGGGTGAACAGTTGTTCAACAAGCCCTTGATGTACTCCCCTGACATAGCAGTAAGGTGCTACCAAGTCCCTGGTCAGACTCCCTTTTTTTCAAGCTGAAGAGTCCCACATCCCTCAGCCTTTCCTAGTATGGCTTGCTGTGCAAGTCTCTGATCATATGGGTGGCCCTTCTCTGGACTCTCTCAAGCTTTACTACGTCTTTGTTAAAGTGAGGCATCCAGAACTGGGTGGAGTACTCCAGCTGCAGTCTTACCAATGCCGAGTAGTGGGAGAATCACTTCTTTGGTTTTGCTGGAGATGCATTGATGGATTCATGGCTGGGTATTGTTAGCTGGCTACAGCATCACATTGCCAGCTCATGTTTATACTGTGGTTTATTATTACCCCCAGCTCCCTTTCATTCATAGTACTGGTCACGTTGGCATTGCCAAGCCTGTAGGTGTGCAGGGGATTGTTTGTCCCCAGGTGGAGCACTTTACATTTCTCAGGGTTGAACTTCATCTGATTCTGGTCCCCAGGTGCACATGGCCTGGGAACCGGGCAGTAGTGGCCAAGCCTCAGCCTGAGGGCCTCAATCACCCCGCCCCACCTTTGCCTCTGCCCTACTCCCTCCCTCACTGCAGGGGCTTGATCTGCCCACCCATGCCCCATTCCAACAACAGACTTACCTACTGTGGTGGGCAGTGCTCTACACACTGCTGGGGTGCTGCAGGCTATGGCTGCATGTCTGTATGCATCCTTCCCCTGCCTGCTGCAGCTGCCCAGAGCCCATGCCCAGCCTGCCCTGTGGCCCTCTGTGTTGCTGCCGCTTCCTCACATTTGCTGAGGCTAAGCCCTATTGGCCCCGGCCTTCTGCCACCTATGCTGGTGTCTGAGTTACAGGGTGCCTGACTGACTTCTGAGATGTGGTGATCACGTGCCAGGGTGAGGATCTCTGGGGCTGTGCCCAAGTGCAGGAGCTTTCCTGGGCTCAGTGTTGGGTTTGTATGTATGTCATGGGGTGTGTTGTGACAGGGTGTTGAGGGTGTGCGGGCATTGCCCAGGGCCTTGGTTGCCCAGTTCTGGGGCTTGGCAGGAGACACAGGTGCCTAGTTGCCCTCAGCTGCTGCCTATGGATGACAGGTAGCTGGAGGCGGGGCTGGGAAGAGGGGCTCTGTTTGCTTGGTGCTGGGATAGTCTCGGGGGCAGGGCCTGCTGGGTGCTTGGCCAGAGTAGCTCAGTGGGGTTAAGTCCTAGCACGCCTTACTGTGAGGGATGGGTAGGGGGGTCCACAAAGCAGGATGGGAGAACAGTGATCTAAGTTGAATCAATACTTATGTTCATCTTCACCCGTCACATCCACTTTTTTGAAAAGGGACCCTATGGCACAGCAGAAGTGGCCTAGATTTGCCTCTTACTGCAATCATTTACAACACACACTGTCTTTCTTTGGATGTTTTTAGCAAAATACTTCACATGCAGTCCTTATTTGAAATCATATGCCTAATGATTCATGCGAGAAGTCATTCTGTACCTCCCTTTGTTGGAACTCACTGCAAGAAGTTGCTAATCTGACTGCTTTGACTAGCCAGGGAGATCATATTCTTATCTCTATTCTCTGACTGCACATGTGAAACTCTAAAATCAGGTTTCCTTTGTCAGGACTTGCTATTATTAAGTCATAATTTACTTTCTGCAACTGTTCTGCATTATTCACATCGAATTAGCTTTTACTGGTAATATTCCTACCTGTAAACTTGTCTGCTGAAGCATTTTAATAAGGGTATCTGCATGAATACTAGTGGCCTAACTATCCAACACCTTGTTCCTTGTTTAATTATAAGAGATGCAAATTAATTAAACCTGTATCTAAACCCATTACTGCTCCAGTGTAGTAGCCATTTGTAGTCACTTGCCACAGACACAAGGCAATGGAGAATGCAGTCCAAGGTCTTCATTGCTCAAGACTATCTGTTTCTGGTGCTTATTTGTCTCTTGATACCATTAACTTGTCTGTTGCTCAGTCTGCAATTTGTGACATCATGCATTGGACATAAATATGATATGAGTTATGAACTAAGGATTTAAGTATTAAGAATTATGGAAGGATTAAAATTTCAGTGAAGAATAAACAGCATGATGGCAGGAACTTCCAACTGGAAGAAAATCCAGTTTATGTGGGAAGGGTGTAAGGAAAACGTGGTGTAAGGATCTAAACAGTAAATATATGAAGGTAGATTTTCTTCTGGAGGAGTGAGAGTGAACAGTTAAGAGAATCATTCTATTATCCAGATTATCAGAAACTGCCCCCACTTCAATATCATTTCAGGTCACTTCCATTAAAGTGTACAAACCAGTTGAACATAGAGTGTTTTCGCATGCTCTGGGTGGAAACAGACATTGTCCAACCTCTCATTTGTGCTGTCATAAATATTTTTATGGAGGCATAACTGTGAGCAAATTGCTACCCTTTGTGATGCTTCACCAAAGGAAAATCGGTGGCCCAACAAAAGATAGGAATAGACTCTGCCGCTCTATTGAGAAAGAAGTCTATTAGTCTTTGCGGCAGGAGACTATGCAGCCTGAGTTCATACTCTTTAGCCACCATAGGCAGGTGCCCTGGGGATTTGAGCTCCCTGGATCACCTACCCGCTTTCTCAATTTACAATATGGTCCTGCAGGGAATCTCAGGGTGCCTTTCCATAAATCAGGATTCTCTGCTCAGCCAGACCTGTCCCCAGCAATCTCAGGAATGAATCTGGCTGAGCAAGGAAAAGCCCTGCTTTCCCCAGTCAGTCAGAGCTGCCCCATATATATAATCCCCAATTTTGGGATGAAAAAAGTAACCCAAAATATAAATATCTATCTATCTATCTATCAAAATCTCCAATTTTTGGATGAAAAAAGTAACCCAAAATCCACATTTTCCCGTGATTAAAATGAAATACCATTAATATATTAGTGGCATTTCATTTTAACCATGGGAAAATGTGGATTTTGCATTACCTTTTTCATCTAGAAATTGGGGATTTTTTTTTTTAATGGGAAAAAACCAGAGTCCATGGTGATCACAGGGGAGTGGGTCTGGCTGACTGGGGAAAGTAGGAAGATCGCATCACCGTCAAGTGTGGAACAAGGGACAATGTCTGTTTTGCCCAATGAAGTGGATCAGCTGTGCCACGATGCATCACAGCACAGCTGATTTGCTTCATTCAGGGATGGATATTTCTAATCTCTGTGACACACCTCCTGAGCTTGAAATGGGGTCTGATAGGTGCTGACCTTTTTGCTGATAGACTTCATACTGTAACCCCTCTGACTAGAGAATCCATTGCTGTTAATTTGAGACCGCTGTCTGGTTTCCTGAATGGCACAAAAAGGTAGGTGCAATTAAAGAATCTGGCCCATAAAATGAAGTGTGTATGTGTGTGTACATGACTAAACTGGGTATGTTCCAAACAATTTCAGTTATTAGTTCTCTTAGGGATTTAATGATTGAAAACATTAATAATTGTACTGTTCCCTCTAGAATAAATGAGAAGGGCTCTTCCAAAATGTGTGGTCAAACACTTCAGTGCAGAATTATACATTTGGGTTTGATTTTCAGGTAATTTAGCACATCTACTCTTGTTTCTTGCTTTAGCAGTTCAGGAAATGAAATGTTACTTGAAGATAATTTTTCTCTTTCAAGTGGCTCTGAACAAATGCTGTTCATGCAAAGGAGCTGCAACAAAATGATGCATGGAAGGTGATAACATGATCCAACCAAACTAACACTTTGTGTGTATGCAGCACATGAGCATCAAGTCAGTGCTTTCTGATTTAATCAGTGTCCCAGCTTTAAAGCATAAACAAGAGCTTTTCTTCCAGATAATGCTGACAGGGCAGTCCAAAAGGATGCTGACTGTATCCTGCTTCTGAGCCTCAGGCATGACTGAAGCTCATTTGACGAGTTTCACATACTAAACCTGATGTGCATGATAAGACACTTTCACGGTGAAGTGCAACCATAGTGCAGAGTAGCACAGACATAGAAAAGGCAGCTGAGTCACTTAATATACAAGTTATAAATTCCTTGTGAATGAAAATATTTACAAAACCAATGATGTGGAAACATCTTATGTCAGTTGAGCATCTGGTCCCCCAAATTTTTATTTTAAGTTAACCTCCTGACTAACTTGTGTCTAAGGCCTAGGAATTCAGTTTCAAAGCAAAATGGGTGCATCTGGCAGATTGGGGAGAGGGTAGTAACACAGTGACAGATAGGGCAGGGAGCAGAGAGCAGAGCAGCAGATTGGGCAGGGAAAGGACATTGGACTTGGTGAGGGTGCTGAGTTTAATTTCTGGTTTAATTATACAAGGCCGAGCAAACTGCCAGGTTTCATTTCAGTGGTTTGGGGTAGAAACCTACAAACTCCAAGCATAAAGGAACTAATCCATAATATCATTGTTTAAAAGAAGGTTTAAGGAACTGCCAGAAGGAAAACTGTAGCATAAAACATGTTATCCACAAATAAAGCTCAGATATAGCCAAAGTCAAACTGCTGGGAAAAGATATAATCCCAAGTGATGACACTTGAAGTTATGTTGTCTGTATCACAATATATTTGTCTGGGTATCTATAAATGGAAATAGTAGCTGAGAACAAAGAGCAAAAGTAGTTTTGGTTATAGCTTGTTCCTGTTTTCCTTAACAACTGCTTCTTTGAAAAGGACCATGGCTCCATGTAAAAAAGACATAATTTGAATCTAAAAGTGGAAGGATTGATAGAGTGTATTGAGTATAAGGAAAGTGCATGCAGTATGGGCAATATCTGTATTATTTTTATGGATGTTACATACATTTTATATGCTCCTGCCTGCCTTTATTGAGCTAAACCAAGAGAAGTTGTAGAAGGGTAGCAAACAATGATAAAGATGAGATTCCTCAGGTAATCAACTTCAAGGGAGAGAAGGTAACAAGGGTTGGACCATTACTTGGGAAGATCCTATTTTCTAGGTGCCAGACTGAGTTACACAGGTGTTTTATTACAGTGAAAAACACAAAAATAAAAAAAGACTAAAATAGTTATAGACCCCTGGGAGAAGTGAAGGTAGTGGTAGGCTGTCATGACTGGAGGGATCTGTTTGGTAGAGAAATATCAAGCTTACATATAGACATTCAGGGAAGTTAGGAAGAGGATAGATTGAGTTAAAAATGGCCACCTGACCTAGAGTAAGTTGGAATGAGGGAGCTAGTCTGTGTTTGTGTGGGGGGCGTGAATAAGGGGAGGCAGGCAAGCTCTGGGGGGGGGGGTTGGATTTGGGAGGAGTCTGCAGTTGGATCAGGGGGGCAGGCAGGGTTGACAGTCTGTCTCAGGGGAGTAGGGAGTGTCCCCAGAGAGATTAGGGAGGCGAGCAGAGTTTGCAGAATGGGTCAGGGGATACAGGCAAAGGGTGTGGAAGTTGGGGTCGGGGAGGATTTGGCCGGTTCAGGGGAGCTCACAGTATTGGCGGGGGGGGGATGGGGAGGCTGTCTTCCCCACCACCATATGAATGCTTCCCCATCCATAAACCAACCTTCCATCCCACCCACCCCATCCCTCCCCCCATTATGACTTACTTGTTTGGCTCCCGGCAGTGGCAAATACTGGTAAAACCAGCACTGGGAGTGGTTTGTGGGATGAGGGGTTTGGTGGGCTGTGGGGGAAAGAATAAGGGCCTGTCCCTCAGTGGGTGGGGGAAAAGGACTGGGAGGGCTAAAAATAGCTCAGTGCCAAGGAGGGAGTAGGAAAAACACAGCCTTGGGACTGGGGTCCATAGCTGGACTTTCCCAACCCTGGGGCTACACTTGGAACTGTATAGAGGGTCAGGACAGTTAGATTGGTCTAAAAATGGCCAATTTAATTTGAGTATACCTTGGAGGTAGGGTTAACTTAGATTGGGTCAGCCATTTTTTTGACTGATCCAAGTGTCTTGAACTTTTGTACAGCTCCCACATAGATCTACCTAAGATGTGCACTTAGGTGAACTAAGTTAGATCAGGTGGCCATTTTTAACCTGATCAACCTCCCCCTGACCTCCCCAAATGTCTATATACAGCCAAAATATGCTGCACCAGTAAATCTGCTGCTTCTAGACCACAGATGGTGACATAGAGACTATATGGAGCTGCCTTAAAGCTTGTGAGGAAGATTAAAGGTCAGGTAAGAGGGAATATGCATAATGACCTTTATTATATTTTTAAATCTCTGTTTGTAATTGGTTCTGTGCCTTTGGATGAATTAAGAAAAGGTTCTGTGCTGTGAAGAAACTATTTTTGGGCCCTCAAATCAGCTTGCAAGTCACAGGTCCTGGGAGAAAAAAGCTTAACATGTGTCAAACACAGTTGGACTCATCATTTTTACAGGAAACAGAAGGCAGGATGTAGTTTCAGCATGGGTGGATCCAGCCCTGAAGAGGTGTGCAGGAAATTAGGATTCTCATTTGAGGAGTACCATCAAGGCAGCATAAAAAGAGTCTTAAAATGCAGCTGGCACAGAAACTGTGACAGGAAGACATTGGCATGATGAATATTTTGTCCATATATTATAGTGGACATTTCTGATGTGATCTGTGAGGCCTTCAGTGCTTTGACCATCTGAAGGCTAGTACAGAAGCACTATTGGGTGCATTTGTCTCCTCATAATATGAGGTCTCTCACATTACTATCTGAAATCTACTTTAAGGGCATGCCCTAGAAGCGGTGCAAATTTGAGCAGGGGCTTTTTCCTTCATTACACATGCTTGGACATGCACTTTGGTGTGGAACAAATTGTGCCACTTGGGGCAAGATAACCCTGCCTGGCTCCTCGTGGATCTGTGGCCAGGGGGAGCTAAAGTCCAGGGCCAGCACCCGTGCTGTTCCCAGATGTATAAAAAGCTGCTCTGGCAAGTAGCTCAGGGCTACTAGCTCTCAGGAGCTTCTGGGGCCCAGCGAATTGGTACCAAGGGACACTACCTGTTGTGCCAGCTGGACTGATGAAGCAGTCCTGAGAGTTCCCTGCGTCCTCTACCTACTGCAGCAGTCTGGCAGCGTGGGCTGCTGCCTGGCTGTGACCTGCTGTGCACCTGCCAGACCTGGATGGGGACTGCATAGCCAGTAGAGGCATCTGCCCCTCTGGGCCAGCTGCCAGTGGACTGTGGTTGTAGGGTTGGCCTCTACTGTCTGTGTGGCACTGCTGCCATGTGTGGTGTGCCCCCTGCCTGGCCACCTGGGCAGCTATCACCTGGAAGATGTTCCAGGTGTGGTGGCCTGCTTTGAACTGTCAAAGCATGTTCTCCTGGCCCCATCTGGCCTGGAGGTGAGCCACAGCCAGCTGGGTCCAAGATGCCAGCTCTGAGCAGGCAGGGTCCTGCCACTGGTCTCCCTAGCAGGAATTCTGGTGTTCCCTATTGGAAAACTGAAAAATCCCTGATAAAAAAAATCCCAAAGTCACTCTGTAAAATACCCTCAAATCCATGTTCCACCACAATTATAACAAAAGACTACTATAAAGAGAGAGAGTGAGATAGAGATAGTGATCAGTTGGACAATGTTTTACTGATGTATCTTACAGTGTTAAAGCAAGTATCTTATCATGATAATAAAGTGAACTTTTAATACATGTTTCATGAATTCATGAATACATATTTTGCTGCCCTCCCACATGGGCGATGGCCTCCACACAGGGATTATGGCCCCCCCAACAGGGGAATCAGCCCCCAGACAAGGGCTACAGCACCCCAACATGGCGTTCTGCCCCCACACAGCATGTTCAGCCCTCCAACAGAGAATTCAGCCCCCACACGAGGTTTGGCCCCCCCCAACAGGAGATTCAGCCTCCACACAAGGGCATTGGCCTCCCAACAGGGGATTCAACCCCCCAACAGGAGAGTTGGCCCCCACACAAGGCGTTTGGCCCACATACAAGGGTTTCAGCCCTGCAACAGTGTGTTCATCCCCCCAATGAGGGATTCGGCCCCCACACAAGGGATACAGCCCCCAACTGGGGCCAAATGGCCCCTGCAGGGGTGGCCACTCCCCCTGCAAAGCCCACTTGCCCCACTACAGCTGATTCCTGCCTCACTTGACTCCATCCCCCACCAGCTGCTGCAGCCCCACCATGGGAGCCCCACCCAGCCCCACACCCCACTCCCTCAGACCTCCCAATGGATGCCCCACCCAGCCTCACCCCCCAACTTGCACGCTCAGGCCCCTGTGGCTGTCCCCACAACCCCAGGCACCATCACTTTAAAAAGGCAGCAGAAAAAAACAGGAAAAAAAGGCAAAAAAAGGCTCTGTTTACTTTAGAGGTGCTCCAGGGCCTCCTGTCAGAGCCCCCTGGGCCACATAGGATAGCAGGGGGGCAGGAGGGCCTGGTTTGGGGCTTTTGGGGCTGTCACTGTGCCCCACACTGTGCGGGCAGGGCCCCAGTTAGCCAAATGGCAGCCAGACTGCCGGTAAGTGCAGCTTTGTTTTTTTTAAACTATGGGGTGGGGGGC
>NW_017728918.1:93219575-93245455 GCF_001723895.1 Crocodylus porosus | reverse complement strand
CCTCAGGTGGTGGGGCTGGTGGGCAGAGAGGTCAGCCAGGGCAGGGGTCAGGGGCCTTAGGGAGGCTTCTGGGGGGTGGGGCCAGCCAGGGCAGGGGTAGGAGGGTCTGGGGGAGTGGGCAGGGCCATTAGGGCTCCTCCCTGTGGTCCCCACCTCCAACTCCCCCGACCCCTTACTCACTAGCACTGGAGCCCTGGTGCTGAACATGCATCCTGGCCAGCCATGTGTTTCAGCGCCAGAGTGAGGGGCCAGCCATAGAGATGCTCTGGCAGCCAGAGTGTCTCCATGAAGCACCCAGCCTTTGGTTGCCTCAGGGCACAGTCCAGGACAGTACTCTGCTCTGCTTTTTTTAACTTCAATTTTTTTAGACCCTTGGATATCCAGGGGTCTAATTTTCCCCCCTCACTGCAAGTTTTCAGCATGGGGAACATTTTTTTGTTCCTATACATGCCTGTTGCCCCGCCTCAAAGGGGTTTGAGGTGGGGCAAGAGGCATGTGCATGCTCATCTGGATCCACTAAGATGTCGTATTTGTAAAGTGACCTTGGTTGTTTCTGGAATCTTTAGAATTTTTAATTTTGGGATCCTTGGCTTCTCAAGTTTTACACCTTGTAACAGGACCTGCATTGATTGTATAACAGGCAGGGCCCTTTTCTTTTCATTTTTATTCCTTTGGATCTATCATTAGTCATTGGATACATGGATTATTTTATTTATATACATTCCCCTAACAGCAAAATTTAGAGCTAATACTAAATCGCTGTATTCATTTACCTTTTATTATTCTGCGGAGACAAAGATCTTGAATGCCCATCTGCCCCCAAAGATTCTGCGGGGTATACTTCAGTCTAAACTGGAATTAATTAGTATGCTAAGTATCAGCAACTGAAAAAAAATTGAGCGAGTTGGCAAAGATGATTTTGGCATGCAGGAGTAATAATTTTATTGCCATTTGTGACACAGTTTGGGAGGATAGATGCTGTTAGGCTTTCCTGTCTCCTCAGGTATGAACTGTAGTTAAGAGTATTTATTCTCAGTTATGCCTGGTGGAATGTGACACTTCATTTGACTGTGGAAGCTACTACTACCCCAGTTTATCATTAGATTACTATAATACATGTTTAGATTATTCTGAGACTGAAGCTAGTGCTATTTGCAGCTGGTGCCTTAGTACATTAGGAGGTATATTGCCTATAGCTGCTTTAGCACTTTTGTCCTGTAATCTATATTTGTTACCACTTCTGTACTGATTTCTGTCTTAAAGGCCAGTTGTTAATCCTCCAGGCAGGTTGCGTGCCTTTGGAGTTGTTGCAGTGAGTTGGGGTGCTTTTATTGTTATGCTTGATTGCATTTGGGTAGTAGTGGTATATGTAATTGATTATAAATAGTTTGCAAAGATACATTTGTTAGTTTTAATTTTATAAAGTGCCTGTAGTTCAAATAAGCTTCTCTATGTGATGTATAAGTTTATGGCTTACACTTTCTCTGGAATAAGCGAGTAATAGCCATTCTCAGATAGAATTCTAGACTAGAAGGAATGCTGTGATAATTATTATGCATCTATGTGTGTGTGTGTTTATGTTGTGTGTGTGTGTGTGTACATGTCTCATGATGGGGTATTAAAATGTATTTCTTAAAGAACGAAAGCTTTTAAGACTCCTAAACCTGATAGTAATGTTCCTTCTTAAATAAAACCTCCCACCATAGAATTTAATTTGTGTAACAACATAATTGTTTTATCTCATGTTATAGAAAAATAAATAAAGTTGGAATTCAATATAGTGGATGGGCAAAGGAAGACTCCCATGAAAAGGAGCAATAATAGGCAGGGAGTTATAATGTACTTAAATATTATTAAATAAGAAAGCCATTAAAATATCATTATGGGTTACAAAGCAAACCATAAATGAAAGGAACTTCTAAGGCAATAATCTTTTCTCTTAAAAACTTCCTGTTACACAAGGAGTCTATGACTAAATAATATAAACTTGAATGGCTCTTTCCATCAATGTAAATTTAGGTCTTTTTTGAGAATTTAGTTTATTTACAGTTTTATGTATGAACTACACGTGTTTACACATATAATATAAATGTATATACATATTATATCTTTTTTTTAAATTGATGTCAAAGTTTTCATTCAGTAAGTCTGGGGTTGTCAACCGGGGGTATGGGCACCCCTGGGGATATTTGGGAAAGTCCTAGGGGGTACGTGTGGGAGGGCAGGGATGGAGCGCTGCCGCCCACCACCCCATGCTGCTGCCTCCCAGAAGCAGGGCCAGGAGTGGGGGGAAGGAGGGCAGCAGCACCCCTCTGTGGGCCACACAGGCACCACCTAGATGTGGTGGGGGGAAAGCTTGCACGTGGATGCCACCACCAACCACCCCGCATTGCTGCTGCTCTGTGTCTGGCCACCCCGCCCCCACTCCTGCCAAGGGCACACTAATTAAAAAATGTTGAAAACCCCTGCAGTGTCATGAAGCAAGATGATTCTGTTATTTGAGAAAGTATCGCAGAAAATAATGTTCATCATCCTATATGTTTCCTATTGATCAATAGCTGTTGGTAAATATATTTGTCCTAGATTCTGAATAATATTATTTCTTTCCATGATCAATTTACTAAAACTTCAAAGTCAATCAGTTGAAGAGCTGTGAATCTGATAGCTAAATCTCTTCACTAATTAAAATTTGGCATCAATAATTGGCAGTAGTGGGGGTTGTGAACCCTCTGAGTCCAAAATCCAAAAATTGTGGTATTGTGGACTTGCAGAGATTTACCACCAGGTATTGGTCTATTGCATGACCCCACCTAGTGCCTGACATTACATAAACATGACAGACTCCATTAAGTCTTGAACAGCTGGACTATATTCTTATAAAATAGTTAAATAGGTAAAGTAAACAATAGGACATTAACAAACAATGGACATATATACCTATAAACAAAAACAAGCAATATAATACAAGCGTGTGAGAAACAACAAGTAGGGTACATGTACACATGTGCTTTAATGAACATTAGACTAGTTTAATGTACATTAAAACATCACTTAAAAACCATGGACATTTATACACATACTTTTTGGTTCTGTGATACACTGAATATCTGCAGCTTGGGAGCAGACTCAATTAATAGAGTCTGCTCTGCACACAAGCGGAGGTGAACTGTGCTCCTCTGCTCAATGCAATTGTATAAGTGACAAAATGCACATCTGCATGCAGAAAAAGGTGGTGGTGAGCTTTTGAACTCGGGCATCTTCTATGTGTTTTAATTAAAAACCGTGCCACTGCCATATTCTCAGTGCTGATGTGCATTTTGCCGCTTATACAATTGCAAACATTGCAGTACTGGGCACTTTTGAAAGTGCTTGGTGCTGCAGCGCTTGCATATGTAATACATGCTAATGTGCAGTTTCCTAGTACCTCACAACAGAGGCCATTTTTACACATGCAAGTGCCGCAGCGCCACGTGTTTTGAAAAGTGCCCGGTGTTGCAATGCTTGCAGTTGTGTAAGCGGTGAAACATGTCAACACTGAGAAAATGACAGCGCACTTTTAAACCAAAACACATAGAAGGTACTTTAGTTCAAAAGTGTGCTGCTGCCATTTTCTGCATGCTGAAGCATATTTCACTGCTTATAGAACTGTACATGGTGTGGCTCAGTTTGCCTCAGCTTGTGTGGAGAGCAGAGTCAATTAGTAGAGTCTACTCCGAAGCAGCGGATCTCTGGCATGTCGCAGGTCCAAAAAGTACGTGTATAAATGCCAGTGCTACTAGATTTAACGTGCATTAACTGAAGTGCGTTAGGATCACACTCTCAAGCCCCTCACAGCTGCGCCCTCCTTTTATTCTCACTGGTCACTCTATTCTTGCCTGTCACTCAGTTAACCAGTCATTCTGGCAGAAGCACTGTCAATCAACCATCAATCATTGCACATGGGGTGCTGACCTGGCTGCACCCCGACCAATACCAGGCACTGTGGGATGGTGGCGCTGTGATGCTGCTGCTGTCACCAGTGACCGCAAAATTAGTTTGGGGGAGGCTAAACCCTGTTCTCCCTGGCCTTCCACCACCTATGGCCACTGCTCAGTCCTACACGGTGCTTGCTCCTGTTAGAGCAGTGGTTCTCAACATTTTTTGTACCAGGACCCATTTGTAAACATCAATGGCCAGTCCTGGCCCAGTGCCCCTCACTTCTGACCCACTGCTGTACACTCCCAGGCCCCAGCTCTACTGTGTGTGGGGTAAGGGGTGGGTGTGTGGGGCATGGGAGGCTCCAAGCAGCTCCTTGCAGGCTGGGACTCTGCCAGCCTGCAAGGGAAGATCCATGGTTTCCCACATTTTTATCCTTTAAAGGAGAATCCATTTTTAAAGTTGGTCATGACCACTTCATATATTCTTGTGACCCATGGGTTGAGAAATGCTATGTTAGAGAAAGTAGGTCGTGGTGTGGCATGTAAAGGTATTTTGCTTGGCACATGTGTCTGGGTGGACAGTGGGGAAGGGGCCAGGTCTGTGCAGCCACAACAACTATCAGACCCCTTGTGGCTCTCATGCTATTTGTTCCTGGCACACCAACTTTTTACAAGTTGAGGCTGCAGGTGTTTTTGGCACTGCTCAAAAACGTTGCCTACTCCTGGTCTAGAACTCTCCCTCCTGACTCCTAGCCAAACTGAGCAGGCACCACATATTTCCTTAACTTCAAACAGACTTATAATCACAAATGTTTTCTGAGGGTCCAGGCCAGGTGACTCTGACTTCTACTTGCATGTTGGCAGAAGACTGAATCTTCAAATTGTGACCATGTAACAACAACAACAAAAATAGAAAGAAACCTCCCTTCATCGCTCACTCCAAGTTATTCCTTTTACTGACATCATCTCTTCCCAAATGGCAAAGTTAAATTATACATTGGAGAACGAGAGTGTTTTTTCTTCAAATTTTGTGTTACCAGGAAAAATTCAGTCAGTTTTTTTTTCTAGTTTTGCAGTCATGGTGATAAAATCTGATAGATAATCTTATTTGAAAAGCAGGAAAACAATCTAATACCTCCTGGCATTATAAGCTCCTTGAGCACTTTTTCTTGGGTTTAATTCATGTTTAATCACAAATATAAAATACTATTAGGAAGGCAGTCAGTAATGCAGTATACCTGCTGTGTAATGCTTTTCAATTCAGATCACACTTGGTTCATATCTAACACAGTATAATGCATTTCCATATATTTATAAAAATATTTGCATTTATTTTTATAGAAGTGGAATTCTAACATTTTTTAACTTGATTTTCAGAGAGCTACTATATGGTTATTTTGTCCTTCTGGTGACCCTTTCCCTTTGTGATTGTAATTTTTTACAGGTGCTTTTTGCTTCAGGGCATTCAGTCTTTTACACTATTAGCAGTGATGACATTGAATTTTCTAGCAAAAAAACTGACAAAAGATTCTGAGTTCCCCCTTTCCCTGAAATAACCTAATGGTCTATTATAAGTACCATAATCGCCATAAAAAGGAAAGTTAATGTTCACCCACGGTTCCTTAACAGATGTATCTGGCATACTACAGATATATTCCCATTTTATATTAAGAGTGCTTGCTCTCCCTCACTTAATGTGCAAGGAATATATTGAATTATTTTAGGGGCAAATCTTGTACTTATGGAAATCAATGAAAGTCTTTCCACTGACTTCAATTAAACAAATTAAGCAGGGAATTTGGTTGGAATTTTCAAATAAGTTCAAAAGATTTGGGCATACAACTGCAATGGTATTGTAACCAGCTGCAATTTTAGCTTTTTAAAAAAAATTCACCAACTGTATTCTCAAATATTATCCAGCATTTATTTAATTACCTATGCCTTTTTTATCAGTCACTTCCTAAGATGACAGATTTCACAGGGTAATTATATTCTATATACTTCAGTTTATTTAAAAAGTGTACTGCTTATCATTAGAATTGAACATGATCTTTTATTATGCTGAATTATTTTATACAGTACATAGGATTGTTTTCAGTTAGAGCATTAGTCTGAGTAGTGGTGCGGGGGTGGGCTCCCCACCACTGCACTCACTCCCTAGGGAGCTATGGGGGGGCATGTGCTTGCAGTGGGGATGGATGTGGGCTGGGGCTTCTTGCATCGCGGCCTCCCTCCAGGGTCTCTGTGGCCCAGTGGGTAGGATCTGGCATGGCAGGGCAGGGAGGCTCGGTGCCACCTCCAGGGACTTCATGCTGCCTTGGCAAGGTTTCCCGTCTTCCTGGCAGCAGTGGGGATGGAGGTGTGGAGTTGTGCCATCCACTGCTGCTGGATGGACAGAGATTGACTTGCCAAGGTGGCATAGGTCTCCCAGCAGTGGCAGTGAGCCTTTCCACCCCATTGTGCCCTGCCATACAAGGTGCTTCCTGCTGGGCCACAGAGACCCTGGGGTAGGCGGTGAGGGGCAGCAGGGAGAGGACTTCACAGCCCCCAGCCACCCCACCATGGTCCCCACTCCACCCATGCCACGAATGGGGGAGGGGGAGACGGGCTCTGTGCTGTGCTTCACTCTGCCCGCAGAAGCCACTGCCTCCCATGGGTGGCAGCCAGTGCTCAGGTGCTGCTGGAGGGAGGGGCAGGGGCCTGCAGACCTGGGTCCCTGGCCCTTTATCCCTGGCAGCTCTGCCAGTGCCCTTGCAGTGGCTCTGGGTGTAGGGTGAGGGGTGCTGGCAGCGCTGGGGGTCTGTGTGTTGGGAACAAGGGGTACCAGCAGAGCTAGGGGGTTGTGAGTTGGGAGTGAGGGGAACCCACAGGGCCCAGGGGGCTGTGGGTGGGTAGTGAGGGGCACCGGGGGAGCTGGGGGGATCAACATATCAGGGCTGCCCAGCACCACAAAACAGTAGAGGGGGGACAGCTGCAGCTGGACCTGTGTCCTGGTGAGCAAAAGGGGCAGTGGTGCTCTGATTTTCCATGATAAAAAACCCAAAATCAAATGCCAAAATGTATAGGTATTTAGAATCCCATGGCTCTCAGCCTCTCTTCATAAGGCCTATTCTTCTGCACTCTGATCATGCACATGGCTCTCTTCTGGACTCTCCCAAGCTTCTCCACATCCTTCCTGAATTGTGGAGCCCAGAACTGGACGCAGTACTCCAGCTGCAGCCTCACCAAGGCTGAGTACAGGGGGAGGATGACATCCTGAGATCTACTTGAGAAGCATCTGTGGATGCAAGCCAGAGTTTGCTTTGCTTTACCAGCTGTGACATCTCATTGATGGCTCATGTTTGTCTTGTGGTCAAGTCTTTAGGCCTTGATGCTAGTGAGTTTAGCACTGCTGAGTCTATAAGCATGCTGTGGGGTTTTTTTTCCCAAGGTGGAGCACCTTACATTTGTCAGTATTGAAAGAAAGTCATCAGGTTTGTATCTGCCCACATTTTCAGCTTATCCAAGTCAGCGTGGATCACCAGCCTGTTCTCCGGTATGGACAGTCTACCCCAAAGTTTGGTGTCATCGGCGAATGTAGCCAGTCCACTCCTGACACCAGTATCCATGTTGCTGATAAAGACATTAAAGAGAACAGGTCCAAGGACGGAGCCTTGAGGGACACCACTGGTCATGGAGTGCCATGATGATTTGCTTCTGTCGACCACCACCCTCTGAGTCTGGCCTCAGAGCCAGTTTTCCAGGCATTGAACTGTGATGTAGCCGAGACCATAACTGGCCAATTTTTCCAAGAGGAGATTGTGGGACAGCAGGTCAAAGGCTTTTTTAAAGTCCAGATATACGATGTCAATCTCTTTTCCCTTGTCCAGGTGATATGTCACCTGGTCATAGAAAGAGATGCTGGCTGTCCCTCAGGATGTTGCTATCAGCCATCTTGTCAAGAATGGGCTCTTTAATGATTTTTTTGAGAATCTTACCAGGGATTGAGGTCAAGCTAATTGGCCCTCTCTGGATCTACTTTCCCCCCTTTCTTGAAGACGGGCACTACATTGGCCTTTTTCCAATCTTCAGGTACCTTACCTGAGTGCCAGGAGTTTTCAAAAATCTTTGCCAGTGGTTGACCTATGACTCCTGCCAGCTCCTTAAGTGTTCTGGAGTGCAATCCATCGGGACCCACTGACCTGAAGATGTCCAGCCTTTCAAGGTGTTCCTTTACAAGGTCTACACTAATGTCGGGTATAAATTCACCCTCACCGTAATACACACACACACACACACACACACACACACATATATTAGGCCTGTGTGAAGTGGCAGGTATTCAATTCAGATTCAGATTAGGCCAATTCAGAGGGACAATGATTCAATTCAGTGATTTGAGTCACTATACTACTCCACTTTTACCTGCTACATCCCCTTTCCCCCCCACCTCCCAGCTTGTCTCTCATCCCCTCAATTTACATTTTTACTGACTGGCTTTCTTGCACACATACTAGCCTCTGGCTTCTTTACTATTCATTCAATCCAGGAAGAGCACACACCAACTGCAGATGCTTCCTCAGACTGATGAAGAGTTTTTAAACCAGAAAGCTTGCTAAGGTATATTTCTCCAACTATTCAGTTGGTCTAATACAAGATATCAGATTGACCCAAAGAACCTTGTATGCCTTATGTGTGGGATGAATGCAGCAGGGATGGTAGCCTGTAACAAGGGATGTTCCCGGTGCCAGTTAGATCTTGACCTGCCCACCTGTTTTTGGGCCAACTCCATGCCCCTCTTTCACCTGCTACACTGGATGGAAAACTGATATGGATGTTACCCAGGTGGGAGGCTGCCCATTTAGGCCCCCGATGTCTAGGGGTGACATCCATTCTGCAGCTCTGTACCTTCCCTACACTGCAGCCCATACCTCACAGATTGCATCCTTCACTTCCTCCAGCTGTGGTCTCCTCTCTGGGACCTTTGGCTCCTCCTTATGCCTTGGCCCAGCCTTCAGGCCAGTTGGAATCCTGAGCCTCTTGCTCTGGGCATTCTTTTGATCCCCTTTGGGGTCCTGGGTCCAGCATGGATCAGTTGAGGGTACCTCAGGTCAGATCTGAGCTGCCTGCCTGTTTTCATCCTCACAAGTCCACTGCAACCAGTAAACCTCAGGCCTCTCAAAGATCTTACAGGTCAGGGTTTTCCCCAGCCAAGACTGTGCATGTGTGTCGTGGCTGGAGGTTATCAAGCACCCTCTACCGACCTTTCACCAGGGAAGTTTGTGATCCTGGCATTTCCTGGGGCTGCCGTGCCATCGTCAGTCCCACCAGGCCTCCCTTCCTTGGCAGGGTGCAGTTTTAGGTCATGCCCAGGGTCTGGGTTCTTCTTCCTTCCCCGTAGCCGCAGCCCATACCTCAAAATTCATCTTGGCATGGGAGGTCAGCAGAGACATGTTCTTCCCTTGCTGGCTGGTGATAAACTAAACTGCTGCCTTCAGCTCTGAGAGCTGGGCTAAGGAGGGCATTGCCAGCTCTGAGGGTCTCAGTGCCCTCAAGGAATGGTTTGAGGACCACCAAGATTTGGGAGATAGTATCCCACCCTGCTTTTTTAAGGGTGCCACTGATCCCAACCTCCTCAACCAAGGCCATCTTGTGGATGAGATGAAGTGCAAAGCTACCTGTAGCCCTGCCTTCCACAGCTTCTCCATCAAGTACTCCCTGCATGCCTCATACAGGGCGGGCACCACTGTCCTTTTAAAGTTGGTGCATGTGGGCACTTGGCAGGATGGGGACATGAGTGCCATGAGCTACCTGAACCCTGGATGCTCAATGAAGGGGAAGGGATGGCCATCCAGAGCAAGGATCTCCCCTATTCTCTGGGTGACCTTCCTAGCCTTGGGAACATGCCCCGCTTTGTCCCCACCTTTCTCCCACTGGTTCAGGGTGGCCTGCCTCTGCTTCTTGGGGATGGTGGCTTTGGAGTAAAAGGGGGAATTCTTTTTGGGCATGCTCCGACTTGTGCCAGGATGAGGAGGAAGAAGAGCAACGGGGTGCTGTCTCTTGAGATGCAGCAGCATTGCCACGGTGGTGAAGTGTTACACCCCCTTGCCCCGGCTGCTTTTGGCAGTGCTGGCAGGTAGCATACCTGGAATCATCTACCACCTCAAAATGATCCCACACTACACTACCCACCTGCTTCTGGGTTGAGGGTGGAGATCTTGACTTATCTCCCTCCTCACCAGGCAGAGGCACAACAACAGGAGGAGCTGAGCCACATGTTCCCATAACCTCCTCCAAAGTGCCTTCCAGAGGAGACCTGCCTCCAGGGAACTTTGAGGGATGTGGAGCACAAACTCAGATTCCCCCTCCTTCCCCAGAATTTCCTTTGCTATGGCCCTCAGCTCCTCTGTTTCCAGATCCAGCTCCTTCTCTGGTATTGGAAGGCTTATGCTGGGAACTGAAATTGGGGTGGAGAATGCCATGCTGCTACTGCTCTGTGGTGTTAGTGGTGGTGGTGCAGGCACTGCTACCACCTCCTTGCTCCCACTAGAAGCAGAAGACTCATCACTGCCAGGAAAGAGGGTGTGTCTATGTTTGTTGGGGTGGAGGGGTGAAACTTGTAGCTCTCCCCCTACACCCTCTAGCCCCTCTCCCTTCCCTGCCAGAGGACCTGGCTTCTGCCTTTCCAGCATGCTTCATAATGTTTTGAAGTGCTGCAAAATTTGTATGTGTCTTTAGCATAGGTTGTGCTTTTCTGCAGTGCACAGTGATGACACACTTTCAGGGAAAACACAGAAGAAGAGAGACTAGCTAGCTACCAAAAGACTAGATTGCAAGTCAGAGCCTTTCAGGCACTGATTGTCCAAGAGACACAGCTTACAAAAGGCACAGATCACTCCACACACAGCCTTTATGTGTTGTTTCTACATCCCTCCCCCAGAGCACTGTGATTGGATGGGAACTCAGGGAAAGGTCACAGTCACTGGCCAGCTACAAGTGTCAATATCAGAACAGTCTTCAGCCCTGCCATAGTTGCTGTTTCCTGCAAGCCTTCTGAATCTCTGAATCTTTCTGAATAATTTCTGAATTAACTTGGAGGCTTCTGAATCAATTCAGACCTCTTACTGGGTCTCCTGATTCAGTTCAGATTTTGGATTTTTAATCAGTGAATTTGTGTGTTTTTATTGGAGAATTTGTGATTTTTTTAAACAGAAAATGCCAGGATCCCTTCTTATGAGAATGGATAAGTGTGTGTATATAATATACATACGTACATACATATATGTGTGTGTGTGTGTGTGTGTGTGTGCAGGTGCAGGCATGCATGCATGCAGAAGAACAGACCACTTTTTTGACAGTGGATCAGTAATGCACTCTATATTGCTATAAGTGGCTACTGAATTTTCATGTTTAATAACAGCATATTCTTTTATATCCTGGTATTAAAATCCTTTTATAGTCTAATAAAATAGTCTTATTTTATATCTAGTGTTTTTTGTCAAATGAAACCTATAATATATGATATATTTGTCACATGAAACATGTTTTATGTGACAAATAGTTTTGTCTAATTTTATATCTAACATCATTTTGAGAAAGAAAATATTTTTCTGGTGGGTTTTTGGTTGTAGCTGTGTTGGTCTAAGGACATGGGCAGGCAAGGTTCTTTGGGTAGATGTGGTATCTTTTATTAGACCAACTGAGTAGTTGGAAAAACATTCTTTGCAAGCTTTTGGGTGCAAGGGTGATGGCGTCTGAAAGCTTTCAAATAACCTTTTTTCCAGCTACTCAGTTGGTCTAATGAAAGATATCACATCCACCCAAAGAACCTTGCCTGCTTCTTTTTTTTTCTGGTATACATCTTTACATTATTATTTAAGGATGCCAGTGAGGATATTCTGCTGCACTGATTTTGCTTATGATTTCTTTGTGGAAAACTGACCGTTGAAAGTAAGTATGGTTCAGTGCTTAAATCATATACCTTAGGTTTGATTTTTCTGTTCTAAACACAGACTTACTGACTGACCTTAGGCAAGTTACTTAATCTTTCAGTCTCTCATTTTTCCAACAGCTTAAAATAACTGCAGATCAGAGCTCAGTGGTGCTTGGGTGGTTTTAGGATAAGTATATTAAAGATCATGAGATGTTTAAATAATGACAACTGTATTGTTACCTAAGAACATTAATCTTCATATGTATAGCTGTGTCTCTCTTTCAGGTCATATTTTCCATTGTTCTTCTTCTTGTGGAGTCAATCATGTCCATGTAATCAGAACTCTTGGGGAAGTTGTATCTTTTATTAAACCAACTAGATAGTTGCAAAATATTACTTTATTTGCAAGCCTTCAGGCACACACACCCTTCCCTAGGCATAGGAGTGTTCAAAGGTTGCGAAATTTCTCTCAGGTGGAAATGAAAATTCAGATTTTACAGAAGAGCTGAAAGGTGGTGTAAGATCTCCCATTTGGAAAAGTTCATTTTATGCAAAATAGGCTCAGCTAAAAAGTAGGAGCAGAGTGGAGTATTTACTGCAGTGTCTGATGACAAGCGGGATGTTGAATTATGCTTCTCTCTTATTATGATGTTTCATATTTCATAGCAGGATGGGTGATGGAAGGCACTCATGGACAAGGAATTTCTCTTGTGCTGTGGCAACTCTGTGACCTTGCAAATTTGGGTTGAAAGAAAAGGCTGGAGCAAGGGTCTTCATGCCCATGTAATTTCAGTGTAAACACTACTACTATTCTTATTGCACTGGTGTCTGTTGACTACACAGTACAACAGTGAATCAAGCCTCTAAAGAATATGGCTAGGGAATTTTAAAAGCATCTATTTGTTTTTATTTTCCTTTATATACCCTAATTTTTTTCTGTTTGGTGTCACATTCATGGAGCATCTTGTTTTCTCCTTTTCTATGCTTGCATTTGTGATATTTGATTTGAGTGGGATGCCCTGTACTACTTTGAATACCTTATTATAATTTCTGTATTAAACCAGTGTCTTGCTATATTAAACTAATCTAATTCTGGAAATTGAAGGGGTTACAAGAAGTATGTACCATAAGATTCTGACAGAAGATTTATCACTATATTATTTTCTATATCTTTTATATGAACATAATGTGGAGGAAATAATCATTTACCCTAACTCAGTAAGAAAAGAAAGGAGGAGGTAATTGTATTTTAAGTGTTGTCTTATGACAGTAAAGTTAGTTGCCACAGAGGCATGGGGCACATCTACACGTGCAAGCACATGCACTTGTAGCAGCTCAAATAGAAGCGATGCAAATTTCAGCCAGGGCTTTTTACCCCAGTGCATGTGCTTGGACATGCACTTTGGTGAGGAGCAAATTATGCTACTTGGGGTAAAATAAACCTGCCTGGGTCCTCCCAGATCTGCAGCCAGGGGGAGCTAGAGCCTGGAGCCAGCACCTATGCTGTCCCCAGCAATACAAAAAGCTGCCTTGGCAAGTAGCTCAGGGCTACTTTCTCTCAGGAGCTTTTGGAGTCCAGGCAATTGGTACCTGAGGACAATACCCCTTGTGCCAGCTGGACTTCTGAAGCAGCCCTGAGAGCTAGGGAGCTCTCTACCCACTGTAGGGGTCTGGCAGTGGGGGCTGCTGCCTGGCTGTGACCTGCTGTGCACCTGCCAGACCTAGATTGGGACTGCATAGCCAGTACAGGCATCTGCCCCTCTGGGCCAGCTGTCAGTGGGTTGTGGCTGCAGGGTTGGCCTCTGTGCAGCACTACTGCTACGTGTGACCCCTGCCTGGCCACCTGGGCAACTATTGCCCGGAAGATGTTCCGGGTATGGTGGCCTGCTTTGTACTGTCAAAGCATATCCTTCTGGCCCCATCTAGCCAGGAGGTCAGTCACAGTCAGCTGAGCCCAAGGTGCCAGCTCTGAGCAGGCAAGGTCCTGCCACTGGCTTCCCTAGCAGGAATTCTGGTGTTCTTTATTAGAAAACTGAAAAATCCCTGATAAAAAAATCCCCAAGTCACTCTGTAAAATACCCCCAAATCCATGCTTCTCCACAATTGAAACAAAAAGACCACTATATTTATAGAGAGAGAGAGTGAGAGACAGAGAGACAGTGATCAGTTGGGCAATGTTTTATTCATGTAGCTACAGTGTTAAAGCAATTTGAAAGCCTACCAGTGACTCTATCACCATAATAAAATGAATTCTAAATATCTATGTTTTGCTGTTGCCCACAGGAACCACAGCCCCTCCCACAGGTGCCAAATGGCCCCTGCATGGGCTATCATCCCCCTGCATGGCACATGTGGCCCACCCCCATTTGCTCCCCCAGACCCCCAGATTGATACTCTGCCTGGCCCCATCCCCCACTGGCTCCTGCAGCCGCCCCACAATGGCTGCCACATCCAGCCCAACCCCCTCTCCCCCAAACTCCCCAATGGCTGCCCCACCCAGCCCCAGCCTCCACCCCAGCCCTCCTGCTGGCTGCCCCACCCCTGCAGCCTCCAGCACTTCAAAAAAAAAAAAAAAGAAAAGAAAAAGCCCCTACCCATTGATCAGGGACTGTGTGGGCTCCAGGGCTTCCTGGCAGAGTTCCCTTAGGCAGCACAGGATAGCGGGAAGTAGCGGGGCCGGGGCTGGGGCTGCTGAAGCTGTCACCTGGCCCCGCTGTGCCTAGTAACCCAGATGGCAGCTGTATTGCTGGTAAGTGCTGGTGGGGGGGTTAATTGTGGGGATGCTGGGGGAGCAGTGATCCAGGGGACTTGGGGGGTTGGGGCCAGGATGGGCAGTGATGGGGGAGTGGGGCCAGGTGTAGCAGCCATCAGGGAAGTTTGGGGGACTGGGGGGATGGGATTGGGTGGGGCAGGGCAGAGAAGCCATCAGGGGGGCTAGAGGGTGGGTCCAGGTAGGGTAGAGATCTGGGAGGTGGTGGAGGGGATGGGGCCAGTGGGACAGAGATGGGGGGATGGGGAAGTGAGTGGGGCCAGTGGGGGTCCCCCCATGGTCCCCTCCTTCAGCCCCTCCAACCCCCTACTTACCTGCAGTGGAGCCTAGGTCCATCTCCCTGCAGCTGGCACACTTTCTGCCCTGCATGGGCAGGCAGCATGCTTCAGCGCCAAGGCAAGGGCCAACCATAGAGATGCAAACTTGCAGCAAGGGGAACCTTTTTCTGTTCCTGCATCTGCCTCTTGCAGCATCTCAAAAGGATTTCAAAGTTCCCCAGATGTCAGCAACCTTGGAGGTCAAGGGTGGAGACCCACCCCCACAATGGGGTAGGTGAGATGGGCCAGTGGTGTGCCCTGTGCCCATGGTGACCTCTGGGGATCCCTCCCCCAGCCCCCAGTGACCTTTTGCTGCTCTGAAATCCCTCCTTTTGTATTCTTTCTTCTCTATTGACTCTTCATTTCCAGGTACCATTGATTGGTTTCCCTGTGGGTGTCATGCTGATATTTGGTTCTGTCAGGCTATTCCTTTGTTTCTATAAACCCATAACATGCATTCATCATAATCTGGACATGCCTGGATTCCTAATTTGGTCATGTGACCAAAACCAGAAATCCCAGAGGTTTTGTAGCTGGGCACTGTGACCTGGCACCAATGTAGCAAGTCTATCTTTGTTATGGGTTTTCAGGGAACAGTGTGTTCAGGTGTTGTATGTCTTCAATTTCCCAGCTTGTTTGTCTGCTAGTTTCCAACACAGTGGGTCTTGAAAGCTGAGAACATGAAACTTTGTCACAAACAGATTTTTAGAAACCAATTAAGCCTTGCCTTTCCCTGGACAATTGTTCTTATGCAATATCTATTCTACCTACAAGCCAATTCCTAAAAGCAAATCTCTAAATATAATTTTCTAGCCATCACTATCGTTTGCTTTTAACCAGTAATCTCTTTGCCTACTTCCCCAGTTAATTCTATTAATATTGCATGACACACTGCAAAAGAAACATGTTACTTCCAAATCTTTACTCAGTTCTCTCTCTCTCTCATTTAGTATATTTCAATATTGACTTCATAAACACATTTTTTTTAAAATAGGGCTTAGACATTTTCTTTCTTTCTTGTCCATTTTGTTGAATTGCAATGTTTACTTATTCTCAAATGGAGCACAGAGTTAGTGGTGCTGCAACAAGGAAGTAAGGAAATGCAAACCAAGATGCTAACATTGAAGCCATGATCAGTTTAGCTTACCAAGCTTACTTCAAGGACTTCGTGTTATTAAAAAATATTAATTGTTCTGTATATGAATATATTTATAACATCTGTGGTAACTAAACTGACTGTTAGGTGCAGTCGAATTAAAACAGTAAATCTGACATATTCTCTTACACCTAGGGGACATTGTTACAGGAATTGCAACATTACTAGGGAATTCCAAATTATATGGGTTCAGTTTTGCAATTTTTACTGGCATCATTAAGAATAATAATACAGTTCTACAAACCCCATCACATCCATAAGACTAAGAGGCTGTATCTTTTTTTACAATCTCATATTTCTTCCTGGTCTCACATAAGTAGGGAGAGTTACAGCAAATTTATGAAATTATGCTTTCCACATCCTTTCAAAAACTCACCAAGGTGTTTTATTGTTTCACTGAGGAACCCATTGCAACATCCATAAGTAACACCACCAGCTTATACCTTATTCTGCTGTTACCACTTACCCTGAATATCACAGTAATTTGAAGTCAAAGATTAAGAATATTTCCCCCTACTTTTTAAGGACTGTTTCATAATATATAGAAACATTCTTATGCTTTGTTGAGTTAAAAGATAAGAGATAATGAACTGTATTCATTCATTTTTCCTGATTGATTGAAATTGAATTTGATACAATTCATTTCCATTTCCCTGATCAGGAAAATATCTTGTACAGTGTCATTGACAGACAGACAGATTATCTATCTAGGAGCATCACGTGTGCAAATATTATGACACTATGAATATGGCAAGATTCTCCATTTAAGTTATGAGTTGCATTTAAAAATCAGTACTTCTTACAATTTAATGTCCATAAATCACTGGTACAATTTTCAGAGAAGCTATGTGCTGCCATTATGTATATGTAATATGTATATGAATGCATGTGTGTGAGGGAGAGGAAATGCACATGTTTTGTATGAGTTAGTAAACTAACCATAAAAGGGATCTCCTAGGCTATTGAGAGCAGTGGCATTTTCATACAGTGCCACTACTGAACAGCAAAAGCAGGAAAGTAAAAACAGATAGGGGAAGAGGCACTAGCAACAGCACAGATACTATATACAGGATAGATTGTATCGTTAGGTATAGGTAGGGAATGGGCATGGAAGAATGGGACTGAGATGATGAGTTATTTAAACTGTGATGACCTAAAAGTAGCTCTTGGAGGCCCTGGGATATCTGCATTGTTTCCTCAGTATATTGAGAAATAAGCCCAACCCACCCAGGCCTACAAATCACCTTTCACCGCTGTGTTGAGGCTCTGCTTTAAGATGGCTTGAATATGGTGCTAGGAGCACTTTCATAGCAGCTGCAAAATCTCCACTCTCCTAAATTATAGGCCAGGACATATGCCAATCATGCATAAGTGGGAAAGGGTTATCTCTTAATAACATGCCAGGTTTATTCAGGAGGTAGCATAAGTCTGTCCCTTTAAGAGGGAACAGTTAACCCTGTTGAGATAGCCCAGGTGCAGGACATATGGATAATAAGAGTGTCTCACTGAAAGTTTAAAACCCCAGGTAAGAGCGCAGAAAAGCGAGGGTACAATTTTTAAGCATGAGGCAAGCTGTGAGCAAAATAAGCTTGCTACCAAGGCAGGGCCAGGCTGCTGTGCTGGGATCAAAGCCAAAGGCTTGCCCTCCTAGGGCATTTATACATGGGCTTCAGGAGCTCCTCAAATGAGCTTTAAAAATGCCATAACTGTCGTTTTTCAGCAGGGAGACACTGATACACGTGATGCTGGAGTCCTCTGGAGCACAGTAACTACCACGCTCCTGCAGACTTGATTAATCGAGTCTGCTTCAATGTGTTGTAATTATAGCATGTTGGAGCAGCTTTGATGTACATGGAAAAGTATCCCTTCTGCTCCAAACATGGTAGATCAGTTTTGTTTTGTTTTTTTATTTGTTTATTTGTTTCCTGCCAAAAGACTTTGCTTTATTTGGGAGGACTGGCTGATTTGCTCCTCAGGGAGAAAGACCAGCTGACAGAAACCAGCAGGCTATGTAAGCCACTTACACAGAGCCTCTTCCTTGCTGTAAGATATTAGTAATTCACCGATGGCTTGTACCAACACTAGATTACCATCCATGTCAGCTTCTCTGACCACCAAAGCATAGAATGGAAAGAAGCAGAAGTTTCATCCATGTTCGGCACCTAATGTCTCCCTCCCTGTTCTTCAATGGATATAAACAGAGACCTAAACTTGCTTACTTCTGTAGATCAAAGTCCCCACAGCTTGTATAGAGACATGAGATAGGATTCTTACTCCCTTTTACCACCTTAGATAAGCACGTAGCCTCAGGCAAAATCCAGCTATTAGTAATCCAAAAATGTTACAATTTTAATCTGAATATGAATTAATCACACTGATTTTGGAAAGAAACATTCTGGATTTATTACTTTTTTAAAATAAGATATTTCATTCTACATAAACATGGCAATATATTCTACTAAATGGAACCCCAGTAAATGCAATGCACCTGATGGACCATAATAAATCAATAGGAAATGTTTCAGTCTACTGGGCCTATAATCCATGAACTAAATATGTTTGAAATATCTTAATCTTGGAAGAGTTAGATATTAGCAGCACCATGGGAGCTATTATGATCTGGTTTGCTGAAGACATTGCTCAGATTCATCAGATTCAGGGCCATTCTAGTCCAATGTATAAATTATAATTTAACCAGTATGATATTCTAATTACTTGCTTGCTAGCTTCATTTGTAAAGGCGTGTTAAAAGAGTCTATAGCAATACACAAATGGTATGTGACTGCGTGCTCTGCATTACACATTTTTCAGGCCACAATATCAGACACAGTGCTACAGATGGGGCATAAACTATGATTGGATTGATTTTGTTGGTTTAATTTACTTGATTAAAGCAAAAATTATTTCAGAGTTTTATTTAAATTATTTTGAACTTTGGGCTTGGGGCAGCTTAACATAGATCTGTTTTATCAGTTAATAAATACATTTATAAATTTGACTATGGATTTAAAATTACTATAATACATTTAAAGAAATGATTTCCAAATCGTCTGTGACACGTTTTATATTAAAATCCTTACATTACGTTTACAATGCAGAAGGGTGATTATTGAAAAAGAGCTTTTAAACCTTGTAATTATAATCAGGTTATGAATTACATTCTCATGTAATTACAATTTTTGATTAGGGTCTTTTATGCTACATTCTTTCCTAATATTACAATTTAATAATGAGCTCCATAAATTGCTATCTAGTTCTCATGACCTTTATTAGATGCTGGGTCTGATATCAATGTATTGTGAGTGTTCTTTTAAAATGTCCATTAGCTCAATATGTGTGGACTTTGTCTGAATTCCATTAGTATTTCTTCTGCCAATCTACATCTATTAAGAGAGTGGGATGTACTAAGTGGGAGTATAGGCTATTTGATCAAACTCATGTTCAGAAATAGGATGTCAGGGATTGTCCCAATAAATCTGAGGAATTTTGGTCAAATGTTTGATCAGTCTAGTCAGGGGTCTGATTTCAACATGAACAGACAGGAGGGAGTGGCTGGGAACGGTATTTTCTCTTTTAACCATAATAAATTCCTTATAATTATGGAGTCGAACAGACAGACAGACACATACATACACACATATCTATCTTAATAGGCTTTGGGATTAAAGAATGTAAATTCTAATACCTTCTGCCAACTGAAAAAAAAAGAGAGAGAGGTAGGTAATAAATTAGAGAACTTGACAATCTGCAGAACAATAGTGCTGAAAATATTCTTGAATTGTATGTGAAAATTCTTAGACCTTTTTAAAATGTTCCTTTTATATTTGCATGCCACATATATTTGGATGATCAAATTTAATGTACAAGGACATAGACAGAAATGGGTAGAAATTAAAATTTTAGTTTACAAGCATGTGTGTTTGTGGACAGCAATTTTTAAATGTGAGATTTGAAATAGATTTGATTAGAAAAATGGTGTAAAATGGGGAATATTTCTTCAGAAGATTTCTACTTTGGGGTGGAAAGTAAGAAACTGAAATATTTCCACCTCAAACCAAAATATATTTATTTAGAAATAAATATGTTTCCTAGGAATTGAGATCCAGGGTGCCTCCAGCTGAAATCCTCTAGACTCTCTAGACTACATTCTTTATACCCCAGGGGAATTATGCACCCATGCAATTTTGTGCATAAAACATAAGATTGTGCATTATTACATACTTTTGCATAATTTAACCCATGCAGCCTTGTGCCTCTACCTCTGTGGGTCTCCCAACGCACCAGCTGGGAGCCCCATGTGAGGGCACCAAGCATGGTGGCATGTAACTGGACAGCTGGTGAGTGGGGAAGGGAGCTCCTGCTTGCAGGAGGGGGATAGGTGTGGAGGTATGTGTGGGGTTTGTGGGTGGCTGTGGGCACCCCACCTCATGCTCCCCCCATGGTGCATATCCCTTGCCACCCATGGCAGCAGCAGCAGAAGGTGAGCCATTGGGGCAGTCATGGCCCCAGCAGGCAGAGCCCCCTTGTGGTACATGGCTCTGACTGAGTCCCAGGGGCTATGCATGGCAGCACAGAGCTGGCCTGGCCCAGTCGCTGGCACATGCCTTTGACCCAGATTCAGCTGGCTCCATGCCAGCATGTGGGGCCCATGGCACTGCAGGTAGGAGCCAAAGAGCATTGGGCTGGGTTGGCCAGCTCCGTTTCTCCACATGGGAAGCCACACATGGAGGTACAGAGTGCTGGAAGTGCTGGCATACTGAAAGCCTCATGTGGAGGTAAAGAAGCTGCCTGGCCCAATAGTACATGGCTTCTGCCTGCAGTGCCACGAACCCCATTTGCCGGCAGGAAGCAAACCCAGTCTGGTTCAAAGGCATACACCCAAGTTTCTATGAAAAGCAGAAATTTAATTTAGTCAAAATCCTGTTTTTGCATGAAAAACAATTCTGATGGAGATTTTTAGACCAGCTCTAGGTTTAAAGGACATGGATAATATATTATTCAGTACATTAGGGAAACAGGCTCCAGCAGTTCCTTGACACAGGAACAATTACACAAAATTCAGAAAAAGATTCTAAACACAATAGAGGGTGATCCTCCCCCTCTATGCGGCACTGGTCAGGCTGCAGTTGGAGTACTGTGTCCAGTTCTGGGCGCCACACTTCAAGAGGGATGTGGACAGCATGGAGAGGGTCCAAAGGAGGGCCACTCACATGATCAGGGGGCAGCAGGGCAGGCCCTATGAGGAGAGGCTACGGGACCCGAACCTGTTCAGCCTCCACAAGAGAAGGCTGAGGGGGGATCTTGTGGCCTGTTATAAACTAGTCAGGGGGGATCAGCAGGCATTGGGGAAGTCACTGTTCCCCCGAGCACCGCCAGGAGTGACCAGGAATAACGGTCACAAGCTGGCAGAGGGTAGGTTTAGGTTAGATATCAGGAGGCGCTACTTCACGGTCAGGGCGGCTAGGGTCTGGAAGCAGCTTCCAAGAGAAATGGTGCAGGCCCCTACCCTGGGGTGGTTTTAAGGGTAGGTGAACACCTTGCTGGGGTCGTTTGACCCCAGTACTCTTTCCTGCCATGGCAGGGGGTTGGACTAGATGATCTCCTCAGGTCCCTTTCGACCCTAGAAACTATGAAACTATGAAACAAATAAGACTATGTTTACAGTTACTTAGTGTGAATGTAATGGAAAAGTACATGCATTTTAAATCTACTACCCAGCCAACAATCTTAGAATTGCCTTAGCTGTATAAGGATGATACAAAAAATAAAACAGTAGAAGTCACATATAAAAACAAACATAAATCTGAAAGACAAAACAAAACCAAAGTCATCATGGGCTTTTCACAGACTTCCTATGAACAGAAAAAGATGCTAAATGCACTGAATAAATTATTCACTGTGCATTATACTCTTAGCTCTACTAAACATTATCGCCCAGATTCATGCATCCTATATTAGCAGTAATTGTTTCTAATTTTATATTAACCTGTTTCTGAGACCAGAATCTGACTCAAGAGTAAATGTGCAAAATGCAGACTTATAAAAAAGCAACATTATTTATGATTTTGGAAATATCAGAGTCTGGCATTGAAATCTATAAAGTAATCTACCTTGATCAAATATTTGTTTATCAACACCCCGCCTCACGCCCCACTAATCCTTTTTGATAAGAGAGCCAAAGCCAGAATTTTGCTTAGACATAATACTAACTGTAACTAAAAAACTTACATTCTGAAATGCAATGGCAGTTGTAAAGCCTTGGTGTTTTTACTGCAATTTAGCTAATAATTCTTAAGATTTATTATCAAGTCTATATCCAAGCTACATTGTGTCCTGAACATCTGATTTATCCAAAGAATTCTGTAAAAGTTGTATAAACAGTATCATATACCTACTAATACAGCAAATGCTGACACCTTAAAACTCAAATGGGTCAAACAGTCTCAGTGAGTGGCCTAATGAAATAAGTACCATACCCCTTCAGAGTCAAACCTGAGATTTGATTAACAACTAAAGAAGGTTCTATAATAATCATACGACTATCTTAATACTACCATATTAGAATTCCTATATGTTTCTGAGATTGCAAATAAGATGCAAACCTCTCTGCCTTTCCCTATAATTAGTAATCACAGTAATACCAGTATCAAGTGCAAAAGCAGAGAAAAGGCTATTTGTTTCAAAATAGCCTTGTTTAATCATCTTATGATCTCCTAGAATGATGAGACCTTTTAGAAAATCATTAGTGGAGCTGCCTTGGCCAGAGTCTTAATTAAACAGTCTATAAATATAGGCATTTCAACAGAGGTGTAAATTGCATCTAAGGAGCTTTCATTTTATTTTTTAAAGGTACAGCCATTTAAATATGTGCCCTTTGTATTAAAGGGATCTACATTATCTGTCAGATTCTAGCAATTCTTCATTCATAATTATTCTTAAAAGTCCTAAAAAAACTTATTAATTTCTTAAATATACAAGAAATTAGGCCCAAAGCCAATATAAAATATAGGTACCTAAAGTGAAATTTAGATGTAATTTAAGTCCAGATAAACCTCTGCCTAACCACATAGATGCATGTTTTCCCCTGAAAAAAATGACTTAAGTGCCTAGCATTCTGGTACTCTACATTCCTAAAGATACTAGTGCCATGACTGAACTAAATGTCTCAGCATCTATCCCATTCTGAGAGACATTTTGATTCACAAACTAAGGATGATATTCTAGTTTTTCCTGGCCATCTAACTGACCACTATTTGGTCATACAGGAAACTCTCGCTATTTGTGGGTTTGGCATTCGCGGTTTCAGATATTCATGAATGTGGAACCTGTATTTTAAATACACTTTATACACTTACAGGAGCTTCTTGGGAGTTCTGTGCTTGCTGCTGCCATGCTTCTACTGTCACTGCCATGCTCCCGCTGTTGCCGCCATCGCCATGCCCCCTCACCCCTGCCCCCGCTCCCTGCTGCCAGGGGCACTGCATTCATGAACGCAGTGCCTTATTCACAGATTTTGGCATTTGCAGGGGATACGAGAATGTATGCCTCACAAATGGTGAGGGTTTCCTGTATGCTGCAATTTTTGGCACTTATTTGTAGCTAGGGACTCTATTCCTGACCAAAAATCTACCTGTGTGTAAATTACCACTTATACAATGAGGGAGGAAGCAGAATGCTACCCTAGGGCCACATCCACACAAGTGAGCACATGTCTATTGTGGTGTCTCAAATTAGTTTGACATGCTGCAGGAGGCACAGCACAAATGAAAAAAATGTTTGCAGCATGGACTCTATTTGATACTGGGAAATCCCGGTATCAAAAGAAAACATGCCAGAAAAAAGCCGCTCAAGGAGTGTTCCCCAAAGCAACTGAAGGCTGAGTCCCCCAAAAAGATGCTCTAGTACCTGGCCAGAGTGTCTCTATGCCTGCCACTTACCTCTGCTGCTCCAGTACACTACCTCAGCATGCTGGAGGAAATAGAAGTGGGACAAGGCTGGCAGCAGTGGCTCAGACCCAGACTCTGTGCCCAGTAAGCAGGAACATGGGGGTGGAGGGGACTTTATGGGCACATAGAGGCAAGATCTGGCCCAGCCCCTGATGGCCTGTGGCTCCTGCCTGCAATGCCAGGAGCCCTGCATGGTAGCAGGAGTTGACCCAGTCGGCACCAGGGGACAAGACTAGCTCAGTGCACCACATGTAGTCCCTAGGTCTCAGGCAACACTGTGTGCTGCTGTGGGGCTCCGCATTCAGTGGACCATGAGCAATGTGAAGGCCTGCTGCTGGCTGCTGCAGTGGGGGGGAGGGCTAAGCATTGTAGGGGGGGCAGGTGAGGGACCCATTCTTCCCACACAGTTCCCCCCATGGCCACACCCTCAACCCCTCCATGAACCTAACAAGAAGCCCCACCCCCACAAATGACCCCCACAAACCCCCAAGCACATACCCAACCACAAACCCCACACCCATGAACACCCAACAATCCACCCAGAAACCTCAAACCCCCACACAGTCCCTCACAAGCCTACTCATCCCCACAAACCCCACATCCACCCCTATGCCCCCACAACCCCTTACACCCTTTTCAATTCCCCCACAAGTCCCACCCCACCCCCCTTCCCCAGCCCCCCAAACTCCACATCTCTCCAAAAAAATCTCACACCCTGCATGCCCAGCCACCAGACAGGACTGTCTATCTGGACCTGCTTGTGGGAACCATGGCTTCAGGTGTAATTGCCATACTGCAGCCCTGTACCGTGCCCACATCAGTGCTGAAACATGTGGCCCTGGCCTGCAGGGGGGCTCCTGGTCCCAGGAATCACTTCATGTGGTTGATGGACTGGGGGTAGGGGTGGAGGTGGCTGGGTGATGGATGGTGGGGTGGAGGGACTGAGGTGGCAACAGGGTCTGTGGATGTATGTGATGGGCCAGGGTTGACAACAGGGCTTTGTGTAAGAGAGACATGGGGGTGGCAAAAGGGTGAGCACTCTGGGTAGGAGAGGCCACCAGAGCCAGGCATGGAGCCCTGCTACCCCTCCACAGTAGCCTGTGAACAGGGAGGCTGGCTTGGAAAAGAAGGGGTTTGGCCAGCTCAATCCCTGAGCCCCAGTCAAGGGTTTTCCAGGAATGGCATGGGGATCACTGGGGCCTGGGCAGAGGTGCAGTGAACAGAACAGTAAACTGTTCTGCTCAAAGCCACAAAGCAGCAGGTGGCATAGCTGCAACTGAAGCCATGTCCTGGTGCTGCTGCTGGAAGGGAGAGATTGGGGAGCAGGCAGGATCTGCAGGTCAGGAGTGAGGGGCACTGGTGAGGTGTGGGTTGGGAGTAAAGGCCAGGGTAGGGGCAGGACACCAGCATATCAGTGACACTCAGCACCACAAACCAGCTGTGGGTCCATTTGCAGCTGTCCCCACATCCTAGTGAATGAAAGGAATGGGGTAGCTCTGAGTTTCCCAGGGAAAAAAACAAAAAGAAAAGCAAATGCCAAAGTATGTAGATATTTAGAATGTATTTTATTATGATGACAGAGGCACTGGTAGGCTTCCAAACTGATTTAAAATTGTAAATATATCAATAAAACATGCCCAATTGATCTTTCTCTCTCATATTATATATATATCTATGTATATATCTATATATATATATAGCCAGATATATAGATCTATATATATATATAGAGAGAGAGAGAGAGCTGTTTCATTTTTGTGGCGGAATGCCGGGCTAGTGGTTCCGGCATTGCTTGGGGAGCCGCGGGCTTTACGGAGCTGTGCGAGCGCATGGCTTGTGGGGCGGGATTGGAGGTAGTTTTA
>NW_017728918.1:93212524-93219185 GCF_001723895.1 Crocodylus porosus | reverse complement strand
TTGGCCCACAGGGTTCACTAGTAAGCCCTTGCTTTCCATCACTGGAACTAGTCCAATGATAGGTGCGGCTGCCCACTAGTTAGTCCTAGGGCTGGTCAACAGCTCATGAACAGGATGAAAAATAATAAAACTGTAACGCGGTGAATCGCTGTCGATTGTCAGATTTTCGAGGCCTTGGTTTTCTCTGGGATATGACCAGGCGGGGAGGCTGAGGACTGGCTTACAGGGTGATCAGTCCTGAAGGGTTGTCCAGTTGTCGTCTCTGCTGTTTCCTCCTATTTTACACAATAGTTACTAGGTAGATTTTCTACATAAGTTTCGTTTCTGCAGGTATGACACTTACAGATAAGAAAAGAGACTTATAAAATGCGCATGTGTAGTTTGGTACAAGCGTGGAAAACTACAAAGCTTTCATTTTGATTAACAGCCAAGACTACAAGGTCACATAAATGTGAGAGTGCCGCGCGGCAGTTATACAGAAATAAAATAAAATCTTTACAATTTTAATCACAGAAGACCACAGATTTGGGGTATTTTAATGAGAGAATTTGGGATGGGGGTGCACCCGTCGGGCCTCGATCATATGGTCCCTCGCCACCTGGCCCTGGGACTTGATGATAACCTTTCGCCCCATCCCTTAAAGGCATGGGGCCATGGTTTCCTGCCTCAGGTGGTATTCTCCCCTCCTAATCCTGCCTGCTATGACTTTGATGGCATCTCAGTGGTGGAGGGGTCTGACCGTCTGATTCTGGCTACCCCAAGTCTGAAGCGTGATGTTCTTCGCAAGACTCCAACCTCCCCTGTACCTCACCCTATACCCAGCCTCGACAGCGTGCTACTGTTGTTGTCAGCGGACAACCCTCTCTATGTGTGGGGGTCCTTCTGGTTCCTGCTAGAGCCAGGAGGAGGACTAAGTAAACCCAGGCCCCCTCAACTCTTAAGCCCTCAGTAGCCCTGTCTCACTCCAGTGTCCAGAGAAAAAAAAATAACAACCCAACGAAAGGAGACTGGCACCACAATTGTTTGCCCCTTCTCAACACTCCCTAGATCACTATCCTGGAGCACCTAGTAGTGGCGTGCTCCCCCTAACCAACTACCCCTCCCCCTTAGGGCTGCCTTCCTTAGCCCATGGTGTATCCTCATGCATGTCCGCCTTTAACGTCCCTCAGCAAAGGAACCTTCCCTCGATCGGCTCCCACCTGAGTCCTCTGTCCCGGATGTGAGGGTCTTAACTGGCCCCTTGCTTGGCTACCTCTTTTCCCGATGATCCACCGGCCTCCGCCTCTGTTGATGAGGTCCCTCCTATAGGCTCTTTTTGTGGCCTGAGAGTTATATATAGCTGGGATACCTGGGTCCTTCTCAGTCCGGCGGCAGCATTTCTACATGGGAACAGATCAGGCCCCTTTTCTGATCTGTGAGCAGCACTCCCTGGCTCCCCCACCTCCTTGGTGGGTCCAGGGGTTCTTCTTTCGGTGCTCTCTCGCTGCCTCTCCTCCTCCGCTGCCTTGTTGTCTCCCCTTCTTATGCTTCTGGGCCGGCTCTCCTCCCCCTTTTTCCCAGCTGCTTCCCCTTTAAAAAAACCGTGGCTAACGAGCTGCACGGGTCCCACCGCCGCTTCCAGCTCCACCGTGGTTCCTGCAGCCGATAAGGAGTTTTTATTCATTCCTCCTTTCCTCTCATTCTCCCTGGGGTTTATTGTCCCCCAGGGTCCCCTTTTAGCCCTTCGGGGTTCATATCTTCCCCTTGCCCCAGGACAGGGTGTTATCAAAGAATTTGCAATTTTTAAACAGGGAACACCAGAATCCCTGCTGGTGAGGCAAGTGGTGGGACCCAGGCAGAGGAACCTGCCCAGGGACAGCACTAGGGAAATCAGCTGGAGGGCAGGGCAGATGAGGTGGCTGACCTCCTGGCCATTTAGGGCAGGAGGACACACTTCAACAGTTCAAAGTGGGCCACTGCAATGAACACATCTTTCAGACAATAGCTTCCCAGATGGCAGAGTGAGGGCACCAGAAGACATGACAGCAGTGCCATCCAAAGGCCAACTTTGCAACCATGGCCCACTGACAGCTGGCCCAGAGTTACAGGCAGTTCTGCTGCAGTGTCCGTACCACAGCCCAGGTGGCCGTGCAGTTCCCATCCAGGTCTGTCAGACATGCAGCCATGGGGTTGCAGGTGCAAGAGTACAGATGCTGTCACAGGTGGCAGCAGAGCACAGCTAGGCAGCAGGCCCCACTGCCAGATTGCTGACATTTAGGACACACTGGGCAGACTGGGAAGGGAGGAGGAAAGGGCAGGACACAGTTGTGGATCTGAAATCATCTCGCCTTGAGGACGGCATAAAGCCTGAGTATCCTACTTCCTAGATGAGTGCTGTAAATATAAGACAAGTATATAAAACACAGATACCACTACCAGCTGTCTCTTAAAAGTTGAGGGATTCAATGTCTATATTTAGAGGGACTACTCAGGCCTAACTAGTTCTGGGCCATGGTAAGCTATATTTCTTAATTTTGTTGTTACAGAGACTTGCATTTTTGTCTTATTATTAGTCTACTAGTTCTATAACTGTATTGAAAATGAATCATTTTTTTCCAGTGAGAGAGGCAAGTGTCCCAAATATTTTCAGTGGCATTACCTGCCACTAAGCCTCAGATGTAGACTTTGTCCATGAAATTACAGATTCAGAAATCATGAGTTTATTATTAGAAACAAAGAAATAGCTAGTATTGGGATGCACAGATTCCTGACTTGACAGATAAATGCTACATTTAGAGAAATAACCAGTATTTAAGCTAGTGCAGAATCTGGAAGAAAGAAATACTCATTGTGTTAAGAACTAATGAAATAATTGAGAATAATTGTATCATTCTCATTTGTTTAGATGGCAGAGTGAGGGCAAGAGAAGACACGAGAGCTGTGCCAACCAAATAAATTAGATACAGTAAAGACAATGTTTTTGAAGCTGAGTGCCTAAATTTTGTTAGGTAGTTAAGTATTAAGAACTTAGGAATGGGAAATATTTTAAAAAATCTCTTATGCATACAGCTTTGAAAATATTAACCTAAGCAACACATTATGTTCTCAAAACAGATGCCATCCAGCAGAACATAATGAAACTGAAGTCTTCATCAAAAGAAAAAATAAACTTTAACTGGAATGTATCAAGAAAGATATCGAAACTGTAGATACATTTGCTTCAGTCATGCTGTTTCCTTATACCAGGAGTTGTCAACTGGGGGTATGCGTACCCCTGGGGGGGCATTGGCAATGCATAGGGGGTGCACATGTACATGTGGGTACATGTGCACCCCCTGAGCTTTGCAGTGTACCCCCTGCAAAAAACCACCACTGAAATCCCCTCCCCTCGCCGTCAACACCGCCAGTGGCATCTGTGAGTGGTCACTGACCACTAGTCGGTGCTTGTCACCACCACTCCCACCGCCAACACAGCCAGTGCCACCTGTGGAAGCTCCCCTCTCATTGCCGCCACACCCTGCCTGTGGGCAGTCACTGTTCCCCCTCAACCTCTGAGGGCATGGGGCATTCACACCTGAAGGTACTTTGGAAAGTCCCAAGGGGTACACGGAAGCGATGGAGAGAAGCCACCAACACTTTTGGTTTCACTGTTGGCACTTCCAGTTTCACTTGTGGACTGGCCACTGGGGGGCCCCCCCTACTCATTGATCAGGTGCCAGAGGACTCCTGGCTTCTTGACCAGCTGCTGGCGGTACACTGACCAAAAAAGGTTGAAAACCCCTTATACCATACTATGAAATATCATATACCCCCCATGGCCACATCAAGATTAGCATGTCCATGCCTCTTGCCCCATCTCCAACCCCTTTCATATGGGGCAAGAGGCACATAAGGGAATGAAAAAATGTTCCCCATGCTGCAAGTTTGTAGTGTGGGGAGAAAATTAGACCCCTGGATATGCAGGGGTCTAAAAAAACTGAAGTTTAAAAAAACGGAGCATGGCATGGTCCCAGACCATGCCCTGAGGAAACCGGAGGAAACCAAACACTGAATCTGTCACCTTGTTACAGAAGGGAATCAGGGTGCTCTGACCTGATTTACTTTTGATGCATCCATGTTGGCTGTTCCTGAACTCCTTGTGATCCTCTAGGTGCTTAGAAATAAGCTCCTGGATTACTGGCTCCATTATCTTTCTAGGTACTGAGGTCAGTCTGACTGTTCTGCAAATTTTTTCATCTTTACTTTCTTAAAAACAAGCACTATGTTTATCCTTTTGTAGTCATCTGGAACTTTACCTGACCTACATGAGTTCTCAAAAATAATGGCCAATGGCTCTAAGATTACCTCAGCCAATTCCTTGAGTACTCTAGGTGGCATCCCAGTTGGCTTTGATGATTTGAAAACATCTAGGTTCTCTAAGTAATCCCTAACTTGTTCTTTCACTTATCTTTTTCCTTATCCTTATTGTTAACTGGACCCATCATCTGATAGCTGAATTTACTTGTCAAGATTGAAATAAAAAAGGCATCAGGTACGTCAACTTTTTCTATGTCAACCATCATTAGATTGATTTTTCATTTAATAAAGGCATAGATGACTGGTAAGGGGTGCCCGGGGGTGCATGTGCGCCCCCCCCAGCTGGGGCCAGTGCCCCCCCGATGGCCGACACTTATGCTGTTGGTAGGGCTAGTGCCCTCCCTGACAGGGTGCCACTGTCGGTGGCTTCTGCAGGTGCCACCCCAGATTCAGGAGGCACCAGTCACTCATGAACAATGGACTTACTTTTCTTGCTTTCTCTTCCTCTCATGGCAAGGGGTAGGACTCTGGAGTGCTTATTCCTTATGAATCCCTAATGAATGGGGTAGATTTTGGATTGATAGCCTGTATCACTTAGCACAAGCCAAAAGCCTGGGACCAGGTTATCTTACAGCTGAGTCAATGACAGGTAGGTGATGATGGCCTACGTTTTATCTTTATGTCCCTCCCTCTACCTTCTTCCATCTGTGTCTAGTGTTAGTTCAGTGCAGATGAAAATGTCATGTTATGCAGAAACCTCTTCACTATTAACATGAAAATGTTTTATTGTTATTTGAAAAAATAATTCAGAAAATAAAAATGAAAAAGTAAAGTTATTTAGAAGAGCAGGTTTATTATAATATTCATGTTGTTGACCAGTCCTTTTATCAAGCCTGTAGAAAACCATAGGGAATTCTCTAGTTTTAGCTGTTTGAATTCAGCATTTATTTAATGCCATGTTTAATGTCCTCTGTGGGACAATCTGCCTCTACTATCCTATTTTAGGATTAGGTTTTACCATTATAAGGATTTTCCTACATGAAAGGAGTTTCACTTGATTGAATAGTTATTTATTGCAGAGAGCTTAGTCGCACTGCTCAGCCGATAAAGGACCACCAGCCAACTTTCAGTGCCACCTGCATTCTCAAATTTCCATGTCTCTGTACTCAAATGAAAAACATTGATATGGAAAAGTGTGATGAGGTTTAATAAAGAGTATACTTCATTAAAGGGCTTTAATTATAGATTTGAAAGGGATATAACAGTTACTATAAAAATATATTATTTTCCTCCTTTTAGTGCACTATTTTTATAACATTAGGGCCTCTTGGTTTTTCTCTAATGCTACTTTTTTCCCTCTACTAATTTTGATTTGGAAATTCCTTGCCTCTTCTTTTTGTTAAGATGGTATTGTGGAAGTTCATGCTTTTAGGGTGCAAGTACTATACAGGGTGTTTATAAAGTCCTTGTGCAACTTTGAACTTTAATAACATTGGATATACACATGATAGAAGCAAACTGTAAACAGTGATTGAAAGCATAATTCATTACATTTTTTTAAGTTATGTATAGGGTAAGGATCACAAATACAATTTATGAAACCACTGAGCAACAACTGGCAAATGTTTTCTATCAGTTGGAAAATTGGATTGAACTATGTATCACGGAAAATGGCGGTTATGTTAAAGTCTAGAAATTTGCTGTATTGTGTTAAAACTTAATGAATTCACTTTCAGTTATCATTTACAGTTTGTTTCTATTATGTGTACATCCAAAGTTATTAAAATTTAAAGTTGCACAAGAACTTTATAAACACCCTGTATATTCAGCTTGAACCTTTGATTCAGATTCTGTAGAAACTACCACAGTAGCCATATGTATTTCTGGATATGGAATGACTACTCCACTGGCTGGGAGGATGGAATTTTACTGCATTTATCTTAGCTCTTAATTTGCTCTGCTATCACTTTGCTTCCTTTTCTCACATTTCATTTACTCTATGTTTCATCAGACTGATAGGGAAATGCGGAAGTATTGAACAATTAGGCTTTATGGAATGCTCTTTGTCCAGATGGGATTTTATGCGTAAAAATGCAACACTTTATGTCAGCTATTCTTAATATTCTGCCTAGCAAAATATCTTCTAGCATCACAGCAAAATTATGATAGGGCTTGTCATATATTGAATTTGTTTCTATTTGTTGTAAATTCATATAACATTATAGCAGCAGCTAATAAGAGTTTCACAGAAATTACTCTACAGACTTAAAAGACTAGATTCTAGTCCCCAGTCCTCTTTGTTTCCTTCCAACAGGGGGAACATTTGTTCACCAGAGCACTGCAAGGGATGACGAGGTCAAACAGTTATAAATTACTGCAAGACCGT
>NW_017728918.1:93208773-93212319 GCF_001723895.1 Crocodylus porosus | reverse complement strand
GTCCCTTCCAGCCCTGATGTCTATGAAATCTATGAAACAGCACATAGCACTCTACAGGGCAATTAAGCATTTGCCTATAGGGAGAAACTTACTGGAGATGAAAAGCTAACATACTTATCCCTGTGTCACCACTCATGTGGAAGTGGTTTTGGGAAGATCAGGCCAGGCATTAAAGGAGGTTTGTTCCTAAAGACCATTTCTATTGGTGCAATAGCCTTAAAGGGATAGACAGGTGGATCTGGCAAGTAGAATTGATGCCTTGTCTTTGTTTTGTACCATCCTACAGAATCCTGTGGTATTTCTAGTTTCATAAACATGTATAAAAAGCTTAGTATTTTAAGTCCAATAAAATTTTTCCACGAACTAGAAAAAATGAAAAGACATTCTCATGGAAGATATGGTTAGAGGCCAAGGGGCAAATTCCCCCTTCTGTTACATTAATGGAACACCATTTCTTGCAGCAAGCCCAGAGTTTTTTTTTGTGAAGCTGGACACTCTGTCAGACAATTCAGGTGTGTAACAGACTCAGAGGATGTAATTGGAATCCCGTCAGGGAATCAATATAGTAAAGAGTAGTAATTAACCAGATGTCAGCTAGAACAACAGAATTAATCTCTTTTTGATTTTCATTTAATAGGAAGGGAATCATGCTGTAGTAGCATTTTAGTGTGGTAGATTTTTCCTTTTCTTTTTTAGGAACTAATACAAGCCACAATTTGTATTTGCTGAATGTAATCCAACTGAATTACACAACTAGATGCAATCCAAAAGAGATAAGTACAGAGAGGGTCAAAATTATTAAATGCAATATGGTAGACTGTAGATAAGTGGTGCGTGGGAAAGGTAGGTAAGCAGGTGAATTGCTCTAGAAGAACATCATGTGGTCAAACTTCATGAGATGGAAGTTTATATGGAAAGCATTCCAGATAGGGAGTCTGTTTAAAGCACCTGGATCAGTGGACCTGGTTTACTGTGGGGAACAGGCTCTGTTGAGGTTTGAAGCCATTCTTATGGAACAGCAAGTATCCTGTAGAGAAGAGCAGTTTTTCAAGCTTGATGTGTGATGGGGGTCCTCTCTGAAATGGGAAAGAATCAGGAAAGTCTTGTTTTTCATCCCTCAGTTTCTTCCATTGGCAGGCTGACCAAGATTATTTATGTGAATCTTTCTTTCCCTTAGTGCGTGGAGAAGAGAACAGAGTTGTAGGTGGTAGGGAGAAGTTCATTCCCTCTTCCTTTTCCTATAGGAAAGAGAGGTGGTTAGCTGAGGTAGTCTCTAAGACCCTGTTTTTGACTGATTTCAGCCTAACTGGGTCAGAGAAGCATGAGCTTTAATAGGCAAGTAGGCCTACAAGTAGGTTGGATGAACTACAAGTAGGCTGTTCCCTGTTAAATTAATGAGTCTGAACCAGTTAGTCTCTACGGTGTCACTCTAGCCTGTCATGTGCCATAGGGAACAGGACATCTAAAGGACTTTTTTTTTCCTGTTCTAATGATTAAATGAAGCAAACTGGGGTTAATTTACCCCTCCAAGGAGCGTGCACATTATAACAAGTTATCCAGTAGTGACAAATTATTATCAGGAGTTTATAAAGGGGAGCGTGCTAACCATGAATTGGAACAATGGCAAATTAACCCAGTGATTAAACATTGCATAGGCACATTAAGCAGAGTTTTCTCTACTTACTGATGGTACTTTAACTTCCCTCCTTTTTCCTAGGGCGGGGGTGGAGAGGGGGAATGTGAAGGAGTGGGGAGGAGAGAGGGAGGAAACCTTGAGGACAAACCAGCCGTTAGATCCTATCAGATATAATTTCATCATTTTTGGTGCTACTCTACAAATGTTTTTCATTTTTGCCCATCCCTGCACACCTTATAGTTACTGCTTATACCTCTGCAAAAGTCTGGATAGGTGCATCTCTATAAAATATGAGTTGACAAAGGCTGTGGTTTCAATGCAAATTCCCTAGTTTAAAATTTGAGTTGATTTAATAAAAGATATCAGTTTTATCCGAAGAATCTTGTCTGCCTATGACCTTAGACCAACATGGTTGCAACATATACCCCTGGTTTAAAATAGCACTTTTGTAGGAGCTAGTTTTTGAGTTCATTTCAGTGGTATAACAAAAAGATCCTAGTTAAAAAAAGAAACATGATTCTTGATGCATTAAATAATTCAATTTTTTGTAAGTAGTTCAATTGGCCTGTTTGCCTTGACCTCTTCTGTTGATGTGTGAGAAACCATGGGGCATCCAGTTCTTTGCTTTGTTATTTAACATGAGTTGAGAATTCTAAATCTTATCAGTTTCATCATTTTCCCAGAAAAGGAGTAGTTATTCATAATATGTCCATGGCTATTCAATGGCAGGAAAGGTGTTGGCAACTTTTACATAGCTTTCTAGTTGAATTGAGCATGAGAACCTTTACTGCATGTTTTTATCGTTAAGGATTTTGGAGAAATGATGTCTGTTGAATCAAGTTGGAATAGACACAATATTCAAAAAGCTAATTTTTGATTTTACTGGTCACTGTTGCATTAGGGTATGTCTTAGAATTCAATGCTGGACTAGCAAGAAGACTTACTGCTGCAGACACAGGGGCAGGAAGAGAAGGTGTTGAGGTTAGTGCACAGAGCATAAGAATCAATTGCTAGTTTCTTTTAAAGGTGCAATTGTATGCACTCCTATTATGTATGGAGTATGAACAGTCACTGTTCCACCTGGGCATGAGTCAGCCTTTTGGTAATCAGTTTGTCAGCTGTGTCAATTGGGCACGTTTGAAACACAGCCTTATAGCGAACAGGGCAGAAAGTGCCTGTACACTACTCTTATCTCAGCATCTTGCCTTTTAATTTTAGCTCCTGCTTTTGTTCTTTCGGCACTTCTGGTACCTGATTATAGCTTCTCAAATCTGGCATAATTTGCAGGCTCTTGATTTTGGCTCATTGACTGTGGCCTATTCCCAACCATATCATTGGCATAAGGCTTCTGGCTTTGCCATTGTCTCCAACCCTAGCTGTGACCCTGCCCTGATTCAAGTCTCTGGACTCAGCTACAGAGACCTAACCTTTAGGCAAGACTGTCAGTGTTAAAAATGGAACTCGGGTCTCGGCTCTGGTATGCCAATGCCAAACGTTTCTTCTGGGCTATCACGAAATGCAAGATGACAGTTGCTACATAAAATACTCTGAAGTGAAAAAACATGTGGAAAGCCTTATTAAAGTTTAAGCTTCAATATTGTAACTTGGTACAGAACCAACTACCTATTCCTCTTGACTGCTTTTCATTTAAAAATCCTTAAGGACTGTCACGGATGGCCCCGCGAGCGGCCGTGAGCTCGCGAGCGCCCCCTTGCTGTGCCAATTAGGGTGGTCTGACACCCTCTACTCGCCCGCCACGTCTTTGCTGTTGAGGTTCAGAATGGGAGGCTGCCTACTTACACCTAATGGCACCTTGATGGTATCCCCTCCGTTCCAAAGTGGGGTACTCTCACCCCAGCCTTATGGGCAAATGCGTGCCTCCAAAACCTCCCCTTTAGCATGCCCCAAGC
>NW_017728918.1:93206143-93207898 GCF_001723895.1 Crocodylus porosus | reverse complement strand
CCTGTGGCATCCAGAAGGGTACTGCTAGCCAGGCTTTGGCCTAGCTGTTTATAAGGGCCTGGCCCTGCCCCCTCCTGGCCACATGACCTGCCTGGTTGTCCTAGCAACCCCCATCTGTGTTGCTCCAGGGTGCTTCAGCAGCCCTATTCCTCCTGCTAGCACCAGGCACCCTGGTGCCCTGCTACACCTCTCCCCTTCCCGGGGGCGTCTCCTTAGGAGCGGGACACGGGAGTGCCCCACGACACAACCTCCCCCCCTTAAGTTCCACACTCACCGGGCCGGTCTTCCATTTTCCAGGCAGTGTTCTCCCTCTAAAGTTCTTTTCTTGGTCTTTCGGCAGGTATTCAGCAGCGTATCCTAGAGGCGGAGGTTTTGAGGCGCCTCCTACCCGCCTTTTACCCAAAGGCGCATCATGTGGGACTTACTGGGGTTTACCCGCCACAGGTAGCCCCCCCACGTTAGCTACCCTTGGTAGATCGCCTACCTTACCAGCTGCTCTTCTGCCTGTTCCCTGCTGTCTCCACTCTCTTCTCACCCGCCTGGGAGCTTCACTCCTGAGGGTCTGTCGTGTCCTTGCTCTTTCGTGATCCGCCCGGATACCCTGGAGTCTTTCCCATATTTCCCATTGGGAGCTCCGTGCCTTTTGGGCATCTTCTTTTCTCCAAAACTCTACCCGGCCCTGGCCCATGTACTTTCCTCTGGGCCCTTTATAAATGCGCACAAAGGCCACCTTTCCAACTTTCTCCTCAATGCTCTTTCTGAGGGTTTTCCACGTAACCTGTTCTGGTATACCACGCATGTATAAATACGGTCTCTTCTCAGGCCCTAGTTTTTGCCCAACTAAATGCTCTTCCCTCTTCTGCTCATACGCCTGGGCTCCCTTTTCCTTTTGGGATGGCCTCACTTCTCTGGTCCTGTCTCCAATCCTCCGTTCACCTAGCCCTCGGTGCACGTCTATTGGTGCATCACCCCTGTCCTTTGGGCATAAGGTCTTCCTCCTTAGAGAGGCCTTCTTTATCTCTCCCTCTACTAGGCCCAATGACTCTTGCCGTCCTGAGCTAGGGGACATTCTCTCTTTCTTGCCCCGTCCTTGGGCCATCTTCTCCACCTGGGTTTCTAGTTGGCTCAGTCTTTGTGAGTGGAGCTCCTGCCACTGGGTCCACTTCAGCTCCCAGTGTTCTAGGAGGGCTGATTGGATCTTCTTAAACCAGGCCTCTCCTCGCTGGCCTTTGAGGCCTTCCTTCCGGGCGCTCCTCTCCAACCCGTTTGTCCCGCCTTGCTCCCTGTAACTCTCTGGATTCTGGTTACTGAGAGGTTCCTCCTTTCCCAGACCTTGTGAAAGGACAGTCTGGAGGTCTCTAATTCGTGCCTCAGTTTGCCTTAGGACTTCTATAAGCAACCCTCTCTCCTGGAGTTCCAGTTGCGTGGCTCCCACATACTCTGCTAGTTGGCCTTGGAAAACCCCTAACTTTCCCGCTAGGCTGTCTGTGTTCACCCTGGGTTGTGATTCCTGCAGACGCCCGCTCTCCTCTCTACACATCTCGGCCTCCTGGAACTGGCTGAGCTCCAAGGCCGCTCGGTTCTTTATCTCTGAGAGCTCTTCCCTCAGGGTTTGCAGTTCTCCCTGCAACTGACCCTGTTCCGTGATGAGACACGTCTCTTTGGCCTGACTTTCAGCTAGGAGAGCCTTAAGTGTCTGGGTCTGTCCCTCAAAACAGTCTTTTGCTGTCTGCAGACTCTGCACTTGTTCCCTTA
>NW_017728918.1:93188853-93206132 GCF_001723895.1 Crocodylus porosus | reverse complement strand
GTGGCATCCAGAAGGGTACTGCTAGCCAGGCTTTGGCCTAGCTGTTTATAAGGGCCTGGCCCTGCCCCCTCCTGGCCACATGACCTGCCTGGTTGCCCTAGCAACCCCCATCTGTGTTGCTCCAGGGTGCTTCAGCAGCCCTATTCCTCCTGCTAGCACCAGGCACCCTGGTGCCTTGCTACACCTCTCCCCTTCCCGGGGGCGTCTCCTTAGGAGCGGGGCGTGGGAGTGCCCCGCGACAAGGACATATTGTCTCTTTTCTCACATTAAGAAACCATACAATTAAGTTTATGAAATTGGGTGTATAATATTGATATAATATTGATAAATATTTCCCCAAGGTATAAATTGAATTCCTAATGTAAGTACAAATAATTTGAGGGCTTTGCACAACTTCATGTATAAAACACTCAGGCACTTCTATTACTATTTACTTTGAATGTTACTTATGCTACTTTTATGTTTTTCCACCTGATTTTTTATTTGGCCACTAATAATTTTCCCTTTTACCTGTTACGTTTTAAAATTTTTGTGTCATTTGCTCCTTTAAAATTGCTTAAATAATTGTAAAATAGTATTGTTATGTTAGTGGCTAGTATTTCACCTAAGTATAAATGAATGATTCAGATTCCAAATATGCAAGAAAATGGGTTTTAGCAATTGAAAAACTGTCTTCAATAAAAACTCTTTGTCTTTAAAAACTGTATTCCAGGTGTTAGATGCTAATGTATGAGACACTTTGAGCAAAGAGCTCAGCAGCAAACATGCTCAGGGGACAAATTCTATAGAAAGAATTATAAACTAATTAAATAGAGATCATGTTTAAAATAGTATGTATTGTTATATTTCCAAGTCAGCATGTTACATGCTCTTACTGGCTTTCATATATTTGATTTATCTCTGTTTGGTTTGGGGATAAGAGCAAACTCTTATATTATTTTTAGATGTATGCTGTCCAAATGTGTCACTCGGATTCAAGTCCATCTTATACTCTGTAAAAATCATTTAAGAGGTCTAAGTGCTTGCCTTTTTATAGGCAATATAGATGAATACATCTGTTAAGGATGATTGTTGTTGTAAGACCCTATGTTTAATTGTTTATAAATCTGCTAAATTTAAATTATTCAGACTGAAATGCTGAAATGTTCCCTGCTTGGTGTATTTCAAAGTTTCAGCTAAAATTACATTTTTCTAGAATAAGTCTCGGTTTTATCCATTAAAAAATTAGAACAATTTTAATGAGAAACTCTCTTACTTTCTCCATTTAGAGGGAGGACTTGAAATTTGATAGAGTAGCTGGTATTTTCTAGGATGTAGTCTGTATTGCCCTGATGAAAAGATGCCCAGAAGTAGCTAAGATATTTGTTTTTGAAAAAATCAGAGTCTGCACATATTCAGTAGGCACTTGTTACAGTTAAAGCTAAATTCTGTGTGTACCCTATTGCTTCATCCTCCTTCAGCCTGTACATGATATCCCTACAAAGAATCTGAATTCTAGGAATTCAGGTTCTGTGCAGCAATTTATCCATAATTGATCCTCCAAGACTGTGACTCAATCTTGAGGGTCAAATGGCGATGTGTTACAAAAATAGATACATTAATGGGCTTTTCAGGGACTTTAACGTACTTATGAAAGAAATCACACTTAGGCATGTAAATACACTTAGATGCCCAAGAGGTAGAACAGAATTTGACCTTAAGTCAACTTGACCATCTAGCACTCCTATACATGTGCCTGATGCCTGCTCTGATGCACTCTCATTAGAATGCATTGGAGCAGACTCGATTAATTGAATTTTAGTTCTACTCGAACGAACTTTAACTAAGTGCCCCACTGGCATTTTGAAATAGAGGACACTGAATACATGAGACACTGTGGGTGCTTTAATTAGAGAGGCTCCCGAGAACCACTCTAATTAAAGCACCCCCCCCACACACACACACACACAGACACACACTCTGGACCATAGGTAAAGACAACCCTAATGTTTTACCTTGAGAGTTTTCCCATGAGGTGAAAGATACTAGAGACATTTATGTTTAGTTTATTGTGCCTATGACCCCAGACTTATTTAACTGAAAAGAGTCAATGGGGCACATTTGGAATTTAAGCAAAGCTTCAAATGACTTATTTATCTTGCTTGGAAAAGAGACAGTGAAAAGTAAGTTATGAATGGAAACAGAACCATGCAGTCAGATGGTCCATGGAGCTGGATGAAATCTTTCTCCTACTTACTTGCATAGTTTTTTTTAAAATGATATTGCAACCGCAGCACCATACATAATGGTGGGTTTACACTTGAATAAAGAGTAATTGCAGATAATGGGTCTGACAGCATGGGGGGATTAGAAGGCTCAGCAGTGGTTTCATTACTACTGTGAAAATGCTAATTTAAAATCCAGTATTCTTTTCTTTGGCTAATGCCTAATTATTTCAGTGATGTAAAGAGTTAATTTCCAGTAAGGTGATTGGAGGAAGACTTGTTTGTGTGTGTCTGTGGGGGTGGGGGAGAGGGATGTGTGTGGTGTTTGTTTTGGGGTTTTGTTTTGTTCTTAAAATGGTTTTATTTTGGGTGTAATATTTTGTCCTGTAGTAAGGAGCTATGTGTTCAAATGGCATTGGGCATTTTAGGGTTCAAGTCAGGGTGGTAGAAGCATTCCTGATTTTTTTACTAATTAATTTGGACACTGGTGCTGAGCAGATGGTAGGAGACTTGGAAGATGCTTGAAATGGAAAAGGTGCACAAAAACTAGGGTAGTGTCTGGCCCTCTATAGGCTTGTAAAGGGGAAGTCTTTCTGCTTTATCCCATTCATATAACCTGCCCCTTAAAGAGGAGCATGTTATGAAATTATCTCTCCAATGATTATTCCATTATCTAGTCAATTATTTTATTAGTTATAAGGATAGCATATATATGGGCTCATAACAGTTGTGTTGAATGAGATTTTCACTTACAATCTCTCATAAAAAAAATTCTGAATTGCCAAGAGTACTTTCAATTTGCTATAACATTGCCATTTAGAAACTATTTTGCATAGAAATTAGGAAATTAAAATCTACCGACAGCCTCCTAGAACACGACTTTGCAAAGCACATCCTGATGGTCCATATAATGAGTCCCTAGAGGACAAAGCAATTCAAGGCAGACTGGTGGCTCCTTCTTAGGGGAATGAAGCAACATTTACTGTCATGTCCCAGCTGCCATTACTAATATTATGTTCTCCTCAAAGCAGTGTGTATATGTAGGGTGTATGTATATATCTGAGCCTTTCCACTTAAATATGTTGAAATACAAGGCCATTAGCAATAGCTAACTAGGGAATCATGTATATGTGCATGTGTATATATATGTAACATGTATATGTATATATGTGTATATGTAGGGTCTGTGTATGTGTGTGTGTGTGTGAATACACACACACATAAATTTGCTATATATATGTACAAGGGCTGTGTGACATTTTGCTAGCTGTTTCGTTTTGACTCTATTTTGACTCATTTGGATCTTGAAGAAGTGAAATCAAAACAAAATGAAGGACTTCAAAACAGCCTCAAAATGAAATAAGGGCAGTGAAAACATTTCAAAAGATTCAAACTGTTTTGGGTTTCGAAGCTCAAATGGACCTTGCCTGCAGGGAAACAGAAAGTAAGAGAGGGAGGGGAAGGACAGGGGAAGAAAGGGGAAAGACTGCTTATATTGACTGTGTAGCTGGCCAGTGACTGTGATCCTTCCCTGAGATCCCTTCCAATCCCAGTGCTCTGGGGGAGGGATGGAAAAACAGCATAAAAGGCAGCATTGTTTGGATTGGCCTGCTTTCTGCCTTTGGGTCTGACAGTTACTAAGCGGTGTCTTCCAGCAGCTGAGAAGTGTTAGATGATGAAGGCTACTACTAGCACTGATTTTAATGATTTCATACTTGCTAGCCCAGCCTAGCAAGTGGGATTCCACAATACCTTTTGCTTTCTTCTAGACCCTTTTATGTTATTATCATATTCATTGATTTATTCTTTTCAATTTTATAATTATATTGGATATTTCACTATAGAATTTATATAGGAAAGGAGATATATTTATATTTTATTTCTATACATTTATACCTTGGAGCATATACTACACACCTTAACAGAATTTATATAGGAATGCAGATACATTTATATATTTGTATAAAAAAAAGACACTATGAAACACACAGCTGGCAAGCCTTCAGGGAGGAGTGGAAGACGGGGTAAAGGGAGAGTTTTAAATCCCCCTCACTCCCCAAACTGAGACACAGCTTCTTTCTTACAACTAGCAGGGATGTGACTTCCAGAAAAAGCAAGGAGATGGGAGCAGTGCCAGTTTCACTGCCTGTGCCCAAGGCTGCATCCCATCCAAGGGCACCAGCCATAACCCCTCCCCCACCAGCATGACAACAAGCAGCAGCAGCAGCACCACCACCATGACAGTCTCCTCCACTCCTGTATTCATTTCCCATGCTGAGTCTTCCAGTGCCAGAGGAAGAAATGGAGCTGGATCTGGATCTGAGTGCCCTATCAAGGGAAATTTTGGGGGACAAGGGGGAATCAGCTGAGTTTGCACTTCACACCCTTCAAGTTTCCTCTAGAGCCTGGTCTCCTTCCAGAGGAGGCTGAGGTAGGGGTTGTGAAGGCAAGCAGCTCAGCTGAATCTGCTCCTTCTCTTGCTGTACTTCTGCCTGTTGAGGAGGGGGAAATTACGGAATCCACACATGCACCCATAGCCCAGAAGTGAGCAGGTAGTGTGGTTTGGAATAATTTTGAGCTGGCAGATGATCCCAAGTACGCTATCTGCCTACAGTGCTGCGCCCAAACCAGCTGGAGCAAGGGAACAAAACACATGAGCAGGAACATGTCCAAAGGGAAGTCTCCCTCTTGTTCCAAAGCTCCTATATCCCCAAAGTGGAGGCAGGTCACCCTGGAACAGTGGGGAAAAGGCAGACAGAAAGGGGGTGCATTACAAGGGTCAGTGAGATCATCCAGAGTGTTGGGGAGATGCTTGCACTTGATGGCCAACCCTTCTCCTTAGTTGAGCAGCCAGGGTTCAAGTGGCTCATGGCACTCATGGCTCCATCCTACCAAGTGCCTGTGATCACCACATTCAGCAGGGCAGTGGTGCCTTCCCTGTATGAGGTATGCAGGGAGTGCTGGAGGGAGAAGCTGCACAAGCCAGGTCTGCAGGTGGTCTTACACTTCACCTTGGACATCTGGAGCAGCCAGGGTGGAGATCACACCTACCTCTCCTTCACAGGGCACTGGTGCAACCAGTCAGGCTGTAGGTGGGCTCTCCTTCAAGCCAAGGTGATGGATGAATCCCACATGGCAACAGAGATCATGGGTACCATGAACCACTCGGTGCAGGGTTGGCTTATTGGGCAGGGTGAGCTCACCTGTGGGTTAATGGTCACACAGCCTTTATAGATACACATACATATATTCACACACATAAGGAAAACATGTGCCATATATATGAAAGGAAGATATATGAAAGGAAAACTTATACATGACATTTGTGTATATGTATAGGTAGAATGCCATGGGACAATGAATACATGCAGTCATATTAGTCTAATCATACATATTAATCATACATTAGTTTACTGTGAAAACCTTGCATACACTAAGCATCCATGTAATTCATGAATGATTGCACAAGGACAGAATTTGGCTGCATGATTTTATTATGAAATATTTTGCCAGACCTATGGCATCTAGTTTAAATTTTCACAGAATTTAAATGACATGGAACATCTGAGTCTTTCCACTTAAATATTCTGAAATACAAGGCCACTAGCAATAGCTAACTAGGGAATCATCAGATATACAAGACTAAGCAAATGGCCATTTTGTAAAGCAGATGTAGTAACTGAACAATATTAAATATAATCACATAGGGACCTTCACTTGATGTCAGTGACCCTTCACTCCCTCAACAACACAGACTGTAATTATCTTTGAACTGCTCTTGAATCTGTTTTCCTTACCCTGCATCCATTATAAGAGGGAAGAGAAAGGAAAAATTGGGAGAAAGAAAGATGCAAAGAAAAGGACTCAAATTTGCAGTCATAAAAACTACATAGTAAAGAGACTAAAAGTTCACAGACTACAGAGCTATACTGTGCTGCCCTTAGTGAAGCCATCTAGAGTCTCCTGAGTACATGAAGAATGATTAAGGATTGCAGGAATTGGTTCATAGATTGTAAAAACTGTTGAAACAAAACTCATGTAGAGAAGAGAGGGAAGACTGAGAGAGGCCTGAGGGAAACTTGAAAAAAGATATATCTGGAAAAAAAGAATCAGCAAAAGCCAAAAATCAAAAGAGACAGCTCAGATTCTCAGCAGAGCTTGACAATTTGCCGCATCTCAGACTCTGGTTCTGATAGGAGCTGAAGGTAGAATAATGGTTAATAAACACAGAAACATGACAAATAGAAAAATATATTCAGTTCAACTACAGCAGCAGATTTGAACAACAAAGCAACAACTGCAGTAGTTTGAAGAATCAATTGATGCTATTTTTTTATCAGGAGAATTAGGTTTGGTTGTTGTGAGGTAAGAGGTAAGGTATTTTTTTTAATGTCATTTTTATTTTTATATTGCTTTCAAGATGACAGAAATTTTACAAAAACTCAGAAATATGTTCCTGTCTGATCTACTAGTGTAATTTCATATTTCTTTACCTTGCATTCCTGTGTTACATTATATTATATATACAATTATACACACACACACAGACATATAGACATATACATACATACATACATACACACATACATACACATATATATTACAATATATTACCTATATTAATTCTTATATAAAATTCTAAAATAAGTAATGCTGTGTTGTATACCTCAATAGCTATCATCAGGTATCGGCTCTGATTATGTAGACATCTGTGTGTGATCCCCATTGGAATACATCAGGTAAGTAAACACAACCAATGTAAGTCAGCATAACCAACAGCACTTTCCACCAGGTGAAGGTCTGACTTAAGGCAGTTTTGCACTGGTTGATATTCAGTAATTAGCATAACAAATAAAATTGTCCAGCAGAAGGCATGGTGGCATGTTAGAGACTGAAGTCAGAGAATCTCCCTTGACAGATGCTATGAATGGGCTTGCAGTAAGTAGGGGTTCTAAATAGAAAGTTATTTGGATAAAAAGACTGGTTGGGGGGGTGTCTGTGGAGAAAAATGAAGGTGTTTTAAGTGGAATCAGGGTAAATAAGGCAGATAATCCATAGAGGGTCATAGGATTTATAAAAGCTAGTCTAGGTAAGAATGGAATTAGAATCTGTAACCTTTGGGCTTTGTTACACATTAACTTTGAGTTGCTCACATGTTGATTAGCAGGGATACTGATTTTCTCTGACAAAAACAAATCCCCAATTTTCAGATTAAAAAAGTAACTCAAAATCCACATTTTCCCATGATTAAAATGAAACGTCACTAATACATAGATGCATATATAATGGTATTTTATTTTAATCACAGAAAAAAATGTGGATTTTGGGTTACTTTTTTAAACCCCAGAATAGGGGATTTTTTTTTATCACAGAAAACCAGGATCCCTTTTGATTAGTGTGACTGCTAGCTCAAGTCTGGAGCTAGCAGTCACACCTTGGGCATCTATACATGTGCTCCGGGCTCTAAGAGCCTCTCTAATTAAAGCACTTGCAGTGTCATGTGTAATCAGTGTCCCATGGTGGTGGGGGAGCTTTAACAAAAGCTTGTTCAATGAGCTTTAGTTAAAGCTCCCGTGCTGCCATTTTGAAATATGGGGACGCTGAATACATATGATGTGGAGGCTGCTGGACAGTGCTAATTAGCATGCTCTAGCTCACAGCTGACTTGATTAATCAAGTCTGCTCCAGTGTGTGCTAATTAGTATGCATCCGTGCAGAGGTCCATCACATGTATGGGTGCCCCTTAAGGATAAAAAACCTTCTCTGACTGTCCTTCATCTGCACAGCTATGACTTGCCACTAGAGGACTGGCAACCAGGGGCCTGACTAGGAGTTACAGCTGTGAGTTGCCACTGCATGGCTGGTAAGACAGGACGGGTTTCTTTTCCTGCTCTAGGTAAGGGGGAGGAGGGTGTCTGAGAGATGGGCTGAGGCGGAGGTAGGGAGTTAATGGGATGGAGATGGATAATGAAATGGGAGATGGAAAGGAAATGGGAGGTAGGGGAGGATGTTGAAATGAAGGAAGTCAGCCACTGCAAGATAAAATAAAGGGGTAAAAAAAAAAAGAATTTAAAAGGAAACCAAGCGAAACTAAATTAAAGAATTAGTAATTTGGAACTGGGTGCTGGTTGTCCTTCCCAAGGTGGCTGGTAGTTGGGAGTGACGAGGGAAGGCACTTTTGGGGGATCTACTGCCCCGGCTGTAGGAAGAAAGCCCCAGCTCCTGGGGACCTGATCCGTCCCCCTACCTTGTTCCCCCCCAGTTCCTCCTAGACTACACTCCTGGACTCATCCATGTCCTGCAACCTGGCTAGCTAGCATGTGCTCTGCAGCCTGTTTGCACAGGGTTACACCCTGGGGAGTGGGTGGGGGATTTGGCTTGGTGATGGAAAGCTTGTCTACATAAAACAGGCAGGTGGGAGAGGGGACACTGCATCCTAGGACGTTGGAGGACTGCAACTTGGGCAGCTCATGTGCGGGGAGTGTCTACACATTAATGGAACACAAGATGGATAACATAGATCAGAGATAAACCTGCCCTGGAGTGGCATAACTTTAAGCCGCCTAACATGTGCTTAAAACTAGTTTCAGGTGGTAATGTGCAGACAATCTAGGGGTTAAGAGTGCCAGGAGACACCTAAAATTAATGTGTAACATGGCCCTTTGTTGAGACCATGTTTAGCACAGTTCAATCTGTAGATGATTTCTTGTTCCACAATCTTGTGTTCAAGTAAATTTTTAAAGTTTTGTTGTTTATAAAAGCTAGGCTGAGGTCAATGAAGGAATTTCCAGGGAGGTTAAAGTGTCCTGAAATAGGCTTTTGTGTATTTCTGAAATTGATGTAAAATCAGTGTCCTTTACAATCTATGCTAAACAAACAGATTTCAGTTATTTCCTTTACACACATTAAAAAAAATCTGAAAACTCTCAAAACAAATCAAGCTACTTTCTTTTCCCCCTGCCCCCCACCCCCAAAAAAACCCATGTGAAAATACTTGCAAATATGCTAAAGCATGGATCTTATTCATGCCTTTTCTTTAAAAAGCGTAACAGACTTCTTAAAGGACATGAATTCCATCTTAGGACCTGATCCAGTCATTGGCAAAACTTCTATCCCATAATGTTTGGCCCTAACATGACATTTTAATTTAGGCATTAATCACTACAACACTCAAACAAAAGCGCAGCACTTCTGAAAATCAGGTCACTCATCTAGGTGAATAAATGTATCATTATGGTGTCAAACTTATGCAGTCAAGTTTGACAATAATGGAATTATTTACTGTGTGATGGGTTTATCACAGTTCTTTTAATGAATCATCTTGGTACTTGCCAATAAGTGTGCTTTACTTTTACCAACAGTGTTAACCTGATCAATAGGAATAAACCAGGGATAAATGGAGTCCAGGAACTTAGTAGTCTAGAAGCCACCAAACTAAATTTTAAATTTTTGTTTTTGAGAACTAGGTTTAAATATTTAGTTATGATGGACTAATTTGTCCATCAAAGTCATGTTCACTAAGAAATCTTCCATGTTTTCAATGTTTGTGTGTGTATGCATGTATGAGGAGGGTAAGAGGGAAAGTTTATTAATGGAAAGGCTGCTACGTGATAAATATTATCTTAGAGTGCCTGTTTGGTTGTTAGGCTGACATGCATGTGACAGTACTGAGGTTTCAATTATCCACTTGCATCAATCAATCTTTTAGTTTCCAACACTGTTGCCTGCAGTAATGTCACAGCTTTTCTGTCAGACAGGAGAACTTTGCGGGAAATGTTATTCATTACAGCTGCAAATCTGTCACTACGCCTGGCATGGCTTGTTAATGACAACATTTATTTCAAAGAGCCGTGTTTCGCTTTGTTGCTGGAGAGTTGACTTTGTGATCGTAAAATATAATGAAATGCCAAGAAGATGAAGTGAATGAAGTTTGCCAAAAATACAGCTAAAGTGATTCAGATCTATTAACAAAAAATACACACACACAAATACACACTCAATGTTTCTTTGAGAGCATTTAATCACTTACTGAGAACACAAACATGTGCAGAGCAAGGAAGTCAGAGGTTAGAAAACTGTACAAGTTGCAGCATACCAATACCAGAAGATGGAGCTTATCTTGACTTCATAAATAATGTTTACAGAAATGGTCTTTTTTTCAAATTAAAAAAACCTATAATATCTGTTCAAGTGTTACTATTTAGATATCATTCCTCAGTCTCCAGTCAAAACACCTTTTTGGTTTCAGACAAAGCTGATGGAGCTCTGTTGGATTTTTCACAGCAGGAGCAGATGATAGACAGGCACACTTTTAACTAAAGATCTTCTCTGTGCAAAATGAAAACAGTGCCATACCACATACATGCACACAATGTAAGGAGCTAGTTTTGTTGGAATGGGAAGTAGGGGTGTGCGATACGGGGCCTATTTAATTTGGATTCATGTTCAGCCTGAACTGGGGACAGTGATTCAATTAGTTGATTTTGATCACTGTTCCCAATTTGATTCAGCTGAATCCAAATCTGAATATTCGATACCTATTTGGACAATCAGTGATTTGGACCTAGACACAGCTTTAAATGTTTTTTCTACATACCTCAAGGTATGCGTGGCTTGTGAATGCTGTGATGCTGGGGCAGATAGACCATCCCACAAGAGTGCGGGGTGGGGGGCAGGGGCCCTGTATGCTTAGTGGCAAACCCAGAAGTGGACTGGAAGTACTTTTGGCCCACTTCTGGGTCTGTCGGGGATCATGCGGGAGGCCCCCCCGTGCCACCCAGCTCAGCAATCAGCCACGGGGGGACCCCAGGTACCCCCCCAGACCCAGGAAGAACCAGTCACTGAGCTGGGGGAGCACGGGGGGGGGAGGGCATGCTCTCCAGGGGATTCAGCAGTGGATCAGAAATGGTTCTGGTCCACTTTTGGGTCTGTGGCTGAGCTCCCTGGGGAGCCCCCCATGCTTCTGTGTGACACTCCATCTACCCCAGCATAGTAGCATTCACGAGCCACCTGCTACCTAATGGTACATAGGAAAAACTTTTAAAGTTGTGTCTATCTCCGAATTGATTTGAAGCATTCCAATTTGATTCAGAGAGATTAAAAGGTCTCCTGATTCAATTCGGATTCAGATATTTGGCCACCGAATCGGGTTGAATCTCCATTGAATCAAATCAGGGACCAAAGCTTCACACAGCCATAATGGGGAGTGTGTCGAGATTATGTCAGAATAGATTAGCCTGCTCTAAACTCTGTGGTGAAACAACTAGACTCCTACTGGTACTTAACAGAGCTAGTTCTGTGATGGCTTACTTTTTGGTCCTCCAGGCCCCTGCTGGCCTGAACATGTGACTGCTCCAAACTTAAGCTAGCACTAACACCTCTCAACATTTGTGCAGCTCACAGTGCAACATGTAACAAGGCCCATACAGGAAACCTTTAATCTTCCATAAAGGCACTTAAAGTGGGAGCATTCTCTCATTAAAAATGGTATTAACCTGTCCTAAGTACCCCCTAAATATTTTAGAGTTATTCCACTGCAGGTAAGGATTACCTTTGATCTGTTTTGTCCAGGTTGTTTCAAGGTATCGTTCACTCTCCAGAGAACAAGCAATCAATTTTCAGTCCTCCAGAATCCCAGGATGAACTAACTCAAGCCACTCCACCTCTTTACACCCTACAGACCTCTGCTGCCTCCTCTCCCCTCAGTCCCCAAGCCTCCATGCTGAGTGCAGCCCTCTCTGGTCAGTGTATGGCCTCCACTCCCAGCTGTTTAGTGCTGAACAGCTGGGGCTTCAGGGCACTGAGATAATGCAACTGGGGGAAGCCTTCCATAATCCCCCTGAGCCAAAGAGGACTTGCAGGAGAGGCCCTGGGTGGGAGGAGGGACAAGAGGGTAGCCTCCGTCTTGACTGCTAGCTACCCTTTTTCTGGCCCTGCTCCTCAGTGCTGATTGGCAGAGATGTTTGGGGTTGGGGAGGGAGGAAAGGCAGCCACCCTTTTGTCTTCCTGCCATCTGGCACCTTCTTTTCCCGAGTAGACTATAAGGCCCTCCCAGGAGGGGAAAACTTAATAAAAACTTTTTTCTTTTTAGGGATTTGGTAGGCAGGCCCAGATTTTGCAGTTTCTGCAAAATCTGCAAAACCACAATTTAGGTAGGCCCCTAGTAATAGTATAGTTCTTGGGAGGAAAACCAGTCAGTAGCAGAAGAATCAAAACCAAGGAGATCAAAGAAGGAAGCAGTATTTGGAGGTAACACACCCAGAAAGAATAGCAGAATACACCTGAAAAGGCAGAACTACTGTAGTTTTATTAGGCAGAAAGGGAAGGACAAGTGTTAACTATATGTATGAGCTCATATTTTTACATAACAGCATCAAGTTACATAAATATTTGAAGTCACATAGGGTCCAGCATGCTACTTAATAACATTTACAGTAAGCAGTGGATTGCCATAGAAGTGCTACATAGTTAACATGGTGATGTTTATGGTACTTCAGCTGAAGTTGGCAGAGGAAGAGGGAATTATAAATAAGGTAGAATATGTGATTATACAGCCTCAGTTGTTCCAAAATTTTGTGGTAAGGTTACATTCTTCATTACAGTTTTTGTTCTTCAGGTACCTCTTCCCACAATGTTTCTGTATTCAGGCTTCTTACACTAGAGACGATTCAATGATTTCATCACTAGAAAAAATGTCAAGTTAATCTCAATTGGTACTCTCCATTTATGGAGCCAATATCTTGCTTTTACTTACTTGGCTTTGTGTTTTTTCAGCTTTGGTTGCCCAAACTTGACATATTCCAAAAATAAGAGATTTAAATACCAAAGCATCTGAAAACCTATTTTCATTATATACAAGCAATTTGGGTGTGACTTTTTAGTCAGGTAAATTTAGAAGCTACTTTTGAAATTATTCTCAGCCCACATTGTCTTTTGAGGTTCAACAAGAACTAAAAATTCTGATTCCTTAGGTGATATGCTCAGTCTTTGAAAGTGCAGGGAATGTATTATAAAAGGTGAAAAATGTGGAGTTTGGTTGTGTTTTTTTTTAAATCTGTCTTTCCATGGTCCTCACCAATCAATGGAGACTCCTACAATTTGACTTTAAAAATAAGCCATTGTCATTAGTAGGACATTTCCAAAGACATATGCTAATGTAAGAGAAAATTGAAGGGGGCTGGATGAATTACGAATATACAGAATAAAATTCCCAAATGTTCTACACACATTCAAAGAATTAAAACAAAACAAGAACAGTCTGTGTAGTTAGCTCATTGGCTGAAAGAGTGTTTTCAGGATACCTTGAAGCTTTTTAATGTATGGATTATTGATCTATTTGTCATTTTCTGAGAGCTCCAGATCTCAAGAGCTTTCAAGTTCCTAAAGCTTCCCTGCCCCCTCCACTTCCCTTCAAGAAAAAAAAAATGGACAAGCTGCATAATTGTTGCTTGCTAATTTTCCTAGGAGAAAAACATGAACTTGCATTGTCTAGACATGCTGATTGTAATCCATCAAGTAGTGATTAAAGAGTAATACTCTTCTTCATTATACAGAGGGAATGTTAAAGAGATCCTTGAATTGCAATTAGAATTCTTGAAACACAAATCATGCAGGGCCATAATCCTCAACATCTTTTCAGTGAAACAAAGGCTTTATAAGGAGACCTGTGTGGGTATGGGGAAGGTAAGCAGGATCTGTACAGTAGACTGCATAATATAATTTCCCCGCCCCATATGTCAACAAATCATATCTTAAAATGAACTGTATACTTTGTAGGCAGTAAGTTGCATCCACCCGCAATTTAGCATTCCCTACAGTTAAAGGAATAAATAAATACAATATTAATAAAGATGTAAAGCTGTATTTCTATGAACGAAAAAGCAAAAATAAGATTCTCCTCTTTTAAAGAAGATGAAGAATAGAGCATAATACTGACTCTGTGTTTTCACATTTACAGGGGCATATGATTGATTTTGCAGTCTATCTCAGAACCTTTCCTGCCCTGATTCCTAATTATTTAAGGGTCAACTACATGTCAGACTGTATAGCCTTTAATCTTAAATGAGGAACTGCATAATCAAGATGACTAAATTGTTAAGCAGGCCTGTTCCAGATACTAGATCTGATTTCACTATCCCCATGATTCTCTTGAAAAGTTTCATTTAAAATGCAACTACTTACAGGACTGTAAGTAGTTGTAACACAATTTGTACATTTTAATAGAATGCAGTGTTCCATACTACCTGTGTGAAAAGTTTTATTAGTGAGCTTCCCTTTTCCATGACATCTGAATGATGATCCCAAACCAATTAAATCCCAAGCCCATTAAAACTCCTCTTTATAATGTCTACTTCATGAACATGTGATGAAGGATGCTGTACATAGCATAGAATCAAGCACTTGGATAAGTTTCTTACATTCCAGAGGACCACAAGTACTTTCTCTTTGTAATATGAATATATGCTTCTTTTCTAATAATCTCCAAATGTAATAAAGGATATGATGGCATGCTTAAATATTAATGGCTGTTAACTACCTAGATTATACTGCAGCATGTGTCTAGGAACTCTGTTAGGTTATTGGGCTGCCAGTCACATTACACACGAGCGAATGAGCACTCTCTTTTGTTTCAACTTTATCATGGAACCAGAGGATAGACTTGGCAACTAGATTTGAAGTCAGTTGATAACATATTTACCAGAGAAACAGGTCACTTGCTTTGGGCACAAAACACTGACTTCTAAAGAACTGTAACTGAACTATCTTTTCAGGTGGAATGAAGACAAAAGTAGCAAACATAAAAGAGTAAGCAGCTCATCAACTGAAGCAAATCAACATACCTGAATGCAAACATCAGAAATCAGAAGCAGCCATATCATGTTCAAGAACTATGTTTCTCCTTTCAAGTTCTGAATTAAGCTATTATTGCCCAGCAGAGAAATCTCTTTCTGTTACATGATCCTTGGCCATCAAAGGTTGGTCTATGATTAATCAAAAAAAAATTCAGAGAATTAGGAAAGAGCAAATGCCTGATAACTTCACTACCATTCAGATGTCCTTCATCCTCACTTTTGTATGTATCAGCTGTTTCATCTTAATTAATGGGAATTCTTTTTACATTAAGGAAAAGAAATAATATGCCATAGGCCTTCCAATGACACCAAGGTCCATGTTATGAACTTGCATAAATACTTGGCTAGTTCCTGACTTGGTTTAGTTTTTCTTATACTTGTAGTACAAGATGGCGATGCTGCTCTATTACAGTGGCTCTTCCTTGGGTGCCCTGGTTTCATGGATAGTTAACATTTATGTCAGGGAATCAGTTTCTCTCATGGATATATTGAGTAAAACCATTTTTTACCATATTCAATAGCTGGGATCATTGAAACAATCCTTTACAACCAATCTCTTATAAAAGCAAGTTAGTTGTCAATGGTTAGCAGGATTTTTTTTGGTCTTTTTCTTCAGAAGGATGGAGATCTTAGTATGAACTTTGTATAGTCCTGGAGGAACAATCTAACCCAGTTCTTGGAAATCCACTGTGAATCTAGCCAAGCACCATAACCATTTTTCAATCCTTTGTGCTTAGAGTATTAAAGTGTGCACCAGAGGACATAGCTTTTGCGTGCATAGAAACATTCAGGGTAGAGGTGCATCACCAGTCTGATATCAGATCAGCACTGATATAAAGAAAATTGACTATTGGAAATCAGCCTGATGTGGCCAATAATGTGGTCAGCAAGTAGGCGGCAAGCAGCACAGCCCGGCAGCATGGAGAGCTGCATGCAGCTGGTAAGTCTCTTGTGGTGGAAGGGGAGAGGGGAGGGAAGGAGCTTGATGGGGAGGGCAGATCATGGTTCCTGTAGTGAAGGAGGGAGTGGAGCTGGAGCTGGGGCAGGCACTGCCCAGTTGAGGTGGGGCAAGGCATGGGATGGAGACGTGGCTCATCTGGGAGAGGGGGGCACTCCCACCACTGCACACACCTTGGGAGGAAATGGGGATTATGTGCTCCCAGATCTGCATGGGGTGGAGTGGGGTGGGGCAGGCTGCCATTGTGGGATAGGGCTGGGGCCAGGGCTGCACTGGTCTGTGCTTGAGACAGGTGGTGGCAGCACTGTGAGAAGAGATACATAGGTCCTGCAGCCACCCCAAAATTTGCTGTGTCCCCACAACTCTCGTCCCAGAGTCACCGCTGCCTGCCCTCAGTGCAGCCCACCCCAGCCCCTGCTCAGAAGATCCCAGTGCAGCCCCACCCCTAGCCCACAGCAGCAGCCTGCCCTGCCCCATGCAGATCCAGGTGTACATGGACCCCATATCATCCTGAGGTGTGCACAGCAGCAGGAGCCAACCCCCATTAGTGTTCCCTGTAACCTGTGCGGTATGCATGGCTGTGCAGGCATGCACATGCTGTGTTGCCAGGTGTGCCTGCATAGCCACACACAGCCCACAACTTAGAGGGAATGCTGCCTCCTGTTCCCGTGCCCCCTGGATGAGCCACATCTGTGTCCCATGCCCCATCCCATCCTGGCTGGGCAGTGCCTGCCCCAGCCCTAGCCCATGCCCCATCCCCACTCCCTCCCTCACTGCAGGGGGCTTGATCTGACCCCTCCATGCCCCTTCCCTTCCCTCCCCTCTCCTCTTTCACCACAACAGACTTACCAGCTGCAAACAGCTCTCCATGCTCCTGGGCTGCCTATCAGAAATCCACCAATATGCCTCCTCAAAAATTGACTATCGATATCAGCCCCAAATATTTCAATCAGTGCATCCCTGATTCAGGGAGGTTAGGGGGAGGTTAGATAAAGTTAAAAATGGTTACCCGATCTAAGGTAATTTGGGATTGGGGGTTAGTGGAGGAGGCTTTGGGAGGATCAGAGGGGCAAGCAGTGTTTGTGGGGGGGGGGGTAGTGGGATTGAGGGAGTGGAAGGGTCCACAGGGAAGATCAGGAGGGTACACAGGTTCTATGGGGGGGGATTTGCAGGAATTGGGGAGCACAGACAGGGTCCATGGGCTGTTGCTAGGGTCCAGGGGTATTTGGCAGTATCAGAGGGTCTCATTGGCACAGAGGGCCTTAG
>NW_017728918.1:93180886-93188753 GCF_001723895.1 Crocodylus porosus | reverse complement strand
TCTCGCCAACCCCGCTGGACCAAGGGCAATTTTTTGCCCCTAGCTCTGTTTCCACACCCAGATGAGAAACCTCCCCCCCACTGGCAAACCAACCCTCCAACTCTGCCAGCCCCCCTGATTTACTTCTTTGGCTCCCAGCACCAGTGAACACTGGTAAAACCAGCACAGGGAGCAATTTTCAGGATAGAGGGTTTGGTGGGCTAGGGGGTGGAGGAGCGCTGGCTGATCTTCAGCGGGGTTGTCCATCTGGACTATAGGTTGGGTGGCTAAAAATAGCCAAGTGCCAGGGAGTGGATAGGAAAAGCAGAGCCCCCGGGCTTAGCCCAGAAGCTGGGCTTTTCCAGCCCTGGGGCTATGCTGGGAACTGTACAGAAGTTCAGGACAGTTAGATCAGTCTAAACATGGTCAACCTGATTTAAATTAGACTACCTCAGAGGTATGTGTGACTTGGATTGGGTTAGCTATTTTTAGATCTATCTAACCTTCCTGAAACTTCTGTACAGTTCACACTTTGATTGATCTAACTAGGGATCTAAGTGTGAGATCTGCACCTGTGTAAACTAAGTTAGATTGGCTGGCCATTTTTAATGGAATCTAACCTCCCCCTAAACCTCCCTGAATGTCTGTATGTTCCCTATGTTTCATAACATGTTTACAAAGAACAATGTGTATGGTTACAATAGTAATGGTTACATTTAGCAATTTGACTCATAATATAAATAAATATGAATAAATAATTCAAATTGGTCTGCTGCCATTTTTTCTGATTTCCAGATCACCTTTGTGTTATTTTTCAAAGGCCAGCGAGCCCATCAAAGGTGAAATATTGTTTCTAATCTTTCTAATGTGTGAATTTTTCTCCTTAATCCAGACCTACAAGTGCTTTATATGGCAATATAACTGTTAAAGTATTGTTTTCACTGTAGTGCAACTTTCAATTTCTGCAAGGACAGCTTCCTTTTTTTGTAACGCAGTTAATACAGCATGTAACAGAAGAGAAGCACATAAAAACACTAAAATATGAGAAAGTTTGAATTATTCAGACTCAAGATGTAGGTGATCCTTGTATGTGAAAACCTTGTAAAGAAATAGGTTAACAAAGATGAAAATTAAGGTAGCCACAGGACTAGCCCTTGAATCTGAGACAGGGATGCTGTTTTGGTTAGAATAGAACATTGTGCTCTCTCTAGACGGGCACATATCTTGGTAAAAAAGAGATATCATCTATATTTTTGTCAGTAGCAAATGATTGTTGAATATATGACTGATCTGATCCTTTAATCATTCTTGTAACCCTTTTCCAAACCCTTCTCAATGTATCAACATATTTCTTGAATTTTGAATACCATGAGTGGACACAATAGTGGTAATTACTAGAGCTGTGTGAAGCAGCAGCGTTCTGTTTCGACCAGTGTTCTGATGTTTTGATGGAACAGCATTTTGTTTTGAATTTTTTTTTTATTTGAAACAGCTGTTCTGTTCCATTCTGTTCCTTTGAAACAGGGTTGAAATGGTGGAACTGTTTTGATGTTTTACCCATAGGATACAACAGAGAAGGACAAAACAGCCTATAACTTTGTCATTTCTGGCTTGATTTGGCTTGAACTGGGCTTGAAACTTGCAGAAATGGTAGCTCCTTCTGAGGTCATAAAGCCTGCCAAGTTTCAAGGAGACAGGTGCAGGGAGTTCAGGGAAACTGCACCCCAAAATCTTGAAAGCAAAACTCATGTCATGTGTATCTGTTAAGCCACAGTGGGGTCAAAACTGCAGGTGTGCTAGCCCCTGCAGAGGCCACAAAGCCTGCCAAGTTTCAAGGAGATAGGTGCAGAGGTGTGGGGAAAACTGTACCTCAAGCTGTGGACAAGCAAAACTCATGACATGGGTACTTGTGCAACTCTGTCTGTCTTGGGGCATGAGGTGGGGGGAGAGAAACTACTGCAGGCCTGGCTGCTAGGCCCTGCTATAGCCACAAAGCCTGCCAGTTATCAAGGAGATAGGCGCAGGGGGGTTCTGGGGCCCTGCAACCCTAGCTGCTGACTGGCAAAATTCGTGACATGGGTGCTTGTGCTAACTAGCTACTGTGTTATGCAATCAATCATGATTCACTCAGGGACCAGCTCAATACACAGTAGCTAGTGAGGATAATGAGTTAATGAGCAAAGATTAACACCTACAAAACCACAGACTAAGGAAAGGAAAGAATCAATGTAGAGCCAGGAACTGCTTCTGTCCCAAGACAGAGACAGTCAGTTGCACAAGCACCCATGTCATGAGTTTTGCCTGTCAGTGGCTAGGACCCAGAATCTCCAGACACCTATCTCCTTAACAGCTGGCAGGCTTTGTGGCTGCAGCAGAGCCTAGCAGCCAGGCCTTCAGTAGTTCTCTCCCCCCACACATGCCCCAAGACCAACACAGTTGCACAAGCACCCATGACATGAGTTTTGCCTATCAGCAGCTAGAGATGCAGGGCCCCAGAACCCAGACTCCCCCCGCACCTATCTCCTTGACAGCCTATCAAAATAACTTGTAATACAAAGTCAAATGACTTACAGAAGTCTACAAATAATGCAACAGTATTAATAACTATCAACAAAATTTTTATTAAATCAGAAAACAGGAGCTCAAGTTAATTTGACAAAATTAATTTTATAAACTCATGCTGATTGGGGTTAGCTGTATTGCTTTCCTTTATACATTTCTTTATTGAACCCTATAGCAACTGTTTAATTATTTTTCTCATGACTGACAAGGCTAATTTCTTAGGTCATCCCATTCACAATTTTAAAATATTGGCAGAATATAAATTTCTTGTATATCTCCTTCAGTTCTTCTAAAACACTTAAATGTAAATTATCAGGAGCTGATTTTTTTTAACGAGTCTAAGATTAGTATATGCTCTATTAGGGGCCCAGGGAAAGCTGTTGCTGTAAGAAGTACTATTCTCTTCAGGACTGGTATTCCTCTGCTGTGAAGATAACATGCACTGATTATGAATTTTCACTGGGAGCTGTATTTTTTTTTAGAATTGTTTCTGTAATAGTGAAGGTTAGCACATGATTTCCTAATAAATTAGCATTGCCTTTTAATTTCCAATTTTCTACTTAATTTAGAATTTCTACTTAATTTAGTTCAGGTCTTACACATAAATCAAGGTCTTGGTGCATAATTTAGCTATAATCTACCACATTGTTCACAGGGACTTGACTGCTACAGAGAATGCACCTACTGACAGAACAGTAATAAGCTTATGAGCTAAGGCTCATGAGCACTAAGTGGTTTGTTTTCCAGAGCTTCCCATATGTGCTAATAGTTTGCCATGGCTTAAATTTCACAATTTTTATAAACACATTAAAAATTATGTTTGACTTTTAAAAGGGTAGTTCACTTGGTCCAAGTATTTCAGGAATAATTTTTGCAGTTCTATAGCTAAAGGACTCCTACAATTATAAAGCCAAATTTCCACTGTATTTCTATGTTCTTTTAGGTCTTTTCCTGTGAATATGGACGTATGAGGAAGTGTCCAAAAACTAGTATTATGACATTTGAAGTCTGTGGGATGTGATGCTTTGCCCTCTTAGATTTGCTCAAAATAGCCAACTCTTGTATTAAAATCTTAGGCTGAAATCCAGATCCCCATGACTTTAACATAAGTTTTTATATGGACTAAAATGTAAATATAGGAGAACCACAAGGAAATTGTCTTTTGCAATAATAGCCAGCTAAAAAAGCAATAGTAGAACAACTAAATGAAATACAGCATGGTTTTTGTTGGAATAGAAGTGTAGCTTTAAAATTTTAATTACCTTCCTTTGCAAATGTTGCTATCGAACTACATTTTACACAGACACACACATGCACACACACACACACACACACACACACATATTTAAAATTGAAAAAGAATTAAATTTAGACATGATGGAATAAATCCAACATAAATGTGTTATAATAAATTTTGTCATAACATGGGAAGTTTGCTCCATTTCATGCAAAGTAATTTTGATTAATAAGATTAATTACTGAGTGGGTGGCTGTTATAGCATAATACTATGGCCTTAATAATCAGTTTCTAAATTCCTCTTCAACTGTCAGTTAAAGAATACTTTCATTTCCACAGCTGCTGTTTTCACAGCTAATTTTAACTGTTCAGAAATACCGTACATATAATTTTCATTTTCTAGTTCTCTGTTTTACTTGTCCTAAAATGTGTACTTATGAGGGCACGTGTGCCAGTATTGATGTTACTTGTAATAATGACATTTTATTTATTCAAAATAGCAGATGGCAGATAGGTCATCAATCCAATGGAGAAATTCTGCAACCAGGATGTATTTGTCAGCCATGGCTCAGATAATACCTTCCCTGTGGCACAACTGATTGCTAGAGTATTTGATGATCTTGCAGACTCTACTTATGGAGCACCTGATACTGTCACTATGGGACTTATTTTTCTCCTTCTACATCACATCATGTCAAGAATTCTACTCTATAGTTGGAAACATATTACTGACTTGTATGCTACGGTCTTTTTTTTTTTTTTTTACTTTTTGGCACAAGAGTAAGAAATCTTCATAGTCTGAATTGTTCCTTTAAGATGAATCAACAGTAGGATATAGACGTCCAGTGCTGGTCTTGCAAGAACTACCCAAAACAAAATTTTTTTTTGGCACGGTATCTTGTGCAAACAGTGGCCACATCCAGACCAGCATGGACATTTGGTTCCCTGGGGAAATGTAGTGGTGGCACACCTTGCATTGCCTCTACTTGTTCCCGTGGAACACTGGGCCAAGCGCACCAAAGCATGTGGCAGGTTACCCCAGGTGGAGTAGGGGAGGCTGGGGCCAGCACTGGGCTGGCCACAGCTGCCTTAGCTGGGATCCTGGGGCCCTCCCGAGGCTGCAGCAATGGCAATTCTGCTGTGTGGAGCCTGGCTGGAAGCCAGACCAACTTTTGAGCTCTGCTTTTGAGCGATGTGTGCTGCTTGTTCATGGAATGCTCCACTTTTTTCCGTGATTTTTTTGACCCCTGGGTATCCAGGGGTCAAAAGAACTCATGGGAAAAAAAAGTGGAGTAGCACACACAGGGGCAACCTGCCCTCGCAGAGCAGAGAATATCTAAGTGTGTGGTACGTAGTGCCTCAGGTGTGTTTGTGGTGCAACATACCACATGGCCCTGCTCATCTGGAGATTGTCTGTAAGTCCAGAAGTGAGGTGGAACTAAATTTTAAGCTTACAGGAGAGAGATGGCTAAGGAAAACTGACAAAAGTGCGACTTCTCTATCTTTCTACTTTTGGAATTTTTTGGACAGATGTAGAAGCCACAATCTTAAGGGTCTTGCTCTTGGACTAGGCTTAGGAAGTTGGGGGCACAGGTGGTCTTCTCATCCATCCTTCCAGTCAGCAGTTGCCATCAGCATCAGGACAACTGCATCAGAGATGTCAACCTGCAACTCTGGAGTTGGTGCCATCATGCGGGTTTTGGCTTCTACAACCATGATCCACACTTCTGTGAGAGAGGCATCCTGGGACAAGATGGTCTTTATCTGTCTTCTAAAAGTAAGAGTCTGTTCTCTTACAGGTTGGCTGATCTCCTCCAAAGGGCTTTAAACTAGGTTTGGCAGGAGACAGGGAAGCAGAGGATAATCATGTCATAGTATCATATCATAGAGAAACAGGAGGAACTCACCCTCAGAATAGCCAGTTCAGACCCAGACATAATAGGCCTTACAGAAACATGGTGAGATTCATCCCAGGACTGGGTGGTTAGCATTAGGGGCTATTGGCTTTACAGGTGGGACAGAGAAGGAAGAAAAGGTGGGGGTGTGGCACTCTATCTCAAGAGCAATATACATCCTCTGCCAGCAAAATGGGGTCAGAGGGGCAAGCTGAAGTGCTCTGGGTCAAGATAAAAAGGGGCTGTGGGGAGAGGGATCTAACGGTTGGGGTCTACTACAGACCCCCCAACCAAGGGGAGGAGCTGGACTGGGAATTTTTGGGCCAGCTTGCAGAGGCATTTAAGGTGAAGGATGTAGTTGTCATGGATGATTTAAATTACCCAGATGTCTGCTGGGAGGAACAGTCAGCCAGGTCAGACCGTTCCAGGAGGTTCCTGGCTGAGATACAGGACCTTCACTTAATTCAGGAGGTGCACAGTTCCACCAGAGGAAATGCCCTGTTGGACCTAGTCCTGGTCACAGGTGATGACCTGGTAAGGGGCCTCCAGGTCCTCAACCACCTGGACGATAGCAATTGCTTGCTGGAATTCACCATCCAGCACAGTGTGTCAAGGGCCTGAAGCAAGGCAGTAGCCCTAGACTTCAAGAGGGCCAACATCAACGATTTGAGGAGACAGTGGCAGAGGTGCTCAGGTTCTTGAGAGCAGGGGAGCTCAGTGCCCAAGATGAGTGGTCATTCCTTAAGGAGACAATACTCAGGGCCCAAGGGGTGACCATCCCAACAAAAAGCAAGGGGGGAAGGAGTGTCCAAAAGCCCCCTGGCTCACCAAGGATGTACGGGAATGCCTGATTGCCAAAAAGGTGGTGTACAACTGGTGGAGGGGGGGTGCTATCTCCAAAGAGGAGTATACCACCTCTGCTAGGGCCTGTAGGGGGACTGTCAGGAAAGCTAAGGTGGACATAGAGCTAGGATTTGCATCCAGGATCAAAGATAATAAAAAGTCCTTTTTCAAATATATAGGGAGGATGAAGAAAGCACTGGGAAATGTGAGGCACCTGCAAGATCCTCTGGGCAATCTGGTGGTTGCGCCAGGGGAGAAAGCAGACCTCTTTAACCAAATCTTCGCCGGGACCGGGACTTCCCCGCCATGATGCAAGACGGACTTGAGGGGAATGCTTCCAGACCTCAGGTTGGGGAGGACTGGGTTAGAGAGCTTCTGGAGGGGATGGACGTCTTCAAATCAGCAGGTCCAGATGCTCTCCACCCCAAGGTGTTGAGGGAGTTAGCTGGGGTTATTGCAGGGCCCTTGGCACGGCTTTATAAGTGCTCATGGTGCTCGGGCGAGGTGTCAGATGATTGGAAGATAGCCAACAAGGTCCCCATCTTTGAAAAAGGGTGGAGCGAGGACCCAGGCAACTATAGGCCCATCAGTCTTACCTCAATCCTAGGGAAACTCTTTGAGAAGATCATCAAGGAGCACATCTGTGATGGGCCAGCCTCAGGGATGATGCTCAAGGGCAACCAGCACGGTTTCATTAGGGGCAGGTTATGTCAGACCAACCTGATTGCCTTTTATGATCAGGTCACAAAAGCATTGGATGCAGGTGTTGCTTTCTGGACTTCAGCAAGGCCTTTGACACCATCTCCCACCCCATCCTCATTAAAAAACTAGGCAACTGTGGCATTGATGTCTACACAGTCAGAGGGATTGCAGATTGGCTGAAGGGTCATACTCAGAGGGTGATGGTGGACAGGTCATATGTGACTTGGGGAGAAGTGGGCAGTGGAGTCCCCCAGGGCTTGGTCCTTGGGCCTGCGCTATTCAATGTCTTTATCAGCAATTTGGACAATGGGCTGAAAAGCAACCTGTTTAAATTCACTGATGATACCAAAATTTGGGGTGAGGTGAGCACGTTAGTAGGGAGGGAAAGACTGCAACAAGACCTGGATAGGTTACAGGGGTGGGCTAACAAAAACAGGATGCATTTTAATACTGACAAGTGCAGGGTGCTGCACTTTGGCAGTAGTAACCAGCAGCACACTTATAAGATGGGAAACTCCCTTCTTGAGAGCACAGAGGCAGAAAGGGATCTTGGAAAAATTATTGACTCAAAGATGAATTTGGGCCGACAATGTGAGGTCACAGTTGGCAGGGCTAACCGGACCTTGTCGTGCATCCACAGGTGCATCTC
>NW_017728918.1:93170722-93180544 GCF_001723895.1 Crocodylus porosus | reverse complement strand
GGGGACCAGAAGGGTTTGGGAGAGACCTTGTTTCCCCTAGCACCCCCTGGCATAACAAGGAATAACGGCCATAAGTTGTTGGAGAGTAGGTTTAGATTAGACATCCGTAAGAACTACTTCACAGTCAGGGTGGCTAGGATCTGGAACCAACTTCCAAGGGAAGTGGTGTTGGCTTCTACCCTGGGGGTCTTTAAGAGGAAGCTTGATGCCTACCTGGCTGGAATCATTTGAGCCCAGTTTTTTCTCCCGCCCAGGCAGGGGGTCAGATTTGAAGATCTACAAGGCCCCTTCCTACCCTACTTGTATGATTCTATGATAGTATCATATCATAGTACTTTGGGTCGGAATGGACCTAAACAGATCATCAGGTCCGACCCCTGCCCCAGGCAGAAACTGGTGCTGGTGTCATATCACCCCATCCAAAAACCTGTCCAGCCTCCTCTTGAAGACTCCCAAGGTAGGAGAGAGCACCACCTCACTTGGGAGCCCATTCCAGAGCTTGCCAGCCCTAACTGTAATGTCTCCTGATGTCCAGCCTGACTGTTCTCTCTAACAATTTCTGGCCATTATTCGTAGTAACCCCGGGTGGTGCCCAGGGGAACAGAGTCTCCCCCAATTCCTGCTGGTCCCCCCTGGTGAGGTTGTAAGTGGCCACCAGATCCTCTCTAAGCCTTCTCTTGTGGAGGCTCAATAGGTTCAGGCCCTTTAGCCTCTCTTCGTAGGGCCTGTCCTGCTGTCCCTTGACCACGTGAGTTGTCCTCCTCTGGACCCTCTCAATGCTACCACATCCCTCTTGAAGTGCGACACCCAGAACTGGATGCAGAACTCCAACTGTGGCCTGACCAATGCTGTATAGAGGGGAAGGATCACCTCCCTGGACCTGCTTATGGTACATCTACAGCTGTAGATGAACAACACAGTGTGGTTAGCCTTACTGACCACTTCCTCGCATTGGTGGCTCATGTCCATCATGGAGTCAACGACTCCAAGATCCCTTTCTGCCACCATGTTGATAAGTGGGGTATTCCCTAGCCTATAGGTGTGTTGCTGGTTCCTTCTCCCTAGATGCAGTACCTTGCACTTGTCTGTGCTGAATTCCATACTATTCTCATCTGCCCCCCTTTGTAACCTGTCCGTCCCCTCCAGCATGCCAACCTCATCCCACAACTTGGTGTTTTTAGCAAATTTGGACAGCATGCATTCCAAACCCATGTCCAGATCTCTGATAAAGACATTGAACAGTACAGGCCCCAGGACTGAGCCCTGGAGTATTCCACTTCCCACATCATTCCAAGTAAAAAACAACACGTTCACCACCACTCTGGGTATGACAATCTAGCCAATTTGTCACTCATCTGACTGTGTAGGCATCAATGCCGCAGTCACCAAGTTGTTGTTTTTTATAAGATAAGGAGACCTGAGGATCAGCGAGCCATGAGCAACGCACTAGATCAGCTCAGGTAAGCCCATAGTATCATGCCATAGTACTTGATATGTTTATTCTCTGCTAGGTACTATGATATAATTGTCCTCTCCTTCCCCGTCCCCTGCTGAACCTAGTTTAAAGCCTTTTGGAGGAGATCAGCCAACCTGTAAGAGAACAGAGTCTTACCTTTAGAAGAGAAATGAAGACCATCTCGTCCCAGGATGCCTCTCTCATGGAAGTGCGGATTATGGTTGTAGAAGCCAAAACCAGCATGATGGCACCAACTCCAGAGCCACAGGTTGACATCTCTGATGCAGATGTCCTGATTCATAGATTAATAGATTCATAGACATTTGGGCAGGAAGGGACCCTGGAGGATTATTAAGTCCAGCCCCCTGCTCCAGGGGCAGGAAGTCAGCAGGGATCATAGGATCCCAGCAAGATAAGCATCCAAATGTGTCTTGAAAGTGTTCAAAGTGAGTGTTTGAATCACCTCCGGTGGCAGTCTATTCCAAACCTTGGGGGCTTGGACAGTAAAGAAGTTCTTTCTTACGTCCAACCTGAAACAGTCTTGGAAGAGTTTATGACCATTTGACCTTGTCATCCCTTGGGGCGCTCTGGTGAACAGATGTTTCCCCAGATCCTGATAAGCACCCCTGATAAACTTATGGGTGGCCACCAGATCGCCCCAAGCCTGCGCTTTTCCAGGCTGAAAAGTCCCATGGCTCTCAGCCTCTCATCATAAGATCTGTTTTCCTGACCTCTGACCTCTGATGCTGATGGCAACTGCTGACTGGAAGGATGGATCAGCCCAGGTAAGCACTAAGGGGCCTGATAGACATCAGCCGGGGGGTACCGAGGGCACCCATCAGGCGGCTTAAATATATCCACACTAATGCTAGGAGAATGGGGAACAAGCAGGAGGAACTTGCACTGTTGCTTGCAAGCAACAACTTCGACCTGGTTGAACTAACTGAAACCTGGTGGAACCCTACTCATGATTGGACAGTAGGCATTGAAGATTACAGGTTGTACAGATGGGATAGAGTGGGGAAAAAAGTGGGGTGTTGCTTTCTATGTTAAGGTACAATATATATCCTCTATAATCAAGGCGAGATCAGAGGAGGGTGAAAATGAGGTACTGTGGGTCACGTTACAAATGGGTTGGGAGAAAAGGGACTTGGTAGTGGGGGTCTACTATAGACCACAACACCAGGAGGATGAGCTAGACCTGGAATTTTCCAGACAGCTCTCAGAGGCCATACCGTCGAGAGATATGGTTGTCTAAACTACCCTGACATCTGCTTGGAGGAGCAGTCAGCCAAATCTAACCACCCACATCGGTTCTTAACCTGCATACAGGACCTCCACCAAATACAGGAAGTATACAATCCCACTAGGATAAACACCTTGCTGGACTTGATGTTAGCTACAGGGGATGACCTGGTGGGGAATCTGCAGGTACAAGGTAACCTAGAGGATAGTGATCATCAATTGATTGAATTCACTATCTGGTGAAGGATGGATAAACTAACCAACAGGGCTGAAGTGCCGGACTTCAGAAAGCCTAACTCTAGTGTGCCCAGGAGATTAGTTAGTGAGGAATTAAAGCTCAAGAGCATTGGCAAAATGGGGTCCAGGAAGGGTGGCTGTTCCTCAGGGGAACGATCCTATGGGTGCAGAAGGAGACAATCCCATTTCACGTAAAAGGAGGCAAAGGGTCCAGGAAGCCCTCTTGGCTGAACAGGGAAGTCTAGGAAAGCCTAAGGGCAAAGAAAGAGGTATGCAGGCTGTGGAAACAGGGGGTAGCTACCAAGGAGGAATATACCTCTCTGGCTCACACTTGCAGGGAATCAGTTAGGAAGGCCAAAGCAGGATTAAAATTTAGGCTGGTGACAAAAATTAAGGACAACAAAAAGTCCTTCAGGTATATAGGGAGCAAAAGGAAGGTGCAGGGTGGCATAGGACTCATACAGGACAAACAAGGGCAATTGGTGACACAGAAGGGGACAAAGATGAGCTCTTCAATGAGTTTTTTCCATCTGTATTCCTTGACACAGACCAAGACAAATCTCTCAGTTGGGTCATACATAGACACAAAAGGGACACCAGCCTACCAACTGTTAGCACAGACTTAGTGAAGGGGCACTTGGAGGGTCTGGATGTGTTCAATCAATGGGCCTGGATGAACTTCATCCAAGGGTGCTGAAGGAATTGGCCAGTGTTATAGCAGAGCAGGCATGGCTGTTTGAGCACTTGTGGTGCTCCAGTCAGCTCCCAGAGTACTGGTAAAGGGCCAGTGTGGTCCCTATTTTCAAGAAGGGGAGAAGAGAGGAATTGGGAAATTATAAGCCAGTTAGTCTCACCTCTATCCCTGGGAAAACTCTGGAAAAATCATTAAGGATTACATTTGTGGGAGCCCAGGGGGAAATAATGCTGAGAGGAAATCAGCATGGATTCATTGCAGGTAGATCCTGCCTGACTAACCTTGTTTCGTTTTATGACCAGGTCACAAAATGCTTAGACACAGGAGTTGAGGTAGATGCCATCTACCTAGACTTTAGGAAGGTGTTCAATACAGTATCTCATTATTCTGTTCTCATAAATAAACTGGCAGGTTATGATGTAGATGATTACATTGTTAGGTGGGTGGCAAATTGGCCTAAGGGTCACACTCAGAGAGTGGTTGTGGATGGGTTGATATAGACCTGGAAAGATGTGGGCAGTGGAGTCCCACAAGGCTCAGTCTTTGGACCGGTTCTATTCAATGTCTTCGTCAGTGACTTGGACGAGGGCGTGGAGAGCACACTGCCCAAGTTAGTGGATGATACCAAATTATGCAGCAAAGTTAATACACTATACAGTAGGGAATGGATCCAGGTGGATCTGGAATAAATAAAGGGTTGGAAAAATGGGCAGAACAAAATAGGATGTAGTTCAACAAAAACAAGTGCAAAGTGCTGCACCTAGGCAAAAAGAACAACCAACACACTTACAGGCTGGGGGGTGACCTTCTCAGCAGCACAGCACTAGATGACTACAAAATGAACATGAGTCGTCAATGTGACAAAGTGATTATGGGAGAGCCTCAGCCCCGATAAGCCCTGGGAGCAGCGGAGCGGGAGCCGCAACAGCAATAAACTGCCGGCGGCCAAGGAGTGCGGGGCACGATGTGAGCGCGGCGTGGCCAGCCCAGCGCGTGAGCCACTGAGTGGGCATGGATACGGGCTCAGGCCACCTGCAGAGGGCGGGCTACTCGCTTACCCCTTCCAGGTGTGCGGCTGGGCCGGCAGGCTCAAAAGCTGCACCAGAACGAAGAGGGGTGGGACCAGAAGTGCCGACTCAGCGGACGGACTCCGGTGAGCACTCAGAGGGGCGGCAGCACCCGCACATTCTGGAGCGGGGGTAAGGCTCCAGCGAGGAGTGAGAAACAGGGGCAGTCACCCAGAACTTGTAGGTGCAGACCACAACGTCCAGGAGAGTCTGGCTCCGGTGGAAGCAGGGCGGAGGAGACCCCCGAAGACAGGGGGCAGATGGACTATTAGCCGGGAGCCCACTGTGGCAGGGCACCAGGCATGCCCAGAAGGATGGGCTGAAGACACCCATTTGGGGGAAAGCCTCAGAGGGGAGAGTGTAAACCTGCTCTGGGTAGGAGCGTGGACTCCAGATACGGCAACTCCAGGCAGGAGCTGCGTTTGAGTTTGCCCTTCACTATTCCAGTGAGACTCTGATTGAAAGGCCGTGCAGCGGCACGGGCGAGGGTGTAGGAGTGGTGGAGCCCTCAACTGCACCAGGCCCAGCAGACACAAGGTCTCACTTTCAGAAGTGCATATGCCAGACGGTCCAACTGAACCGGGGAATCATCAAAGATGTGGCAGGAGAGTTCGGTGTGTGTAGTCCGTACAGTGAGCATCTGGCGTCACCGAGGAGACCTTCCGACTGGGCGGAACAACGTAACGAGACAACGTGTTCACAGTGATCAACAAGGATAACCTCACTTTATTGTGCATTAGCAGATGCATGGAGAACAGGTCCAGGTAGGTGATGCTTCCTCTCTATGCGGCTCTGGTCAGGCCACAGTTGGAGTACTGCGTCCAGTTTTAGGTGCCGCACTTCAAGAGGGCTGCAGAAAATCTTGAGAGGGTTCAGAGGAGGACATCTCGTATGGTCAGAGGCCTGCAGGCAAGGCCCTATGAGGAGAGACTGAGAGTCTGAGATCTCTTCAGCCTTTGCAAGAGAAGTCTGAGAGGTGATCTTGTGGCTGCCTATAAATACATCGGGGTGGGGGAGGGCAGGAGGGAATAGGAGGTGCTTTATTTACTAGGGCACTGCCTGGAGTAACTAAGAACAATGGCCACCAATTGATGGAGAGCAGATTTAGGTTGGACATTAGGAAGAACTTCTTCACCATAAGGATTGCCAGAATCTGGAATGGGCTTCCAAGGGAGGTAGTTCTGTCTCTTACCCTGGGGGTCTTCAAAAGGAGACTGGACAAGCACCTAGCTGGGGTCATCTGACCCCAGAGCTCTTTCCTACCTAGGGCAGGGAGTCGGACTTGAAGACCTACTGAGGTCCCTTCCAACCCTAACATCTATGAATCTATGTGATAGTTTTGGACAGCCTCTCAAGCCGTACACACATTAACACCTGAAACTAGTTTTAAGCACTCATTAAGCAGATCAAAGTTATGCTACTCCAGAGCAGGATTATCTCTGATCTTGTTACCTTGATCATGTTAGGTGGAGGTGTAGCCACTTTAGGGTACACCTTAGTGCAAACACTTCACCTACCCCTCTTCCCCTCCTGGCCCAGATTTGGTCTACTGCCACCCAACACACTCTCCCCAATACCCCAGATCCCTGTTCACTGCCCCTCCTTACTTTTGGCTGTCCATGTGTCCTGTCCCAATCACCATGCTGGAGCTTATGGGAGGCATTTAGAAGGCAGTTCATGGCTGTTTTCCAAAGAGTCTGTGCAGAGCGAATTTTTTTGTAGGAAGACCTTGAATATTTAAGTCCCTTTACTACTGTGTGGCTGTTTTATTTATTATAAAAAGCATAGAGTACAGGGATGTCACCCCAGGATCTCCTGGGGATTTAAACCTGACTCTAACTTGAAACCAAATTGTGAAATAGACAAAGGAAATATTTGGAATAGTGGTAACCATTCACATGGAATAATCTTTTCTCATCTCTTTTGGGTTTTTTTTCCTTTGAGAAAGACCTACAAGCAAAATGCAGTTTTCTTAAATTTATTAGAAAGTATTCAGCAAAATTATTTCTGAAACTAATGTTAGGGCTATACCTTTTGTTTATGAGAAATTCATGATAAGAACATAAGCTGAACATATATGAACACAAGAATGTAGTCACCATGGTAATATCACGTTTGATATTCAAGTTTTTTGATGCTGTAGTTGTTTATTATGGCTTGTTTCTGCCCCATGAATGGATGACTGCAAAAGGTAGAATCAAATTTTCTTTCTAGTTTAAAAAATTATGTATTTTGTATTAAAGAGCATATTAAAGCTGCCACATTTTCCAGGCTAACCCCTTTCCATTTCCTTTATGCTCTTTACATAATTGCAGCTCAAGTAAGCCAGTCACCTGTATTCAGTTACATAAAGCCACAATATGAATACCAACAATATGTTTGGCACTTTAGTCCTTTGTGCAGTAGCTGTTATCTCCTCCAGGCTGTGTAGTTGGCATGTCTGAAATTAGTTGACGGTCTCATTCTATTTCTTAACAGTCCATACATCCCTGTGAAGAATATGATAAATTTCTGCATTGATTAAATGAAAAGTGTGACTCAATTTCCACAAACTCTTTTGTAGTGTTACCTAGCATATGTAAAGGGGTTAATTTATTTTCTGGGATGAAGGACAATAACGGAATGATTGGGCTGATGCTGGTATGATTAGTCTAAGCACAATCAACAAGAACTTTAAAGAGGAGTCAGGGTAAGTAATTGTCTGGAATGGCATAAGTTAATCTTGCATTCATACAAGACAGTAGACTACATGGCCCTTGAGATCCCTTCCATCTGTATGGTTCTATAAAATATGAATTATATACATATTGTATCTCCTTTGAGATGCAATATAGGGTCAACAACTGAATGTTACTGATAACAACTGTTTGGCAGGTTTTCTCCTTAGCTTAAATTGGGAAAGCATGAATAAGGCACGTAGGATTTTGTCCACTATAATTAGGAATACTAAAATAATAGCAATTTTTGTAAAGGGTTGAGTGGTCCATTCACTCTAATAAAACTGAAGAATAATTATTCTGCCATTTTGATCTAGTCACTTCATATATGAAAAAAAGGACAGCATGTTGAGTGCTCCATTTTATTGTAATGTGTGGAACTATAGAAACATTAACAGGTATGAAACTCAATTTTCTCTATAGCATTAATCTAATATGATGAAGTTTTTAATGCTTGTTTTCACAATTCTTGCTTTTTCATTATCACTATTACAAACCCTGTGTACATTGTCTTTCTTTATTTTTACTGTGGGAAATATGCTGTTTGAATAATAAATTTGGAGGATTAAACATTTAAAATATTTTTAAATGATTGAGCTTTTACAATTTCACTGTATGGTATGTTTGTCACTTTAAAATAACAACAAATATTATTTTTGTGCTGAGATTATTTCCAAAAAGCTATTTGTTGTGTCCATTTTACTTACATTCATGGGCAACTGATACCTCCAGAGTCTGGGGGGGTCACCAGATTGCCGATGGTGAGGGTCCCCCAGCAACCAACCACCAAGCCAGCAGCAAAACCAGAAATGCACTTCTGCCAGTGCTTCCAGTTTCATGGAATGAAAGCTTGAACTTTGTATTACACTTTTCATGTCTGATTATTTAATCTTTTTTTGCATTAAAATGGAGTCAGGGTAATTCTCACAAAAGGTAGCAAAATTAAATGTATAAGTCTAATGATATGTTTTCATGTGTTGAAAAGCAATTTTTCTGTAAATAATTAAAATATTGCAGTGCAGCTGCAGATTCCTCCAGCTAAAAAAACAGGTTGGCTCAATGAATGGACAATTAATGGACAATTAAGCTAATTAACAGACATTGAACCATATGTTCCCATGCCATGTAGTACAGAGTGAAAAAAATGGAAAAAAAAGACATGATGGCACCTGATTGCTAGTTGAAAATGCCCTGTCATGAAAAGAACCCAGACTAGAATTCATCTGCTCTAAATTGTTGATGAAAGTTTACCAGGACAGACAATGGAAGTAGTTTGTGGGAACAGATGGGTGGAGAGATCAGATGCAAGAGAGTTTTCTCCAAATACTGCAAGAACTTCCATAGCAAACCTCTTGCAATTATTAGCCCTTTGCAATAATAGTTAATATTTATCTGGCTATATATTTATGTAGTGTGTTTGTAATACTGATGTGGATTGATTTGTTGGAAAGTCTTGTATTCAAGGTACTGAAGTGTAAGTTATGAGATCTGAGGTCAGGACAAGATCAACAAAAGGATACAAATGCACAAAGTTGAAATTAGGTGGTTGTAGACATTAAAGTCTAACATTTGGATCCTCCAAACCTTTATTTTTCTGTCATCTAGGTGGCCTGGAGAGGTTTATGTTTTCAACAGGAAAGTTCTCTAAGTACCTACAGTCCTGCTTTTGGGCATGGGCAAAAGTGCCTCCATATTGACCCTTCTTGGCTGGATACCTATGTCTTGCTTTAGCTCCATCAAGTTTCACAAATCCACATAAGAGTTGGAGTTGGAAGCTATTCAGAGCCCTATGTGATCAGGCTGTGAACAATATGCTGAAGCCTTCCTTTAAGACATAGGGCATGGTGCTACCACCTTCCTGTATACAGCAATGATTAGAGCGATCTTCTGGAAGCAGGGTGATGTGAGCTGGGGCCTCCTGCATCCGAAGTAAGTACCATAACCCACTCAGTATCATACAAAAGGCAGAGATGGACATGGTGGCACAATTATATTAGGTTGTTTTAGGAAAAAGACAGACAAATTTCTTAGTCACTTGTGAATGAAAATACCTATCTTCCAAAGACAGTTCAGAGCTGTGAATCCTACGTGGAGGAGAGCACATGGGGTAAGGTGCCTATGCCTCAGATGGTAGCAGGATGTTCGAGAAACCATTCTTTACATTTTTCTATCAGCTAATGTAAGTTGCTCTTCATAAGGACTTCGGGCTGTGTTAGATTCCAAATCTAGCAGGAATTGCTTTAGAGAGCTACAGTCCCTAACTGGGGGCTTTTAATTCCACTTCAGGGCCAGCTACTTGAATGTTAATTAGCAAAACACTCAATGTTGCAGTGTCTAGCTCTCATTTCTGGATCTAGCCCTCAGTTCCTCTATCTGGATGTGTGGCCTTGGTGAAGAAGTCTACAT
>NW_017728918.1:93138323-93170602 GCF_001723895.1 Crocodylus porosus | reverse complement strand
GGCTGTAAGACAGGGGCAGGCAATTATTTTGGGTGGAGGGCCGCTTACTGAGTTTTGGCAAGCCATTGAGGGCCGCACGACAGGGAGCCAGGGGCAGATCAATATTAATTTTCTAAATTTTTCAGGGGTCCTGCGGGCTGGATGGAATGGCCTGGCAGGTCACATTTGGCCCGCGGGCCACATTTTGCCCACCCCTGCTGTATGTTCTATGGGTGGTGATTTTCTGTTTTTGTTTTAATTTGTAACAGTGAGTAGCATAAAGGAACTGAAATTTTAGTTAGTGAGTGGCGAGGGAGGTTACTATTGCATGATAAACTACTGCTCCGGGTATGTTTTCTCCCCACTCTTGTCTCCTTTTAGCATCAAGGGCTGATAGGAAAGCTATAGAAGAAGAGGATGCCTGTACATGAGTGCAGAACCTGCTCTGAGACACTGTAATTGCAGTGTGTCAGAGCAGATTTGATTAACTGAGTCTGCTGGAATGTGGTAATGACTACACTCCTGCAGCCTCCTGCATCTCATGTATCAGCATCCCCATGCTTAAAAATGCTGGTGGGGTGCTTGAAATAAAGCTTGTTGAATGAGTTCTAGTTCAAGCACCCCCACCACCATTTTTAAGTGCGAGGACTCTGATAGCCAAGGTATGGCGGTGCTTTAATTATATGGAAGAAGAGGGAAGCTCTCAGACAAGGGGGCAGCCTTTGAAGAAGAGGGCAGCTTTAAAAGCTGCTCTAATTAAAGCACCCCCCTCCCCACCACATCACGTGTAAAAGTGCCCATAGTTGGTTATTTTAGATGGTGTAACTGTCCTCTAGCCATATTCTTTTTCAAATGATGTTTGGTGTTTAGGCAAACAAACTGGGCATGTCTACACGTGTGCTTTGATGAACTTTATCATTTTTCGGTGTGCATTAAAGTGTCACAAAAAACATGTGGTCTTTAGCTAATGAGCATTAAAATAGGCTAATGCACCTTTTTCTAGTACTTCACAATGGTGATACTATATTTAATGAGCATTACCTAAAGCACATTAATAAATGTGCAGTCACACCCACGGTCAAGGAGTTAAGGATAGATTTAGTTATTTCATTTTAAGAGCTTCTGTTTTATGATCTTAACTAATAACAATCCTCTCTATCACCACCAGTGCAAGATAAAACTCTATTTTGAGGTGATTCACAAATGAAGCTTATGATAAGTATGATCTATTTTTCATTTTTCCTATTTATTTGTCTGTCTCATTTCTTCTGATTGCCCTTGTACAGTGCCAAGGGGCCTCAATTACCCAGGACTTCGAGATAAAAATATATATTGTTGTGTCCATGTGCACTTTTAAAATACTGTTTTTGATCTATGTATTAGTTTCCGAATACAGAGACCTCCTCTTTCTGTATTCTTTGCCTTGAAAGCTACTGCAGCAGTCATGTCAACCACACTCTCCAGGCTTGTCCATTCTGATATCATGGTCAAACAGAATCAGAATTTGTTCACCATTTCATAACATGTCTATTTCCTCAGAGGAACTAGGAACTGTTTATATGAATATATATTTTTTCCCTTGCTTTTGGTTGGTGATCTCTGGAGACATTTCCAACTGTCATCACATTGACACACCTCCTGAATTTGCTGTCTTTCTGACTTGGTTAAGCTCCTTGACCTCAATGAGTAAAGTAATTGTATGAGATGCCATATATCAGTTTGGGGTTTGTGTAGTGATGCCCTCTAGTTGGTGGCCCATAAAGAACATAGCAGATCTAGTACTGCTACTACTTTTCCTGTCTCTCTGAGCTAAAATGGCTCAGGGCCTGAAGTTTGAAGTTCTGGGTTACAATCCCAGTTCCTGAAATACAACTCCTGTCTGAAGCATATGCATCTGTTCCAAAGAATATACTTGAATGGTCCGGTCCACATCATTTTAATCAGTTCAAATGGTATGTTTCTATTTCAGTGTATTTGAATGTGAAAGCATAATCATTCATTTAGTATTTGTAAGAGAAAATGCAACAGAATGATATGATGTTAATGTACCATTTTGTATAGATATATAGAGTCTGCAAAATAGAATCTGGAAAAATCATTAGTATGTCTAGTTTTTAAAAAGCATAATCACTGGATAATGTTCTTTTCCTCCATTTTTATTTACGCATTGCAACTCTGCACATTTTAGAAGACACTGAGTGATTCATTTTTCTACATGAGTGAACACTTGGAGTTACTTGTAAATAACCTGGAATCTTGCCAGCTCCCTTGAAATGAATATAGACCTGACACTTCACTGTACTTGCTTTTAGAATTCTGCTTATAGGAAGAAAAACTATAAACCTGAACAAAGAAATAGGAAGCTGATAGGATGACCTCTGTTATAGTTCTGAAGAAAAGATGACTACAGGAATATCATTTCAAAGGAACAGTGGTGGCAAAAAAAAAGTAACTCACTGTTTTTTGCTTAAAATTCCATAGGTGTTATGCTGTTCAGTTATTTGCTTATTTGTAATATTGATTCTATTTTTCCAAATATGTAGTGGCAGCCAGAGGACAAGGGCAAAAGTGTGAAAGATTTGGGTGAATGCTTCATCCTAAAAGAACACTTTTTTTTACAGGGGTATAGTTAATGATAGGTACATTAAACTTATTTACTAATAGGATTAAAGGATTTGGCTTCATGCAGTTGTTGAAGTAAAGGTTAAAATGAGCCTTTATGACTGAATGACTAGGAAGGATTGTAAAAGTATTGTTCAGGCATGCAGGGAAGAAATCAGGAAAGCCAAAGCACAATTGGAGTTGCCGCTAGGAAGGGATATGAAGGATAACAAGAAAGGTTTCTACAAGTCTGTCAAACAAGAGGAAGATCAGGAAAAGTGAGGGTCCTTTAGTTGGGTAGGCAACCTAGTAACAGATGATGAAGAAAGGCTGAAGTACTAAATGCCATTTTCACCTCAGTCTTCAGAGGCAAGGTCAGCTCCCAGACTATTGCACCTGGAAGCACAGTTTTGGGAGATGAGCAACTGACAGTGGTGAAAGAACAGGTTAGGGGCTGTTTAGAAAAGCTGGATGTGTACAAACCCATGGGGCCTCAAGAAATGCACCTGAGGGTGCTGAGAGGGTTGGACTAGGTGATTGCAGAGCCTCTGGTGATTATCTTTGAAAACTTGTAGGGATTGGGAGAGGTCCTGGATGACTGAAAAAGTGCAAATATAGCACCTATCTTTAAGAAAGGGAGGAGGAAGAATGCAGGGAACTACAGACCAGTAAGTCTCACCTCAGGCCCTGGAAAAATCATGGAGCAGATCCTCAAGGAATCCATTTCTAAGCACTCGGAGGAGGAGAAGAAGGTGATTAGGAATAGTCAGCATGGATTCACCAAAGGCAAGTCATGCCTGACCAACCTGATTGCCTTCTATGATGAGATAAATGGGTCTGTGGATGTGGGAAGAGCAGTGTATGTGGTATACTTTGACTCTAGTAAGTTTTTTAATATGGTTTCCCACAACAGTCTTGCAAGTAAGCTAACAAAGTATAGGCTGGATAGAAAACTGACTGGATTATCAGGCTCAAAGGGTAGTAATCAATGGCTCAATGTCTAGTTGGCAGCCAGTACCAAGTGGAGTGCCTCAGGATTCAGTCCCGCAGCCCGTTTTGTTCAATATCTTCATTAATGACCTGGAAGATGGGATGGAGTGCACCTTCAGCAATTTTGCAGGTGACACAATCTGTGGAGAGTAGTAGATATGCTGGAGAGTAGGGCTAAATTCAGAAAGACTGTGACAAATTGGAGGATTGAAAAAACCTCATGAGGTTCAGTAAGGACAAGTGCAAACTCCTGAACTTAGGAGGGAACCATCTTATAGAGTGGGACAGTCTGGAGACTCACTGGATAAAAAGCAGCTCTACAGAAAAGAACTTGGGGGTTACTGTGCAAAGTAAGATGAAAATGCACCAATAGTGTGCCCATGTTGTGAAGAAGACTAACAGCATTCTGGGCTGCATTTGTAGGAACATTGGAAAGTGAGAAAAGGAGAGTGATTCTTCCCCTGGACAGTGTCCAGTTTTGGGCTCCCCACTATGGAAAGGATGCGGACAAATTGGAGAGTACAGAGGAGGGTAACTAAAATGGTTAGGGGGCAAGGGCACATCACTTCTGGGGAGAGACTGAGGGAACTTGGATTATTTACTCTGGAGAAGAGAAGACTGAGGAGGGATTTAATAGCAGCCTTCAAGTACCTGAAGGGTAGTTCAAAAGGAGATGGAGCTAGACTGTTCTTAGGGGTGGCAGATGACAGAATAAGGACCAATGATCTCAAGTTGCAGCAAAGGGAATTTTGTTTAGATATCAGGAAAAACTTTTTTACTAGAAGGGTAGTAAAACACTGGAACAGGTTATCCAGAGAGGTGGTAGAATCTCTATCTGTGGAGGTTTTTGAGACCCAGCTAGACAAAACCTTGGCTGTGATGATATACTTGGATCTGGTCCTGGGGGTTGGACTAGATGAGGTTCCTTCCAATGCTTATTCTCTATGATTCTAAAATTTTCATTTCCCATTCATTCCCATTAACACAGTCAGAATTTGTTTGTTGCCTTTTTGAGGCCTTATACTGGGAGTCCTGATTTTCTTTGATAAAAATCACAAATTATCTGATAAAAATGCAAATTCTATGATTAAACCCCCCAAATCTGTGATTAAAATGAAAGGCCACTATATATAGAGGTATTAGTTGAACACAATGTTTTATTGATCTATTTAGTTTTAAAGCAATTTGGAAGCTTACCAGTGCCTCAATCACTATAATAAAATAAATTTTAAATACCTATATATTTTGGCATTTGATTATGTGTTTTTCATCATGGAAAATAAGGGCTCCTGAAGAGAATGCTTTGTACACCCCAGGAAGTTATGTGCAGAAAAATTCAAAAAATTGCACAGGATAAAGCAAAATTATGCAAAATGAATTATTTAAAAAAATTAAACTAAATATAACACTATTTGAACTGTCTTTAGAAATATATGCATGTACTTTGGGTGGGGAAGGGTGTGGGGGTGTGTGTGGGGATTTGTGAATGGAGGGCTTGGGTGTGTGGCTAGGTGTGGGATTTGTGAAAGAGTGTGGGGGTGTGGGGCATGTGTGGAGGTGTGGGTATGGGAGTATGTGAGGTTTGTGTGGTGGTTGTGAAGAGGTGTGGGGGGCATGGGTGCGTGTGTGGGGGGTTTGTGGTGCACAGCCTCTGCTGCAGGTGGCTCAGTGGCAGCAGGCAGTGGTCCCTTGGGACAAACATGGCCACAGCAGGCAGAGCCCCAGTGGTGCGTGCCTCTGCCTGAGTCCCAGAGCCTGCATGTGCACATGCAGATTGTGGCACTGCAGGTAGGAGCCACGTGACATTATGCCAGGTGGACTCCATACCTTCATGTGCAGCCCACTAGGGTGCCAGAAACCCCACATGCAGGCACAGAGCTGGCCAGCCAGGCCAAATAGCATGTGGCCCAGAAGCCATGCATCATCAGGCTGGGTGAGCTCTGTGCCTCCACCTGGGTCTTCCAGCACTCCAATGAGAAACTGCCCATAAAGGCAAGCAGGAGCTTGCTGGGCTTGATGGCACACGACTTGGTGCCTTCATGTGTAGATTCTGTCCTGGCCCAATGGCGCATAGCTTCCAGTCCATGTTCAATTGGTCCGGGCCAGACCTCCATGTGGGGCTTCTGTTGGTCCCCCACTCCCAAACCTAGAGCTCCCCACCTCTGTCAGAAGCAGCCCCAAGCTGGCCCCCAGCCCCCTGCAAGCCCCTCTTAATTCAAAGGCTCCAGGGGGGAAAGTGAGCCTGAGCCAAGCCCTGGCTGACTGAGAGTCTCAGGTTCTGCCCCTTCCCCATCTCCCTCCCCCTTGGGACAGGGCTTAGGTTTCCCTGCCCTTTTTGCAAGACGTTCATGCAGCCTGGAACTGTGCCAGCCTGCATAGTGCTCTTTGCTGAAGTGGGGAACCTGTTAAACTGGGTATCACCATTAATATGAAAAAAAAATCTGTTTTTTTCCTCTGTTAAAGGGAAAAATCCATTTTTTTCTTTCATGTTTTCCATGGAAAATAGCAAACCCGGATCCCTACTTATTATGAAATTCCTCAGTGGAATACATTTGTTTCATTTAGAAAGGCCAAATAATTAATAACTGAGACACACCGCTCCTTTCACCCAGAAGAAACCCTAGGTGGTTAAAAATAATTTGGTGAATTTGATTCCCTCAGTTATTAATATTCATTGTTTGTACTGTAACACATGACAGCCCCACACACATACTAGGACCCAATTGTTCAAAGACTTGAATACATAGAACAAAAAAAGGCATCGTGTCCCGCAATGAGCTTACAATTCATGCTGAATTCAGTATGGCCATTTCAATCCCTCCCCAATGTGTCACCTTCCTTGTTCCCTCATTTTAGAGATCAGGGTTTGGCAGAAAACAGTTCACTGGGGGACAACGTTGCATCAATCCACATGATGGGGATTAAATCCAAGGTAGGTACCATATCCAATTGGATGTTATGTATGGGCTGAGGGCAAAAGATTGGGCTACAACTCATTCATGACACAAATATATAGACCAACGTTTTTATAGGATGTAAGCTGTGTAGACCATATTTGCTACATCCCCACAATAAGATGCCAGGGACCCACAGTGGTTCAGTCATTGCAGCTTTGGCTGAGAATTCGACACTGTCTTTAGTCACATTATTTTTATTGTACTGTCTGTCTACATGAGTTTTCCAAAGATTGGACCTTATCCACTTGGTAATAAAACCAAGAGCTATACAACAACTCATAGTAACTTCAGTGTGTATATGGAAGGCATGCTTGAATCCTAAGTTCTGACAACATCCAATAATTTAATAACTAATTCATAAACATCTCATAATTAAACTAAGAGTAGAAGGAACATCATCACATAAAATGAAACTATTTATGGACAGTCCTTGTGAGAAAATGCAATTTTGCCTTATAACCTAATTCACACCCAAATGCAGGATTTCTTTTAAGCTGTAACTGGTAAACACAGCAGGAATTTTACCTAAGGGCAAGTAAAATGCATGATGTACCTTCTTAATATAAAAACAGCTAGTTAACATATTTGAGCAATGTCATACTTCATACAGAAATCATGTATGCCTTCAAAAGAAATTATTTTCACTGGTGTAAGCCCCTCCTTTTCTTTAATTGTGTAATTTTGTTAACTTCTGTGGTTCTATTTAAAAATGTGTCTGCTTCTTTCTGACTCATCTCAGGATATTTCGCTCAGTCACAAAGTGTGGGGAGACAATAAAGACTTCGGAGTTAACTTGTTCCTTCGGACAGTTGATTCTTCCCCTATATTAGTCGTGTACCCTATATGCTGATATAAAATTCCTATAGACATCTTGTGCCTTCTTGCACTGCAGAAAATACCAGTGATGATATCCAGAAAAAGGAGGGACTGTGAACATATTGAAAAGGCCTTGATGACTGAGGAAATTAGGTACCATGAAGGGAAAAAGGGGGTTGGGTTCAAAGGATCATCTCTACAGCAAAGAATGTTGTCCCCCAATTTAGTATTTTCCCTTAGAAAAATTTTCCGTGAGCTAGCTGTAAACCTACAATTACAAATTTGTACAAATTACACATTTCACAAATTTAGTATTTGTTGAGGCAACAAAGAGTACCTTTACAACATTTATGAACCCTCTCCTCCTCCCCCCACAAACCCCCCACTTAAAGGACAACACATTGGTTGTACTTCACAAGACACCGTGGATATAAAATGCTTATCCGACCTTGAGGTATAATACAGGGAAGAAGCCATCACAACATCTGGCTTGATCAACCTATACTCCAGAAGAAAAATGGAGCAGAGCAGCAATGGAAAGCAAAGGTATACATATACTTATAAAAAACTTCAAGCCTTTCCAGAAAAGCCAAATAGAATGTAGTACCCCTAGGGGCACATCCAGAAGAGTGCACACACGATATGTGGTGCGGCAGACCCATAGGGTGTCTTGTGAAGTACAACTGCACACACTGCACATGCAGGTGTCCTCTGCACTGCTGATTTGCAGCGTAGGAGGCTTTTTTGACATGGGGAGATTCTGATGCCAAAAAATCCCCAGGCCTTAGAAGAGCAGGGTGGCACACATGGCAGCAACGTGTACCGCTGGAAACCAGAGCCTGGAAGGCCGGAGCCAAGCTCTGCGTGCCGGCCAGGTTCCACAGTTCTGGATTGCTGTGGCTCCCGCCCCCGGATACCCTCAGGGCCCCAGGTAAGGCTGCTGGGGCCAACCCAGGTTCTGGCGCCAGCCTCCCCTCCCCCACCCAGGGTAATGTGCTGCATGCCAGAGCACGTACATGGGTGTTTCCCAGGGACAAACAGCAATGGCACTTTTGTCCCCAGGGAAACACACGTTCCTGCTTGTGGGGATGTACCCTAGGACTCTTTGTAAACAACCAGTGCTTAGTGTTGGGACATGCATAAAACACTCCCTTTTCTTTCAGAAAGCGTAAGCCAGTCAGGATCTTGGTTTCTAGAACATAACATATTTTCTTACTGTCAGGACAAAATATATTTAAATGCCTCAGTAAATACAGGAATCTCTTGTTTATTAGGGAAAGATAAACAATATTAATTCCTAGGGTGGCTTAGGTCCCAACAATAAATAAATGAAGGAAAATTAATTACAATATTCTTGTCTTCCTGAGTAAAATTTCATGAACTATTTCAATGAGCAGCATTCAAAATGTCAGTAGTTCTGTAAGTGGCTAAATTTAGGCCATGTAACACCTAATAAGCACCTTACCCCAGAAGGACAGTTCAGTATGACCAGGGTTAGTTAGGTAGGATCTTTATACTGTTTAATAGAGAGTTCTGAGCAAGTCTGAAAAGCAATTCAACATTAGGTGTTTAGGCACTCTACATAGAAAATAGGTCAAGGGAGGGAGGCATCTCCAAAGAGCATTTCATCCAGAGGAAAGTTTTAAAAGGATTTTCATCCAAGGATGTCTAAAATAGTCTTCTGAGGATGGGCATATTTTGGAGATTCTGCCCAATGTTTGCCTTAATACCTAATAGAGCAAACTCAGGATGCAGAATGATGGACTGGTCTACAGACCCGATTTAGATCACACAGTGGTTTCATCTGGCCTGGGGGGCTGAAATTTGGTGGTTGTCATGAAAATGTAACACATGATTAAAACGTTCTTCCTAATATGTAACCTACATTTTCCTTTTTTGCAATTTGTTATTATTTTTTATCCTGTCCTCTGTGGACACAGAGAACAATTCATCACCAACCTCTTTGTAACAATTTTTTTTGCCTTTGAAGATTTTTATCAACCCTCACTTCAGTTGTCTCTTCTCAAGACATAAGCAGTGAATCTACTTCGATTCTCTGTAATTACAGTGCATTGGAGCAGGCTCAATTAATCGAGTCTGCTGGAGCACGGTAATTACCACTCTCTTAAAAATGGCAGGGGGAGCACTTTAAAGCTTGTCAAATGAGTTGTAGTTACAGCAACCTTGCCACCATTTTTAAGTGCAGGAATGCTGATACATGGTGTGCTTCAGATACTTTAATTAGAGTGGCTCAGGGAGCTGCTCTAATTAAAGTCCCCCCTTCCACTCCCACTCCTGGAGCATGTGTATAAGTGCCCAAAGGTTCAGATTGAACAATCCTATAACCAGAAGTCCACAAATGACTTACATCCTAATCTATATCACATCAACCAACAGAGTTAACTGAAAATTTCATTTTATTGCCTTGCATTTTCCTTCAGGCATGACTAGAAGAAATAACTTCTGAAGGTTAGTCAGAAACTGGACATCATAATTTTTCAATTTTTGGAGTGTCCACTGGGACCACCAACAAGAGTTCTGATTTTGGTAATGGATGTTTTCACATAGACAACTTTTCACTAGGAACTGTACTAAAGCTATCAAGTCACATTACAGTGAAGTACTATACTACTACATAATTACTACCTGCTACACAATAATCCAAGACTATTGATCTGCTTGTAATATGGTAAATGAGGTAGTTATTTGTAGTTACCTTGGTCTTTTCTGTATGAATGCATTGAATTTGATTAATAGGACAATGTTTGAAAAACAATCACTGAAATGGCTGTAATAGTCTTTTGCATTATAATAACATTCCTACAAACACATTACAAGATAATGCTGGGAGCTAGCAAATTAAAGGTTAAAGCTATGCAATGGCTTGGATCCCAGATGGGAAGGTAATCAAAAGCCTGAAGAACTTTGAAATGAAAAACAGAAAACCGAATTGTGAGTTAAGAGAATTCACTGGGTAACCCAACCCTTACAAGTCTTTTGAAGGTATAGAGCAGGGGAAGACAAAATACATCCCATGGGCCAGATCCAATCCACCGGGCAATTCTGTTCAGCCCATGGGTCCCCTCTGCAAACCAAAAGAATTGTCATGGGCCCTAGCCCTTGGCTGCCCCTCTGACAATACCTCCATGCAGGAGGTGTGGCTCTGGTTACTAAGCAACTAACCCCTATTCCTGACCTGCTTCCAGCCCCAATGTAAGGGACACTAGTGACAAAAAGTTTCTTCCTGTCAGAGGCTTTTGCCAAGCCATCCTGTGGCTGTTTCCCAACCTGCGAGAGTAGAAATTCAGGTAAGGGCCCCACTGGGCTGGGGGCCATGGACTTCCATTGGGGGAAAGGGAGCTGAGAGCAGGCAGAGCCATATGGTATGGAGCTGGACTGGACTGACCCCACATGCTGCAGGAGCATGGGAGCCATGTGTTATGGGACTGGGTTGGGCTGGCCCTGCTTGTTGCCATTACATGTGGCCAGGATCTTAAGCCAGGGTGCTATGGAGCCAGGTGGGGCTGGCCATGCACCCTGCCACAATGTGCAGCTCCAGGGAATTGGGAAGGACCACTATGGGGATACGTGTTGCTGTTCCTGCACTCCGCCACCATGTATGGCTAAGGAATTGGGCAACAGCACTATGGGGCTGGGTGCACCTGGCCCCTCATACTGCTGCCACATGTAGCCAAAGACTCGGGCGAGAGCACAGAAATGGGCACTATGGGGCCAGGCCAGGCTGGTCCAACTTGCTGCAACCACATGCAGCCAGGGACTCAGGTGGGAGTACAGGAGCTGCATGATATGGGTCTGGGCAGGAATGACCCTGCTCATTGCCACCACATGTGGATCCAGGGACTTACACACTGCAGGGACTCCCAGGACCCCCCGCACCCTCACACACACATGTATACCCCTAACCCTCCCACAAACCCCACCCTTACGATACCACCCCCACACACCCTCCCAACACACCAAGCCCCCCACCATACCCCCACATACACATGCTCCCACAAATCCCACAAACGCTTCCACCTCCCACCCCCCCCACTGCAACCACACATTCCAGACCCACACTCCTACACCCACACATACACCTAACCACAACACCCCTATCCTTTCACACACACACCTGCTCACACTCCAGCCACTCCAACTATATTCCCCATACCCCTCCAACATGCACCCTGTTACCCTCCTCCCACACACTATATACAAGAGTAAGACTGTATTTTGAGCTATTATGCAATTACACACACAAATTAGAAGAAAATATTTTTTTAAATAAAATTAAAATATGTTATAGTAGATGTTTGAGTTTTTTAGTATATGATTTGTTTCTTTTTCTGGTTCCAAGATGGCAACCCCCTATCCCAAAAGGAGTACTTCTTGAGCAAGGGAAGGGACTTCAGGTAGCAAAGGTCAGGGGTGAGGGGTGGGACGTCTTGTCCCAAGATGATGATCAGGGGTTAGGGCACCTGTCAAGGAGCAGGACTATCCTTGTAGCCCTCCACAGCTCATCAAAACTTATTAAGTGGCCTTCCAGGCTATATAATTGTCCACCCCTGGTGTAGAGGAATACTAGTCCTATCAGGAAAATTGATAGATACCTGATATGCTAGACACCTTACACTCTGCTAGTTTTTTCTTTGAAATGATTTGGTTCTAAACAAAAAGGTGTACTTTAAGAATTCTTTCTAGACACCATTAATCATCTCCTTAGAGGATCAAACTTCAGGTAATGAAGATTTATTAAACCTGCTGAAGTATAAAGGGATGGCAGCCCACAGTCCAATCACAGACTGTGATTCCAAGTATCATATGATTCTACCCAGAGACAAATACCAGCTTTGCAAAGTCACTCAAAATGACCAGCACGTATCAGAATTGTAGTTAGCTCAATAGCTGTGACAACAATTATCCTGGAGGAAATTATTTCCACCTGTACTGGAATTTGAACTAGCAAACTAGTGGTGAGAGGCCATGTAAACCATTACCAATCTTCTCAGATATGACATGTCTTTAGTGCTTTCAATGGACATTTAATGGATATGTAGGATATCATGAACAGATTTATGAAACATCCAAGAACACTTTAATCAGGCTTCTGAAGTACTCTAAGTTGAACTTCTGGCCTACTAGCTTTGATAATGTCTCTTTATATAGTTTTCAAAGGTGTACCTTAATATGAAAAAGGCAAGGAAATTCACAATAATGGCTTTAACCTGTTCTGTAGTTCCTACATCTGTGGATTAAATTGCCCCTAGACATATGTAGTAATAGTAAAACCAGAAAACTCACTGTCACCACAACTTAGCCTTATCTCTGATCAATTTAGAAAAGAGCATGAATGTTAATTTTCAGTCACAGCTTTCTAAATCTTTACATTATTGATTACTATTGTATGAGCTTTAAAACATGAGGGGTATGTCTACATGTGGACTTTATGCAGAGTAGACCAATTAGCTGCAGAGTAAAGCATCACCGTCTACACATGCAACGCTATTAGGCCACAGTAAACTAATTAAAACCACCATGACCTAGTACAGGGTCAGGAACAGTACCATTTTATAGCTGAGTAATTAACTGATTAAACACACATGTAGGCACTGACCGTGGGCATAAATTGCACCCACTCAGACCAGTCAACAGGGCGCCAGACTCCTGCTTGTTGCCTAGCCACATGGCTCCATACTTTTAGCACTCTTGTGCCCTAGCCAGCCCCTCTGCTGCCCAATGCTGCCATCTGGAGTCTGAGGCAGAGCAGGGCAGGAGCGACCCTGGCGTGAACTGTTCTGTCCTGACTCAAATTGATGCTTCCCTGGGCTCATGTGTAGTGCCCAGGAGTAGTTTACTCCAGCTCAAACTGCTGCAGAGTTTATTTCTTCCAATGAATTGCACATGTAGTTTCACCCACTAACTATTTATGTATAACTAGGCAGACATGCATCTGTCTGTGTACAAAGTACAAGTAAAATCTCTTTTGTAGTTACGCCTAGAATACTGCACTCATAAAAACTTTTTGAGCTACAGTGAAATTTCAGTTTAGTGAGGTTGAAGGCATATTTGATTCTCTAAAACAACTGCTTCCCTGATCTAACCCTGACCCTGCTTGCCTTGGTCAAGGCAATCACTGTGGTCCCAAATGGCCCCCTGTGTTCAAGATAATGCTTCTCTCCATATGAACTGCAAACATTTAATACTTGGTCTAAATAAACTGGCCTATCACTGAAGTATAAACAGTTCTCTGTTTTTATGTCTGGATTTTAAAATGTCCTTTGTTTTTGTCTCTGACCTCACTTCTGTTTAGCTCTTAGCTCTTCAAATATAATAATGGAGACTCAGTTGAGTACACAATACACCCAAGACAGCAGTCTTATTGTTGTTATTACCCCAACTGTAAGCTTGCCACTATTATTGCTTCTTGTTAAAGAGATAACAGCCTATCTGCCTGTTCTTCTTTCCTGGCATCCTTTGGTCTGTCACTGTGAGAGAAAGAGAAGGGGTTACAAGTCCTATTAATGACCTTTTCCTCCATCAAAGACCTAGGACTTCTCTGTTCAGGTTGCACTTGTTAACATACCAGAAGTCTTGAGCAGAGGTCTCAAAGGCCCAGCATCTTCTCCCCTCCTTCCCAATGGAAAATCAAGACTTCTTAAAAAAAATGGCTAATGTGAGAAGTGACTTGCTGTATACACAGGATCCAGACTGCAATGTTGCCTCATAACCTATATGATGTTTTTTGAAGAAGCTCTCTTTTCCATTTCAAGATTCATTGAAATCGTATATTCATAGGAATGGAAAGGACCACATGAGGTCAAGGCAGGATTAATTTTGACTAAATCATCCCAATCAAATGTCTGTCTCATCTGCTTTTGAAAATTTCCGGGGATGGAGATTTCACAATTTCTCTAGGTAACCAGTTCCAATATTTGACCATCGTCATGTCAGAAAGTTCTTCTTAATCTTCAAACTAAAGTTCCTCTGCTGCACCTTGAGGCCATTGCTCTTAGTTATTTCCACTGTAGCTACAAAAGAAAGTCTATCTTGATCCTCTTTAAAAGTATAGAGTCTTAAAGTCAGGGAAGTAGGGCTGGAAGGGGCATCCAGACTTCATCTAAACAAGATGAGCCCTATCAAAACTATCCCATACAAACCATAATCTAAACTCTACATAAGACTATCATGAACCCAGACACAACACAGAACCAACACCCCAACTTGCCATAGATAAAGCAGGGGAACCATAGAAGTAAATGCCCTGCTTTTACAAAACGCTGTCATACACACAAGAGGTCACTGAAAGGGAAGGCAATAACCTCCACTCCATACCAATCTGACCATGGGGTAAAATTCCTTTCTGACTGCAAATATGGTGATCAGTCTGACCCTGAGCAAAGGGGCAGGATCCTCTAGCTAGGAATCTCTGATTTTGGTCCCAGCAGGAGCATTGGAACATCCCAGGCAACACCCCCGCCTTGGCTATAGCCAGGAACAAATGCCGCTGGGAAGACTTAAAAACACCTTGACAGACAGAGAAGAAAATGGGGTACAGGGGCAACCAGAAAAGCCTAAAAGCTTGGAAATACCCATGGTAGAACATACATATAATTACATATAGATCATCCCCATCCAGTGGCTGTCCAATCTCTTCTTGAATACCTCCAGTGATGGAGAGTCCACAACTTCCCTAGTCAGTCTATTCCACTGCCTCACTATTTCAACAGTGAAAATGTTTTTCCTGATATTCAATCAAAACTTACTTTGCTGCAACTCCAAGATGTTGATCCACATCCTCCTCTCTGTAGCAAAAGAGAAAAGGTACTTTCCCTTTACTTCATGGCAGCCCTTCAAGTATTTGAAGATTGTTGTCATGTCCCGTCTTAAGTGTTTTTTTCCCTGCAAGCACCTTCAGCCTCTCCTCATACAACTTGCCTTCCAAGCCCTTTGTCTTTGCTGGCCATTTCTTGACCTTCTATAACTTCTCCAAGTCTCACACACAGTGCTCCAGGTGAGACCTAACCAGTGCCAAGTAGAGAAGCAATATCGTATCCTATGTCTTGCACTTAATATTTCTGTTAATGCATTTGCCTTTTGAGTGACTACATTACATGACAGAGTCATATCAATTCGGTGGTCTACCAAGACTCCCAGGTCCTTTTCCATAGCACTGCCATCCAGCCAAGTGTCACCTATTTTAAAATTGCGTTTGTGATTATTCCTTCCAAGGTGTAGTACATTGCATTTGTCCACATTAAACTTTATCCTGTTAGCTCTAGCCCAACTTTCCAATTTGTCAAGATCTTTCTGAATTGCACTCACATCCTCCAATGTGTTTGCCATCCTTCCAGTTCATGCCATCTGCACACTTTTTTAGGAAGCTTTCTATACCAGCATCTAAATAATTAAGAATACGTTGAGAAGCACAGGGTCCAGGACAGACCCCTGTAGGACTCCACTCAAAACCTTCTGCCAGTCTGACATGGACCCATTTATAATTACCCTTTTCTTGAAGCTCTTGATCTAGTTATCTATCCATCTTGTAATCATTTTATCCAGATCATATTCGTCCAATTTGTTTATGAGCAGGTCAGGCAGGACCTTATCAAAAGCCTTGCTGAAGTCCAGATACATTATATCCATAACATTCCCTTCATCCACCCAAGCAGTTACTTTGTCAAAGAAGGAGATCAGGTTTCTCTGACATGATTTGTTTTTCATAAATCCATACTGTCTGCTTGAAATCAGCCCTTCCTCCTCCAGATGCTTGCCAGTGGCCTTCCTTAGGATACGCTCCAGTAACTTACCAGGTATTGAGATGAGGCTAACTAATCTGTAGATCCCTATTATTATGGTGTTAGGAAAATGGCCTTGCTTTCTACAATTAAATGAAGACACCTGCTTAGAATTTTTCTGTCTGAAGCCATTAAATACATTTTTCATCGTGGCTTCAAAAATTGCCACCTCTCAAAATGAAATTGACTATAATAGCTTAAGAGAAATGGAAGAACTCACTGGCTGTATTATATTAACATAAGAAAGCATGGGAAAAATAGGAAAAACCAGTAAAGAAAACATAATTGCAATGACTTTTAAATATCTATAACTTCTGGTAGCTCAACCAAAACTCTGCTGCAATTTTTAATTTTTCTTTCATCCTCTCATACATTAGAGTATAAAAATAATTTGCAATGCCTATTATTCATTTGTTCTGTTTAATAAATTGACTAACTAGTGACCAGATTTTCTTTCTGCTCTAACATGAGCATGATAGATTTCAAGGCCAGTTCTTGCATTTTCAACAGCATCCTAGCCATCATTATCCCTCAGCCAACAATGATGTGTTGTGCTCAGAGTACTAAATTAAACCTCAGAGGTGGCTGCCTTTCAGTAGCATTGCTTGTATCTGTTGTTCATAATGTTTTTAGATCCTTTGGGGTGAAGGGAGCTATATAAATGTAAAATAAAATCATTATACAAGAGAAAATAGAGCTGTTCTCAGCATTTTCCTATATGGATTTACTCGTAATAGAGGCTAGGTTCCCAATCTCTATTTTTAAATAAACGTATGATCATATTTTCTTTTCTTTTTTTGAATACCAGAATCCTAAATGGTGTCAGAGTGACAGCCACATGGATTGAAATCTTCTGTTTATCCACAAAATTCAGGCAGAAAACTATGAGTAAGCTTCTTCACACTTTGCCAACAATGAGTTTCATCCCCATTCAGCAGGAGTAAGACTAGCCCTGAAAGGGGACTTTAATTACTATGTTTATTGGGCATTTTGCATCTGACTGAGACTGCCAAATTGGGTGAGAAATCTGACAGTGTTTTTTTGTGATAGCATACCACAGTATGGGAACTGCATTAACACAACTGACTCATTTTACACTGGCAATAAAACAACTGTCAAAGGACAACAGTTTCAATCACTTCTGACTTGGGCTAGATTTGAACTTAAGGCTTAGAAGTGAAAGGCTCCCTTTCCCATTATCAAAAGATCACACGTTAATATTAGGATACCAAAATATCAAAGGGACTTCATTTGTATGAGATATTCATATTTCAGTACTGATGACAGCTCCCTTTTCATAGAAAGGAATGCTAGATGGTGGGGGGGGGGGCGTTGATGGATTTGCTTTGATTTCATGAGTAAATGTAATCACCATGGTGTTTCCCTTGTTCCCCCATCCAGACCTGACAATTGTAGAACCAGCCCAGCATCATCAGTGATAATTTTTACTTTGTCAGGCATACCAATAGCTCTTTAGATATTGCCTAGATCAAACTAACACTATAATATATAGCTCAGAAGAGTGGAATACGCCAAGAGAACAAAAGGCTAGTACAACAAATCTTTGGGGAAAAAATATAGTAAATAGTTCTAATATTTTTAGGCCTTCCATCTTGACCCTTGACAATGAATCTCCCTTTAGGACTGGCTGTGAGATTTATTTACTATTATATTTTTCAAGTAAGTTTACTACAACCTATATTGCAAAGTGTTATTATGTTATTATTCTGGCCAGTGGTTTGAAGTAGAATTACAGTTTCTCTTCCATTCCCTGTCATTTGTAAAAAGGGACCAAATGTAGATAGATAATTATTAATAATAGCACTGGAAGCAACAATCTATCCATCTGCAAAAATGTGACAATGTAATCATTCTCCCAAAACATTTACTACAAAAATTATATGAAGTTTGTGGTATCTCATAATATGCTTGGAAAGATTGTTCCAGAATTAATTTGGATTGTAGACTCAGTCTAAGAGTTCAGAACTTCTTTTCCTATTTAAATGTATGTATTTCCTACTGTTACTTATTCACTTCATGATAGTAACTACAGATTCACCCTGGAGTAAGACAGAACAGAATAGGGCCATAAGCAATTGTGGCAAGCAGGGATCTTGGTTTTTTTTCCTAAAAAAATTACAAATTCTCTGACAAAAACTCCAAAATCTGTTATTACAATTAAAATCCCCCTGCAGCACCCTACAACCTCACTGGTGCCCCTCACCCCGCCAATGCCTTCCCTAGCCCTCCTGGTGCCCCTCACTGCCCACAAAGCCCCCCCTCCAGCCCTGCTGGTGCCTTCCACTGCCCCCAAAGTCCCCTCCTCAGCCCTGCTTTTGCCCTTCACTGACCCCAAAGCTCCTCCCCAGTCCTGCTGGTGCCTGTCACTACCCAAAAGCCCCCCAATACTGCTGGTACCCTACACTGCCACCAAAGCCCCCTCAATCCTGCTGGTGACTCTCACTGCCCCCAAAGCCCTCCCAGGTACCTCTTGCCCCCCACCCATAGCCCCTGCCCCCCAGGCCTGCTGGAGGGGGCCCTCCAACTGCCAGGGCTATGGGGCCAGGGACCCAAGTCTGCAACTCCCTGCCCTCAACAGCAGGCAGGTGCAGTAGAAGCAGCATGGAGCCGGCTTCCCAAATTCTGCTGCCTGCTTGGGTGGGACCAGGGCCGGCTCCTGTTTCCCTCCCAGCCTTGCTGGTGCCCCCCCAGCCATGACCTGCAACCCTCCAGCCCTGCCAGAGGGGTTCCCAGCCCCCTGCAAGCCCCAGATACCTCAGGCTCTAGGAGAAGAGTGAGGCTGAGCTGAGCCAAGCGGAGCCCTGACTGACTGAGAGTCTCAGGCCCCACCTTTCCCCTCCCCCTTCCCCTTTCCCTCTGGGCAGAGCTGGGGGTTTCCCACCCTGCTTGCAAAGAGCTTTTCCAGGCTGGAGCTCAACCAGCCTGCAGAGCTGTTTGCAAAAGCAAGGAATCTGCGGGTTTCTCTGCTAAAAGGAGAAATTTATGTTTTCCCTGATAAAATGGGGAAATCCATGGTTTTCTCAGTTCTTCCATTGGAAATGGAAAACCTGAATCCCTGGTGGTGAGTAATAGATTCTCCCTCAGTTTCCCACCCATACTTCTGACTTGGTTATACATCTTAGGTTACAGAACTGCATGTATGTACACAGAGGTGTAGCAAGCAGTGCTTGGACTGGGCATGTGGGGTGAGCAGTATTCCATTTGCTCCACTCTCCCCCCTGCCCATGAGATACATTAGATGATGTAGCACTGCATTGCCCCACTCCTGTGGCTGGACTTCTGTGGCTTCTCCCACGACTGAACAGGCTCTCTGGGCTGGGAGAGAAGTGGGAGGGATGAGAGCATTACCAAAATCCACCTTTCTTCACCAAGGAATGTATCTTAAGGGTGGGGGCAAGTGGAATGGTGATCCTCTCCGCGCAGATACACTGCTTGGGGTAGCATTGGGTAGGGGCACTGCTGGAAAGTCTGGGTAGGGGTGTGGGGGGGCAGGAATACTGCCAGAATCCCCCCATCAGGATTTTTTGTCATGCCACAGGATCTGGGCAGCTCAGTGCTTCACCAAACAGTGAATCTGGGAGTCAGGGGAGCACTGTTCTTCTTATCCCACTTGCCCCTGCCTCCCCAGATGCATTCTTTGGTGTGGCACTGTTCTGCACAGCTCCACAGTCCAGTACAAGCAGCATAGGGCTTTCCCAACCATAAAGACTCCAGGTAAAAGGGGGGATCTTGCAATCCCCTCTTAGTCTGCACTCAGGGCAGGTGCCCCGCTCATCCTGCTCCAGTTATACTACTACAGGTACAACTGATGGACTGCACTGGTGCATCCAGACTGGCATGCACATGTGTTTTGCAGTACCTCAAAGGCCTTTGAGGAGCTGCAAAATGCACATGGTACATGTGAAAGGGTTCTCTGCACAGCAGAGAGGCAAAATTAGATACTGGGAACTCATGGTATCTAAAAAAAAAATGTTGTAACAAAAAGCAGAGTGGCCATGTGGTTGCAGTGTGTGCCACCCAAAACCAGAGCCTTGCTGGCCAGGCCCATGTTCCAGCTGTTGGCCAGGGTCTCTGCATCCAGATCCCCACAACTACAGCTCCAGGAGGCCCCCAAAACCCCAGGTAAGACTGCTGGGGTCAGCCCAGCATCTCCAACCCGACCCAGGTCAATCTGCCATGCACCTGGGCCCACATGCAGGGGAGTATCTGGGGGACAAGTTGCAGCAGCAGAAATATGGGCTGCTGTTATATGTCCCTGGGGAAATGCACATTCCTCCTCATGGGGATGGGCTCCATAGGTTTTTGCTCTCCATGCTATACTCATTCTAAAAAAAAATTAACTCTCTCTATCACCATTATGCATGTCCTCATGTCACTGATTACAAACAGTAATGGAAACTTGATATACCACACATTTTTTTCTTTAAATGTCCTTCTTTCCTAACATGTTTCCTAGCCTCATCACTTGCATTGTTTTATCTTCTCCACTGCCAAAATTTCTGTTCCCGCTTCTATTATGTCAGGAATTAAAGGATATGAGTTAGCAAAAAACAGCACTTGCTTTTTCAGTGCCACTCTTAAGAGAGACAAGAAAAACAGACAAGAAAAATCATACAGTACATAGGTTTCATTTTCCTAAAGCGTTAAGAATATGTAACATTTTAAGAAGAAAAGATGTAAAAACTATAATGTGTATCCAGGTTGTCACTTGGGGGCTTATACGTCCTGTTTTTTTCCTGACCATTCTGTTTGCAGCCTATCAGCCAGTGAAAACACAATGTTGACAAATCAATGGTACCTTTCAAAATATAACAGTTTGATTGCATTGGATTACTTCTCTAACATGGAATAAGAAATAGAATAATGGCACCAATATTGAAATATAAAGGAACCAACATTTTTTTTCTGACTGGTACCTACCTATATAATTCAGAGACATGATATATGGGTCAAATTGACTATAGTGAATAGAAAGGGCACAAGCTAAATTATTCACAGTATTCACCGAGGAGTGACTAACCTACTATTTATATTCTTTCTGAATATATCATTATGTCTCTAGCTCAATTACAAGGTCCTATTTGAAGTCAATGGGCTCCAGAGTATACATTCTGTTCATCTCATAAGCCTGTCAACTGAAATTATTGGGTTATTGGGTAGGGTGGTGGAATAGCCAAAGAAGATTTAATTACTAGTTTATAAAAATTTGGACTACACTAGTCATAGGAAAATATATTTGCACAAATCAACAAGTTGAAGATTACTTGGATATATGGATACCTCCTAGAGTTTCAGCAATTAACAAAGCTGACACTACACCCACGGCCAAATTTCGAGGCCCATAGAGAGCTCTGTAAGCTGAATCCAGAGCACGTAACTGTGCTACCAGGCCTCCAGAGCTTCCCACTAAGCTAAAATTTTGGTGACGACCACCAAATTTCAGCCCCCCAGGACAGATGAAACCACTGTGTGCTCTAGATTGGGTCTGTGGACCAGTCCATCATTCCTCATCCTAAGTTTGCTCTATTATGTATTAGGGCAAATAATTCATGAAATTTTAATTTGGAAGACAAGAATATTATCATTAATCTTCCTTCATTTATTTATTCTTGGGACCTAAGCCACCCTAGGAATTAATATTGTTTATCTTTCCCTAATAAACAAGAGATTCCTGTATTTACTGAGGCACTTGAATATGTTTTGTTCTGACAACAAGGAAATACGTTATTTATGTTCTAGAAACCAAGATCCTGACTGGCTTATGCTTTCTGAAAAGGGAGTGTTTTATGCATGTCCCAACACTAAGCACTGGTTGTTTACAAAGAGTCCTAGGGTTTGTGAGTGGGGGACCAACAGAAGCTCCACATGGAGGTCTGGCCCGAACCAATTGAACATCGACTGGGAGCTGTGTGCCATTGAGCCAGAAGGGAATGTACACATGAAGACACCACGTCGTTTGCTATCAAGCCCAGCAGCCTCCTGCTTGCCTCTATGGGCAGTTTCTCATTGGAGTGCTGGAAGTCCCAGATGGAGGCACAGAGCTCACCCAGCCTGATGGTCCATGACTTCTGGGCCACATGCGATCGGGCCAGGCTGGCCAGCTCTGTGCCTGCATGTGGGGTTTCCAGCACTCCAGTGGGCAGCTGCACATGAAGGTATGGAGCCCACCTGGCACAATGGCACATGGCTCCTGCCTGCAGTGCCACAATCTGCATGTGTTGTCACAAAGCCAGTCCACTCTGGTGTGAAGGCCCACACCAGTGGGCTGAGTCAACTCTGTGCCAACACATGCAGGCCCTCGGACTCAGGCGGAGGCACGTACCACTGGATCTCTGCCTGCTGTGGCCATGAGTGCTCCAAGGACCCACTGCCTGCTGCCATTGAGCCATCAGCAGCAGGGGCTGTGCACCACAACACCCCCCCAACACACAGTGCCATGACCCCGACATCTCTTCACAACCACCACACAAACCCCATATACTCTCATACCCATACCTCCCCACAAACTCCCCACCCCCACACTCCTTCACAACTCCCACACCTACCCACAACCTCCCCCCCACACACCCAAAAAGTCTCAAGAAGGGAGCACCTATGCTCCATCCTCCCTATCCCATCTTCCATTCTCCCTATCCATCCTCCTGTAACAGGGAATCCTAGCCCTGTCACGAGAAAGCAGGTCCACCCCTTTAAGGCCAGAACTTTCTGGGCGTGGAGTGCTGGTAAGGCAGAGGTTAAATGCCGAGTCTGGCCAGCTAGTCAGCTGACCGGAAGAGGTAAAACTATAAAAACCCTGGGCAGAGTGGCAGTAAGGGAGACAGCAGCCGAAGGGGAAGGAGTGCCTCTGAGAGAGCCACAGAGAAGCTGGGTGAGTGGTCCAAATGCGGGAACTATGGAAACCATGGAGAGACGGCAGCCGCACCACAGCAAGGACTGTAGCTGATGGTGGGGAGCTGAAGCACGAACCCTGTGAATGTAAGCTGACCTGCTGCTTTGCTTGATCATATTTGCTGGTGGCAGTTATTATTTCTCCCTTTTTCATTATTGAATAACCCGGGTGGTTTGGGTGAGGCTATTAGGAGGAGGCCTCATAGGGGACCCACGGCAGTGTGGGGACCCCTGTGCCAGCAAGGGTGCAGCATTTGGGGGTGCACTGACACCAGTGCCAGCAAGGATGTGGCTCTAGGGGGTACAGATCCCAACACCAGCAAAGGTATGGCCTTTTGGGGGTACCTAGGCCCCGGTGCCTATGGGGGCGCAGGATTTTGGGTGACATCAGCGCCTGAAGGTGTAATCTTGAAAACCCAGGGAGGCCCGGTGTACCCGGGGTGTGATTTTTGTTTTGTTTTTTGGACTGGGAGAGGGCAAGTTCAGGGCCATCCCCTGGCCTCAAACTTGTGGGCACCCTGGATTTGGGGCCAGTGGCCTTGCCTCAGGGCCAGGGGGGACCAGGCTTCAGACTGGCGCTCAAGATACTGGAAAAGGCTAGAGCCTCAGAGTCAAACCCTGTTTGGTGGGTTTTAGATGGGGAGGCCTAGCTAGAGAAGGACAGGGGTCAGGCCTGTGTAGGTGAAAGGCCTCAGCATACAAAATACAATAAGCAGTCTCCCACTCGCAAGAACATCAACACTAATTTCCATTGAGATGTTGCAGAAGAGTAGAGGGAGGTACATGAGAACTCCAAAGACGACTCCAAGGGTACCCCACATAAAGCGTGGATTACCAGGGGAGATGGTGCTGGGGAGGGCAACCTGTTACACTCCCTATCCAATACACTGTAATTACAGCACAGTAGAGCAGCTTCGCTGTTCATTTATAGGAGCCTTTATAGTCTAGAGAAGAGATGACTAAAGTGAGGGTTGATAACAGTCTTCAAAGCAACAAGAATTATTACAAAGAGGTTGTTGATTAATTGCTCTCTGTGTTGACCGAGGACAGGACAAAAATAATCATAGAATCGTAGAAGTAGGGCCAGAAGGGACCTTGTAGATTTTCAATTCCGACCCACCCCCCGTCTGGGTACGAGAAAAACAGCTCAAATGACTCCAGCCACGTAGGCATCAAGCCTCTTCTTAAAGACCCCTAGGATAGGAGACAGAGAGGCTATTAAGGGCCTGAACCTATTGAGCCTCCACAAGAGAAGGCTTAGAGAGTATCTGGTGGCCACTTACAAACTCACCAGGAGGAAACAGCAGGAATTGGGGGGGGCTCTGTTCCCCTGGGTACCACCCGGGGTTACTACGAATAACGGCCAGAAATTGTTAGAGAGAACATTCAGGCTGGACATCAGGAGACATTACTTTACAGTTAGAGCTGGCAAGCTCTGGAATGGGCTCCCAAGTGAGGTGGTGCTCTCTCCTACCTTGGGAGTCTTCAAGAGGAGGCTGGACAGGTTTTTGGATGGGGTGATATGACACCAGCACCCGTTCCTGCCCGGGGCAGGGGTCAGACCTGATGATCTGTTTAGGTCCATTCCGACCCTAAGTACTATGATATGATACTATCATAGAATCATAGAAGTAGGGTTGGAAGGGGCCTTGTAGATCTTCAAGTCTGACCCCCTGCCTAGGCAGGAGAAAAAACTGGGCTCAAACGATTCCAGCTAGGTAGGCATCAAGCCTCCTCTTAAAGACCCCCAGGGTAGAAGCCAGCACCACTTCCCCTGGAAGCTGGTTCCAGATCCTAGCTGCCCTAACTGTGAAATAGTTCTTACGGATGTCTAATCTAAACCTACTCTCCAACAACTTATGGCCGTTATTCCTTGTTATGCCGGGGGCGCTAGGAGAAACAAGGTCTCTCCCAAAACCTTTTGGTCCCCCCTAGTGAGTTTATAGATGGTCACCAGGTCCCCCCTAAGCCTTCTCTTGTGAAGGCTGAACAGGTTCAATAATGACTCCAAGATCCCTTTCTGCCTCTGTGCTCTCTAGAAGGGTGTTCCCCATCTTATAAGTGTGCTGCTGGTTACTACTGTCAAAGTGCAGCACCCTGCACTTGTCAGGATTGAAAGGCATCCTGTTTTTGTTAGCCCACCCTTGTAACCTATCCAAGTCTTGCCGCAGTCTTTCTCTCCCTACTAGTGTTCTCACCTCACCCCAGATTTTGGTATCATCAGTGAATTTAAACAGGTTGCTTTTCACCCCGTCATCCAAATCGCTAATAAAGAGATTGAACAGCACAGGTCCAAGGATCGAGCCCTGGGGGACTCAGCTGCCCACTTCCCCCCAGGTTGAATATGACCCGTCTACCACCACGCTCTGAATACAACCCTTCAGCCAATCTGCAATCCATCTGACTATGTAGATATCAATGCCACAGTTGCCTAGTTTTTTAATGAGGATGGGGTGGGAGATGGTGTCAAAGGCCTTGCTGAAGTCTAGGAAGACTACATCCACAGTGACACCTGCATCCAATGCTTTTGTGACCTGATCATAAAAGGCAATCAGGTTGGTCTGACATGACCTGCCCCAAATGAAACAGTGCTGGTTGCCTTTGAGCATCATACCTGAAGTCAGCCCATCACAGAAGTGCTCCTTGATGATCTTCTCAAAGAGTGTCTCTAGGGTTGAGGTAAGACTAAGAGGCCTGTAGTTGCCTGGGTCCTCCCTCCTCCCTTTTTTAAGATGGGGACCATGTTGGCTATCTTCCAATCATCTGACACCTGGCCCAAGCACCATGAGCACTTATAAAGCCATGCCAAGGGCCCTGTAATAACCCCTGGTAGCTCCCTCAACACCCTGGGGTGGAGAGCATCTGGACATGCTGATTTGAACACATCCAGCCCCTCCAGAAGCTCTTTAACCCGGTCTTCCCCAACCTGAGGTCTGGAGGCGTTCCCCTCAAGTCCATCATGCATCACGGTGGGGAAGTCCTGGTCCCCGCCCAAGAAACCGGAGGTGAAGAATTGGTTAAAGGGGTCTGCTTTCTCCTCTGGTGCAACCACCAGATTGCCAAGCATATCTTGCAGGGGCCCCACGTTTCCTGGTGCCTTCTTCATCCTCCCTATATATTTGAAAAAGGACTTTTTATTATCTTTGATGCTGGACGCTAGTCCTATTTCTATGTCCACCTTAGCTTTCCTGACAGCCCCCTTACAGGCCCGAGCAGATGAGATATACTCCCCCTTCCAGGCCCCTGGCATCTGGGAATAAAAAATTGCAAAAAAGGAAAATGTAGGTTAGATATTAGGAAGAAAGTTTTAATCCAGTATGATTAAACACTGGAACAAACTTAAGAGAGATTGAGGAGTTGCCATCAGTGGTAGTTTTTAAGTGTAGATTATCTGGGATGGCACAGACAAGGATGATCTGTGTTAAGTGGCAGGGTTGGATGATGTGTCTTCTTGAGGCACCTTCTTAACCTATGATTTTCTGATTCTGAACTTTAATCACTCACAACAATCTACATATTACATTTTTAAAAGTCCTGTATTAAAAGATGCGATTGAGTCTTTAAAGCAAAGAACGCAAGAGTTCGGAAGTACTAAAATAAAGGTTGCTTATACAACATTAATTTGGCTTCCCTGTGCATACTTATTAGGATACAACATTTAATTATATGATTTCACACAGTTTCCTTTTCCACAAGACTTACAAAGCAGAGCTCCGAGCGATGAAGGAAACTTTCTTTGCCAGTAAACTTTCTCTTTAAAAAAATGCACACAAATTCTAGAAACCTTCCAAGTGTAGGTGTAGTTTTATTAATGTCTGTGGAAATTTAAAGCAAGAGAAAACAAACAAAAACAGGAGATAATAAATAAATCAATATATCTGCAACATCTTGAAAATATCCAGAAGAAAAAGTGGCTTGACGCAAGTCAACCTTAAATAGTAGTAATGGTATACATCAAGAACAAAACTCATTATGTGAGAACTCAAGTCCACCATGTGCATGATTGTGTGCACATGTGTGTGTGAGAGAGAAATGACTCTCTTTCATAAGATAAGAATGATTCTCATTCACATAAGAGTAAATCAGATGTAGGGTATGTTTAGTTATTTGCGGCTTGCATATACTGATAGAAAGCATTCTTTTTTCTTTCTCATAATTATGTATAGCACTTCACTAAATTTTCACTAAACCTTAGTGCAAATCCAAGTAAATAATATTGCTCCCTATACAAAATGCTTTTGATTTTTGAAACTGGGTGTGCCATTTTGTCATCTAAATGTGACACTATCAGCATGAAAAACCAAATAAAGGATGGCAAATAAGTTTCCAAGATGTTTTAATAGAATCTAAAGAGAATGTAGAAATAAATCTCCTTACACCATGGTATTGCACAGGTTGGAGACAGGAAGGAGGAGGAAGGGAAAGAGATCTCTCTGTCTTCCTTGGTAGTAGAAAGATGAGGTATGTCTGTAATATGAAAGGTTGCACTGGGAGATGCAGTCAGCTAATTTGTAATCCTTTGCTCTGCTTACCCACAGGGGCATGGTCAGCGTGTATGGGAGCTTGTCCAGATTGGTAGTGCACTGTATTGCTGTTAGGAAGAGCAGTAAAGTGACTTCTATCTGAAGCGAATATACTGGAGCTTTAGAGGAAGCCATTTGTAGTGCACAAGTAGTATTATTGATTTTACACAACCTGAGAACTATACTATATAAGATTTAGTCCCCATTGGCAGCTTATCTACAGACATTTTACACATATATGGATAGATGTACATACGTATTTATTACATCTGTTTAGAACAACCTACACAGTACATTTTCCATGTTCACAGAAGGAATATGCCATGTCCTGAATGGGTCTCCCCACCCCCATGTGTACAACTGGGCAATGTCTTATTTCCAGAAACACCAATAATTTCTCTCTTTTCCTAAAAAAAACACAAAAAACCCCCCTTCAAAAACAAGACCCTACAAAATTTTGTCATACTAACAAATTCATAACACCTTATGAAGATTTAGATTACTTGACTAAATAAAGTGTCACCCTGCCCTGGCCTTTTGCCTGACTTCAGATTAATATGGCTAGTTACCTTGCCATGAATAAAAACATGATACTAAATAATGTTTAGCGATGAGGCTTCAGTGGCTCCATTAAAAAGTTTCAGGCTGGTAGCCACTTAAGTCCAAGGCAGATTTTGAATTATATTAAAAATATTTTGCATTAAGAAAATCAGAATAGAAAAAGTTGAGTTTTTTTCAAAGCTGACCTTTTCCTGGAAAATATATTTTATGTATTCAGTTATTTTCATCAGAATTAACTAGAAAAATATCTAACAAAATTTTGTAAAACAAAATTTCTTAAGGGTTTCCAACGTGTTCAAAAAATTTTCAGCATGACAAAAATAACTATTTTTGAGTTGACATTTTGATCTCTTTAGAAAGACAATTCAAAATAAAGGCATTTTGACATTTTGAAACATTTTGCTTTGATTGTGTTGAAAGTTTCCATTTAAAAACCCATAAGAAATTTTCATTTTACATTTTTTTTTGTAATTCCATATATCAGATTGGTTCTGCCCAAAATATGATTCTGAAATGTCAAAATTGATTGCAAAAGGTAAATGTAACCTTTTGATCATCACTAAGTGAGGTGCTTGTTTCTGATGTTACAATTTGGGGCCAGCCTCATAAATAAATGCCATATTTATCTTTTTTTAGTTGATCATATCTCAGTACAATATCAGAGCTCTAAAATCATTCTGTTATGCCCAACAATACAGGTTGAAAATATGTCCCTTAAACGTGTTGTGATTTCTCATCTTCAGCTCATATGACATAGGGCTCATCACAGTCAGTGTCAAAACCAGATACGCTTCTCTAGTACCAGCAAGTATGTTAGTTAGTTTAAATATTTTCAAGTGTTCGTTATCTATTCTTCTTTACTGGGTTAAGAACAATAATCTACTGGCCTGGCACAACCAAATGAAGTCTGAAAAAAAATCAGCTTTTAAAAGTTTCACAACAGTTCTTTTTTCATTTCTAAAAGAGATCTTTTTCATTGCTTATATTGCTTTGTTACTGATGCATGAATTCCTTCTACCATAGAACAAGCTGGCAGTATTACATGAAAGCAACTTTTCTCTGTGGGTTATCAGTGACAGTATCAGGCCAAGACTTCTCCATTATGAGCTAAGTTTAGGATCAGGATTTGCTGCAAATAATGGAAGAGACATCCATCATACAGTCTTAGTGACATCACCTGTTAGAACCTCAGACAGACAAAAGCCCCTTGTAATTTCCTGGAATCCCATCCATTATTTTGTGTGTAATTCTGACAGCTAACTAGAAAATGCATGTTTCAAAAGTGCACCTCAGCTTTGAAACATGGCTGAGTAAATAGCAGCAGCATTTTATTCCACAGATGCAGTCTGTGTTTGTTCAGTCAGATCTGCTGACTTGATTGAAAAAGGATGATTCTATTACTTTTGACTACTTTCAGCCTTCAAAGATGGAAAAATCATGACAGTGACTAATTTCACATTGCAAGCCCATTTTTTCTTATTCTACTATCTGAAAATTCACCTTTTAAATCCTTTTCAAGATAAAAAAGTTATATATGTGTGACTAAGATCAAAGTGGGAGGACAAGGAGTTTGCACATGTACAACTGGCCATATTCTGTACAGCTGGAAGAATACCAAATACTGGTGATAACAGTAAAATTATAAATGATTGATCTTGCTTTCAGACCTCAGCGTGAGTCTAGAGGGGTCTGAAAGCAAGTTAACAAATACTTTTACTTGTTAACTAAATAAAACTGAGCTAAATATAAAGACACAATAAAAGTGAAGCCGCATAGAAAAATCATAATATAAGTACTGGTAATGTGTTTTAAACATTGGGGAGCACGATCCCAATTCTTGGGAAGGTAATGTTTTTCTGCTTTCTGGGTGTGAAGCAGTTATAGTGCTGACTAAAAAGAGCATACTGTTAGGTAAAATGAACAAGCTGGACATTGTTAAGCACACTGGTAATATTTGTAGCAAACATTACTATCTGGTGTGTGGTTCACTCATTTAAATAGCTTGCTCTCTTTAATAGGGCTAACTAGCTAATTCAATCTGGCATAGTCTTTCAGTTTTGTAAGACATCTGTCGACTCTTCTTCCCATCTAGTGCTAAAGTGGTAGATGTATTCCCATTGGGTTCAAGCAGGTATGGGCATAGCAAAATATTTCCTGGTCTGCCTTAGCAGTACAGCAAAGATCTAAGGCCTAGGTTTCTTTACAGTATGCAACATTTTTGGTTAAGCAATCTTAGGATGAAGGCACACACCACTCTAGTTTTCCATTTCACAGAGTTCATTCTTCCTTTTCTCTTTGAATTTCTTTTTCTGGAAGACCAAGTAAATCTCTTTATCTTCCTTTTCCTACTTTGTCTTCTGGGCACTTACACCACTTACCACAATAGGAACTGAGCAAGGGCAACAGCTTTCAAATCATTAAATAGGTAAAAAAAAGATTATTTAGATATCAGTCGAAATGTAAAGAAGTCGCTATAATTTTAAAAAAATCTCAAGGGCACTTGTACATGTGATGGGGTTTTAGTCCCCTAAATTGAAATGGTGTGCTTTTAATTGTGATGATTAAAAACACACTGTTTCAATTTAGGGACTTGTGTCATTGTATGGCAAGGGGCCTGATCCTTTTTATTTTTTCTTTGCAGAGCATGCCCATATCTCCCATGCCTGGGGGTGAGTTGCTGGCGGGATGAGTGGCACCTGAGCTGCAGGGGGCCCCAGTCCTACCCTTTCCAGCGGCAGCACTGGGTGAGTTGCTAGCAGTCTGGATGCTGCCCCAGCTCAGGCTCAGGGAAGAGTTGGATTGGGCTGGGTGCTGCCCCAATCAGAGGTAGCACACAGCCCAATCCAACTCTTCCCTGAGCCCAAGCTGAGGCAGCATCCAGTCTGCTAGCAGCTTGCCCGGGAAGCCCCAGGGAGTGCTGCTGCCATGGAGGGAAAGGCCAGGGTCCCCTGCAGCTCAGGGGATGCCTGGCCCAGTGGCAGCTCATCCCCAGCTGCAGGAGATGCAGGCAGGCTCCATTTAAAAAATAAAAGGATCAGGCCTCTCGCTGCTTCTGCTTTCAGCCCACTTCTCCTGTGGTGGGGGAAGGGAGGTGGGTGAGCTCTCAAAAGGCTGCAATGTTACAAATAGCTATGTTGTGAACTAAACTACATGCAGAACTGGTGTAGTTTGCAATGGAACAAACTCATTTAAATCATTAAAAACCGTGCACGTGTACAGCGTGACACAATTAAACCACAAAAATGGGCAATTTTAGCCACTTGGGTAAGTGCCCCAAGATGGTATTAAGGTTTCAAAGACAAGCAGATACGACAAACTTAAGGTTGCATGTGCACTGCCAGTTTTTCAGATGCATTATGATACAGTCTTTACTTCATACAGTCTTTAGATCACATACTGTTTTCCCTACAAAATTCTGTCTTATTCAGTGAATAAGCAGTTACAAACATTTTCTTTGTATTTTCCCTGTTAAGTAGATCACTCATAGTTTCATAGTTTCTAGGGTCGGCAGGGACCTGAGTAGACCATCTAGTTCAACCCCCTGCCATGGCAGGAAAGAGTACTGGGGTCAAACGACCCCAGCAAGGCGTTCATCTAACCTCCTCTTAAAGACCCCCAGGGAAGGAGCCAGCACCACTTCTCTTGGAAGCTGGTTCCAGATCCTAGCTGCCCTGACTATGAAGTAGCACTTCCTGATATCTAGCCTAAATCTACCCTCTACCAGCTTGTGACCATCATTCCTGGTCACTCCTGGCAGTGCTCAGGGAAACAGTGACTTCCCCAGTGCCTGCTGATCCCCCCTGACTAGTTTGTAACAGGACACTAGATCCCCCCTCAGCCTGCTCTTGTGGAGGCTGAACAGGTTCAGGTCCCGTAGCCTCTCCTCACAGGGCCTGCCCTGCTGCCCCCTGATTATGTGAGTGGCCCTCCTCTGGACCCTCTCCATGTTGTTCACAACCCTCTTGAAGTGCAGTGTCCAGAACTGGATGCAGTACTCCAACTGCGGCCTGACCAGTGCCGCATAGAGGGGGAGGATCACCTCCTTGGACCTGCTTGAGATGTATCTGTGGATGCATGACAAGGTGCGGTTGGCCTTCCTGACTACATCCTCACACTGCCGGCCCATGTTTATCTTGGAGTCAATG
>NW_017728918.1:93125205-93137918 GCF_001723895.1 Crocodylus porosus | reverse complement strand
TGAAGGCCTTCCAAAAGTCCAGGAAGACTATGTCCACTGCTACCCCTGCATCTAATGATTTGGTGATCTGATCATAGAAGGCCACCAGGTTGGTCTGACAGGACCTGCCACTGATGAACCCGTGTTGATTGCCCCTAAGCATAACCTCCCCTGCTGGCCCCTCGTGGATGTGTGCCAGAATAATTTTCTCAAACAGCTTGCGAAGTATCGAGGTAAGACTCCTGTGAAGTTAGATGCTACAGTTTTCTTCAATTTACACCTGAGGAATTCAGGCCCATATTAGCATCAAAATTGTCTACCAATTTTAGATATTTTACTGGAGCAGGAGTAGGCAATTATTTCGGGTGGAGGGCTGCTTACTGAGTTTTGCAAGCCATCGAGGGCCACGTGAAAGGCAGCCAGGGGCAGATAAATATTTATTTTCTAAATTTTTTAGGGGCCCTACAGGCTGGATAGAATGGGCTGGCAGGCTGCATCTGGCCCATGGGCCGCATTTTACCCACTCCTGTACTAGGACATCAGAATACTTCGCATTTTTAGATTACGTTACATGTTCCAATTGACTTCAGATGCAATCATATTTTCTCAGCATTTTTACAAATATTGCCCCAGTGTCACATGCTGTGCATTCCTAGAAAATGAGAATACAGACTCTGATATGCCATGTGAGGAGTGTGATTTTTTTTTCAAATATAAGCAGCATTCGATGTAAATAATATAAGGCCTAACCCTTATACTTGTATGATTCCTTCATTTCCCCCATCAAATGTCAAGAAACTGCTTCAAAATTTTGGGATCTAACTCTTGTAAAAATGTCACATATCCAGTTCATTAACAAGTAAATTGAACTATTTTCATTGAAACTTAAAAGAAATACATAGAAGCAGCCAGTGGCAGACACCTGGCATGGGAAATCCAGTCTATAAATAGCAAAAATGAACAGTTTCAAATGGAGTTATTTAATGGGATGTGATGGGTAACTATAATTGTAGACAAAACTGTCTCTGCTGTACCATAGTCATTAATAGTAATAACTATATGACATTAGAGGAAGTTCACACTTGTGCACAAGACCTAGGAAATCCTTGTCTTATTTAAGTCCTATTTTGCCTCCACATGATATGTATCAGAGTCTTTCTTCATTATGCTGCTATGAATTACATTTTCTTGAAGAGCAAGTTTATCACATGCACCTCCTTTAGGCAAACACTATCATAAATTTCATAGGTGCCTCTAATTTCACTGATTTTTTTTTGTTAATTGCTTTACTATTTTTTATTTTACCTTTTTAAAAATGTTCCCAGTGGGTCAACAGTGATTTTTAGATTCATTCATTATTGACAGCTGAATAGTTGAAAGGCAGCAAGCTTGGAAGCCCTCAGAGACTTGTCCATCAGTTTGAATCTCACATGAACAACTTGGTCTAGCTCCAGTTCCAGTATAATTTTTCTATCTCCATTTGTTATTTCAGCCTGGGAAGGTTTCTGAACAGGGCTTTTATTCTTCAGGAAAGATTACTTCTACTAGGAATGTCAATGAATTAGATTTAATGAGGACACTTGTGGGAATAATGATAGAGTGTCAAGGCTTAGTATAGGCACCACTGTTACTGTGTGCTAGTTATTTTTCATGCTCTTTTAATTTACGCATAGAAGACCTGAAAAGCTGGGGGCAAACTATTGCAGAGTAAATAACATCATTGCTGAACCAAGGCTAATACAAAATCATTTGAAAGCTTGAGAGACCTTGCAGCCTAATGGAATGGAAGACTGCAGAGATTTTATATAGCAAGATGGTGCATGCTGCAATTTAAGGATCTTTTCCCTTTGGGGCTTATATAAAGAGCAGCCCATTTGGTGTTTATTCTGATCACATTGTATGATCTTGTGAAGATGAGTTAAATATTCTAGTCAGGGAGGGGAGCAGAGGATAGACATCAAGAGTGCTGTTTTTGTAATGGGTAGCTAAAGCCAGTTTAGAAAACTCTGGACAGTATTACACCTTCACATTATATTTCACATTATTCCAAAATTCATAAGCGTATTTATTGTCTCTTACTATGCATGTGTGTTTGGAAGATGAAGTGAACATGCCATCATCATATTAATATATTGGTAAAAATATTTAAATTCTTAGTTGTGACAGGGGCAGCAAAGAGGGGAAGCAGTTTGCAGGCAGTTTCCTTTGACCAAGAGGAGGAAGGGAAAGAGGAAGAGAAGCCAGGCACTAGGCACCAGATCCTGCCTTGAGAAGACAAGTGATCCAGGGCTGCCTGTGAGTTTGGCTTTTTGACTGTTTGTTTGGTGAGCTGTGTGGTGGAGGTGGTCTTGATCCTTCCCACCCTGGGGAGGCCTGTCCTGTCCTCTTCCGCCAATGGAATATGCTCCCCACTCTGTTGCTAGGGCTCCATATCTATTCTCTGGGCAAGCTGCTGCAGGTGGAGATGAAGATTTCTGTTTCCTGCCAGAGGTCACAAGCTTGCAGCTTCCATCTTCCTCAGAGTCTGTGTCCTCTCCCTTCTCTAGCACTGCCCTTGGCAGCTCTTCCTCCACAGTCCTGGAGGTCTCCTCCAGGTTTGAATTGATGAACTCATGGCAGAGAATCTTTTGGAATCTCACCACCTCCTCCTTTAGCTCTGTTGCTTGCTCCATGAGGGACACCACCAGGAGGTGCTGCTCACACTGAAGGCACTCCCCAACCTGGCCATCACTGGAAGGAACCTGCAAGCTGCAGTCTCCACAGCACCAAACCCAGACCTGAATGGAAACCTCGATGGTGAGTGGCCTGCCTGGACAGACATGTCACAGGTACAAGCAGAGGCAGTGGCAGAGGCTCTGGCATTGCTACGTCCTCCAGTCACTTCCTTAGCTGTCTTAATCTGCCTTCTCTCTCTTACTGTCCTTTGTCCAAGCAGACCTTATCTTAGCAAACTCACCTGGAAGGTAGCCTGTTCACTGTTCCTCGGTCCTGAAAGGTTCTTTGTTACCTGCTTCCTCTCATTAGCTTAAAAGGAGAGTCTCAAACAGGGGAGGGAGCAAACTGACTTGCAAACTGACTAGCAAACTGCCTGAAAACTGCTTCTATTTTCTGTCCCTATTTGTTTGCTCCCTGGTCACCCAGGGCATTTATATGCATGCTTGGGGGGAAGGGGTATGCTTTATTCAGAGAGGCTCTGAGAGCTGCTCTTATTAAAGCTCCTGGAGCGTCTCATATATCAGCATCTCCACAAATAAAAGTGGCAGCAGGGGCGCTCTATCTAAAGCTCATCAAACGAGCTTTGGATAAAGTGCTCCCATGCCGTTTTTAAACATTAGACACTAGAGGCTGCCAGAATGCGGTAATTACCATGCTCCAGCAGACTTGATTAATCAACTAGCTCCACCTCCTTGTTAGGACTTCTGTCAGGCACGGGCAGCAATTACCCAACAATAACTTAGCTAACAACACTCCAAACTTCTCAGACCACATGTTACCCATAGATCAAGGCTGTAACAGGGAGACGTTGCTCCCTGTTATTTGAGTGCAGTGAAGAAAGAAACTTACCACGTGGATGACAAGACGGTGAGAAACACTGATGTCATCAATCAGCATTTGGAGTACTTGCCACACCTAAAAGACAAAAGACATTAAAAATTGAGTAGCTAGAAATGACAGGAATGAAAGAGAAATAAGTGGACAGTCTCTGTTTCCCCAGAAGGGGAATCCAGAGCTGTGTTGATTTGATGATAGTGATAATTTTCATGCGGAGGCACGGAACGTGATAGACATTGTTGTGAGTTACTGGATTGGATAACAGGACTGTAAAGGCTAATCTAATCTACAGCAAAAGGGGTGGTATGTAGGGTCAGAATGCCTGGTGGTTGCATTATGCGAGACCACTGGCACTTGTGGCGAGCCATGAAACATGAAATCACCCAGATGTTGAAGCTAGACGTTATAGAGGAATCTCAAAGCCCATGGAGAAGTCCCTTAGTGATAGCCCCAAAGTCGGACAGGACTATTAGAGCGTGTGGGGATTTCAGAAAAGTGAATGAGGTGGCAGTGTCTGATGCCTTCTCCATGGTACAGGCGGAGGAAATGTTAGAAAATATCGGCCAGGCCAAGTATATTTCTACAGTAGATTAATGAAAGGTTACTGGCAAATACTCATGAATACAGTAGATAAAGAGAAGACAGCTTTTGCGATACCCTGGGGTTTATTTCAATTCAAATGTATGCCTTTTGGTTTACACAGGATGGCAGCACCCTTTCAATGCTTAATGGGTAGGACATTAGCTCCCCATCAAGAATATGCATCAGCACACATTGACAATATCATAATTTTCTTGTCTAGTTGGGAACAGCACTGTCAACACTTAAGGGTGGTTCTGCAGGAACTCAGAGAAACAGGTTTGACTGCTAATCCTAAGAAATGTAGTTTGGGTCAAGAAGAGACAAAGTACCTGGGTTTCTAGGTAGGACAAGGGTGAGCGAGACCATTAGCAGACAAAGCAGAAGAAATAAAGAAGTATAAAGTACGCAAGACACTGAAGCAGCCCAGGTTATTTCTGGGTTTTGCCAACTATTATCATAGATTCATTAGACACTTTTCTGAAGTAGTGGCACCTCTTACAGACATGACAATGGGTAAGCCAAGACAACTACCCCTCTATGAGACACTGGTTACGCTGCAGTTGGAGTACTGCATCCAGCTCTGGGCGCTGCACTTCAGGAGGGATGTGGAGAGCTTGGAGAGGGTCCAGAGGAGGGCCACCCGCATGATCAGGTGTCAGTGGAGGAGAGGCTAAGAGACGTGAACCTGTTCAGCCTCCACAAGAGAAGGCTGAGGGGGGATCTAGTGGTCTGTTACAAACTAGTCAAGGGGGACCAGCAGGCATTGGGAGAGTCCCTGTTTCTCCGAGCCCTACGGGGAGTGACAAGAAGTAATGGTCACAAGTTGGCAGGGGGTAGATTCAGGTTAGATATCTGGCGGTGCTACTTCACTGTCAGGGTGGCTAGGATCCGGAACCAACTTCCAAGAGAAGTGGTGTTGGATCCTACCCTGGGGGGTTTTAAAAGGTGGCTGAATGAGCATCTGGTCAGGGTGATTTGACCCCAGTACTCTTTCCTGCCATAGCAGGGAGTCGGATTTGGTGATCTGCTCAGGTCCCTTCTAACCCTACCCCCTACCAACTATGAAACTACGGTGGTCAGAACAAGTGATGAGGGCATTCAAGGAGGTTAAATACTAACTTTGCAAGGAACCCATCTTATATACCTCTAAGTTTCAGGAGCCCTTTTACTTGCAAACAGATGCATCAGGGTGCACAATGGGAGCAGTCTTATTCCAGAAAGTATGGAGAGAAGAAAGACCAATAGCATATGCCAACAAGAAATTCTCCAAGGGTGAATGGTATTCAGCCATAGAAAGGAAATGCCTGACTATAAGGTGGGGAATCAAGTTGTTCTGCTATTACCTTTCAGGACAGAAATTTGTACTGATTACTGATCATGCACCCTTAAAGTGGTTGCAAACAGTGAAAACAGATAATAGCCACATAATGAGGTGGGCCCTAGCCTTACAACCATTTCATTTCTTGGTAGAACATCAAGCCAGCAAGAAGAATGTAGTAGCAGATTCTTTATCCAGATCCACAACTACAGTGGAGTGAGTAAGCTGAACAAACAGAAAGGTGATTTGACTCAATATGCGTTATGAATTGGAGCAGAAACACCTTGCTTTGGGACTGCAAGCTAAGAGGGGAGGTATGTAATAGGGAGATGTTGCTCCCTGTTACCTGAGTGCAACAATGAAAGAAACTTACCAAGAGGATGATTAGATGGTGAGAAACACTGGCATCATCAATTGGCATCAGAAATGTTTGCCACTCCCAAGAGGCAAAAGACATTGATAATTGAGTACCCAGAAATGATGGGGATAAAAGACAGATGAGTGGACAGTGTTAACTCCCCCAGAAAGGGAATCCAGAGCCATGGTGATAATTTTTGTGCAGAGGAGGAGAGTGACGGAGCGCAGTGTTTCATGAATGTTGAAGGCACAGAGGGGTTGGCTGAGACTGTGGGTTGGTGAACCCCAGCAAAGGTAATAGGAGATAACCAGAGACATTGTTGTGAGTTACTGGACTGGATAACAGGACTGTAGAGACTAATGTAATTGCCGAGACCTGAGTCGGGGGATATTGGCAGTCAAAGAAGCTGTTCTCTTTTTTTTCCATTTGGTTTATAACTTATAAGGGCACTGTTACAAGCTGAGCACGCCTGCAGAAACTGTGAATCACTGCTCTTTTGGAGTGAGTGAGCAGACCTCAGGGTCATAGGGGTACTAACCAAGTTATATATACAGCTTTACAACAGTGGTGATCTCATAGAGTTACCTGTGGGGTTTTTTTTCCCAATTCATTCCCATCAAGGCATGACAGGTGAGTAAGCTGTGGGAGAAAATCTGGAGATTTTTTTTCTTTAACTCATTTAGAAATAATACTTTCTCACACAAGGGAAGTGATTATTCCTCTTTATTCAGCACTGGTGAGCCCACATCTGGAGTGTCCAGTATTAGCCCCCCCATTACAGAAAGGATGTGGACAAATTGGAGAGAGTCCAGTGGAGGGCAATGAAAATGGTTCAGGGGCTGGGGCACATGACTTCTGAGGAGAGGCTGAGGGAACTGAGCTTATTTCTTCTAGAGAAGGGAAGGCTAGGAAAGGATTTAATAGCAGCCTTCAGCTATCTGAAGGGGGGTCCCAAAGCAGATGGAGTTAGACTCTTCTCCATGGTAGCAGAAGACAGAACAAGGAGGAATGGTTCTAAGTTGCAGCAAAGGAAGTTTAATTTTCCAACCCTAATTTTCTATGTTTCTATGCTTCAGAAAGGCAAATAAAAATGTTAACAATCATTTCTCAGTGATCCTTGACTTCTTTCCCATGTTGTCATTAGTTAAGGAAAGTTAGGATTTTAACATTGCAGCCAAAAGGGCACTTTATCTTTCTTAAGACACACACACACACACACACACACACAAACACACACACACATCTATATCTTACACACACAAACACACACAGAGTAAAATCTGTGTTAACCTGCGGGGGGGGGGGGGTGCCAGGTATCTAATAATTCCGGTTATTATCTGAGGCAGGGGTTTTCAATCTTTTTGAAAACCCCTGTGGAGCAGGTGGGGTGGGGAGGTCACTTGCGGAGGTGGCCACATGCGGAGTGGGGGCAGGGGTAGTGGGTGGTGGTGACCACACACATAACTGCAGCAGTGTGGAGTGGTGGTGGTGGCAGTGGCTGTGTGCAAGTTTCCTTCTGCCCCCGGCTGTGTCCAGCCAGCTGGCCAGAAATTCCAGTTAATAGAGTATTCTGGGTAGTAGAATGACGGGTAACACAATTTTACTGTATATTTAAACTCAGTGGGCACTTCTACATGTACAATTAATTTGCATGAATAAAGTCTGGAGTTTATTGCTCCATTTTTTTTGCCCCTGGGCATGCTGTTTGTACATGCACCAAGGAGCAGAAAACTATGGAGCATATTGCTTTCAATTTTTTTTTTGTGTGCAGCACATGGAGCCTGGTTGGAGCACCCTGGGCATAGAGGGGACCTGAAAAAACTCTGCATCAGAGCAGTACTTGTATTTTACAAGTACTACCCTGCTACAGGATGTATTAGTTTCATGCACTGTAATAGGGGTGCATGTGTAGATGCTGAGACATTTACTGCACGGTTAATTAGTCAACTAAACTAAACATCTCTTGTAGACACTCCTAGACATCTTTAAATCCTAAGGGACTTCAGCCTGTATTCCCGTATGAGTCATGAATGGGGCTCAGGTTTTGGGCATGTGTACTCATTGCATCCTTGCTGGGTCCCTATGTCTCTTCTTTAGAGCAGAGAGAGGTAGGTAGCCATGTTAGTCTGAATTCAGGCAGAATGCAGGGTAGAGATGCACCTTATAGACTTACAAGTTTTGTGAGAGAGTTCATTTCATCTGATAGCATCAAATGAAGTGAGCCCTTGATCATGGAAGCTCATGTATCTCTGATTCAGTTAGTCTACAAGGTACACCTCTACCATTCCTTCTCCCTTAGAGCTTACAGGTTCTATTCCTATAGCTTAATCAGTTGGACAAGAAATAGAGAAACAGAGAAAAGGGTCCCAGACAGCAGTACTCTGTCCAGGAGAGCAGAAACAATGAAATTGGGAGAATACTAACTACTTTAACTCAGCATTTTTTTTAGGTGAAATTTCATGTTGACCACATTCTCCCAGTTTTTTATTTTCAGTTGTGACTTTCATGCAGAGATGACTAGGGCAGGATGCAGGGTTGGGACAAATCACCCTGTGTGAGGCCCAGATGTGGCGGCAGAAATAGTGGCAGGGAGGGAGGGGAAGGGTGGTGAGCAGCCAAATGTGAAGCCCACCCATCTCCATGGGGCCTCCCGATTTTTTTTTCCCCCCCTGCAAGGGATGCCCCTCCTTTCATGTAAGCATAGTGTTGTGTAAGTTAGTCTACTGAGTTCCAGATATGGAAGGACAAAAACTTAGTGTTAAGGGCTTACAGAACAAATAATGTGGGAAATCTATAATGTGGTAGGGTTTGTGGCTGTTTTGAATGAACTTTTTCTGTAAGCTCAGCTTTATGTTTGTTTTGGATATCAATACTTCTCAACCATAAAAATGTGGGAACACCACATGTGTGTGGAGCACAGGAAGCTTTAAGAATAAATATTATGATGCCTCTCAAAATGTGGTATATTTGAGACAGAAAAATCCTTGCAGAGAATGGATTCGGGGCTCCTAAGTCCTGTTTATAAGACTTATTTATAATGTGCTTTGTAAGGATCTATCATCTCCAGGACAAACACAGGGAGGAATATCAAAGAATTCTGATTACTTCCTTTCTTGTTTCTTTACTTTGGATTAAGAGTCTATTACTTCTATACTTCTAAAGAGAGGGCCATGTGTTTCTAAGAGATAGACAGCATAATCACTTTATGGAGCATTTACTTAAACTGGTGGTTCTCAATATTTTTTAGACTCAAATGTGGCCCCTTGTAATGGGGCCACTACCACATTATGAGGGAGACAACAAACACTCAAAGCCTTCCCCTAACCCTTCTTTTCTCTCATGGGGATATGAGCATACCCTCCTTTGTATGGTATCAGCAGAGGAAGATTGCAGGAGCTGCAGCAGGCAGCTGTGTTGCCAGGTGCACAGTAATTATTATATTTCCATGACAATTTCAACACTTGTACAATGTACAGTAAACAATAGTAAAAATGTTCAAAGTGTAAGGTACTTTTTGAGGTAGCTAATTGATGCAGCATATGCAAAACCCAAGTCACTCTCAGAGAGTCTTAACTAACTTTTGAGTTTGCTGTCAGCACTTTTTTTTTATAACTGCTTGCCTCAAAATAACAAAATGCTTCAACTTCAATGACCCAGTTCTCCCTCGCTCATTGGTGAGCAATATAAAGTAAATAAGAAGACGACTTATTTGCATACTTATTTGAATATTTTTTCAGTGTACCATAGTTTTTCAGCAAATACAATAATTTTGTGAGACAATTTCGTATTTAAGACCTGGTAATGCTGGCAGGCGGCTGGCATCCACATTATCAAGCGGAGTGGAAGCAGCGGCTGCGTAAGGATGACAGGAGACATTGTACAGTGAAAACAGCTAAATTCCCAGAGTTATATTTGTTTTCTTTACTGTGGATGAGGATTATGGTGTAACTGCCTCTGGTAGAGTGAACCCTGGCAGAACACCTATGCCACGACTCAGACTGCCACTCAGGAGTGCAGCTGAGCCTTGACTCTGGGAGATGGGCTGAAACCGCACAGAAACTGAGGGGAGAGAAAGAACCTGGAGAGTAGCTGGGAGACACCAACATGGACTGGGGCAGAAGACAAAGAACTAGCTCTGAGCTCAGCCGGGAATTGCCTGCTGAGGTGGATAAGCAGCGGCACTTCCCAGCTTGGTAGTTGCCAGCCTGGGATGGACTACACCCTGCATGAAATCTGTAGTCCTGATTAGTGGGCCCAGAGCTACAAGGCACAGCTAGAGTAACAGTGGATGGGGGCAGACAGTGAGGACCCCTGTCCAAAGCAAGGCCAGATACCCTGGAGCCTGTTCTGCCAGGGGGACTGTCACTGTCAGCATATTCCATCAAGAATATGGGCAAGACAATGACAAGTCTGCAGTGGCAGTGAGGGGGACCAGGTAGGAGGGCTCAGAGGGTCAGTACCTGAGCCTCTGACATAGGAGGGAGTATACCCTTCAATAGCCTCAAGGCACCCCTCTATCATTTTTCTGAGTTGAGCACACCTCATTTCAAACTTACTACTACTCCTTGCAGAGGGGCTGGGCAGTGGGGAAAGGGACTGACCAGGCAGCAATTGAATCTGAACCTGCACTTATCTGTTAATCTCCTTCACACCTAATTTATATCCTTACATGTTGGTCCACCTTCAAAGGATTTCATGGCACCCATGAGCAGTCTGGCACCCTGGTTAAGAATTACTGGCTCAAATTCTCTACAATTGCAACACAAAGTCATACATACATCCAGCTCTTTAAAGTAAGAAACACATTTTTTTGCACTCTAGGCAGTTACAGTCCTCAAAAAGGTTTTGCTTAGACTGGCTCCCAGAAGCATTGTTAATTTGACTTCCATCTTTGCTGATTAAACTACATGGAAAGAGTTCTTCTAGCATTTGAGATTATTGTTTTTAATATTTATTTTAATATGAAGGAAGGATATGATCATTCATCATATAGAATGCTGTTAAACAATACTTCTTATCAACTGTCCTGATGATAAATGAGCACATCCTTTCTTAGCAGCACATAAATATTACAGAAATCCTCTTGTATCTCAGAGCAGATTTTTCTCCACATGAGCTACATCTTCACCTTCAAAAGAAGCAGATTTTCCACTGAGTTACAAAAACAATTGTGTTCACTGGGGTTCCCATAGGGTAACCTTTTGGCAGGTGTGACACAAATTTAACCCCCCATCCATCCCAAGGGTCACTCCAACCCCCTACCCCTGCCCGATCTGCTGTTTAGCTTTCTGTTCCCTACCCTGTGCTCCTTGCCTGATCTGCTGCTATGCCTTCTGCTTCCTGCCCTGTCTAACTCTGTGCTGTCTGTTCCCTCTCTCATCTGCTGTGTGCCATATATTACCACCTGTGTCATAGATAATCTCCCTGAGAGCATTTGTGCCCATACACACACACATACACACACACAGACACATGTGTGCACTTTTAAATGGGATTTTGCAAAAAATTTTGTAGAATAACCCTTCATTTTTCCAGGACAAGAAGCTAATCAAGTCTGTCTGAGTGTGGGACACATCCTTGAAACACAAAACCAAAAAAACCAGACAAAACATTTTACTTCTGGGGATTGGTAGACCAACATTTCTAATGTTCCTTCTGATTCACTTATAACTGATGAAAAACACCCATTTATTTGACTATAAGAACATTTCAAGAGATAAAAATGACAGAAGTTGACTCATTAGGTGATGCATTCAATGTAAATTTTAGCCTGCTGAACTTGCAAGTCCCCAGCCCATTTTTATAATAGGTAATGGAACTGAATTCTTATTGGATAAGTTCCTGAGAAAACTGTCATTTTTTGCTGGACCTCAACATGTTGATTCCTACCTACATAGTATATGCTTCTCATTACCATATTATCTGAACATGACACACTGAATCTAATATGGCAAATGCCACCAACACAGACAGCAAGAGCTCAATAGGCTTTGCGGTAAATGTTTCTCAGGAAGATTCTGCTCATATTTCTACCATCTCATGATGGAGAATGCTGACAAATATGTCTTCTGTAGAAATCTAAGGTCAACAAACAGGGGAAAAGTCTCCAAAGCACTGATAGAGGGTAACATAACAAACATTAAAGGCCTAGATGCTGCTGCACTAAAGTTGAGAGACTAGAGAATGAATTTGAAGATGTAACGAGTTATACTGGTGTAATAATATTTGATTGATTGGGTCCCCAAAGGGGACAGAGGGAAGAAATGACATAGCCTTCCTGAACACTTGGCTGACTCAGGTTACTTGCCTTAAAATTAAATTTGGTCTCATTAAAGTGCAGTTCTGCTCTGAGAAGTGACTGTAAAAATGGCACCATGGGGATCTGTATTCACCATCTCTCAGTTATTTCACATGAGGGCAGTTCAGTTTTCCCTAATTTGCTACTTCCTCTGAAAATTCCACTGGGATTTGAAAATCAAGCTGGGTTCTTTCTGGTTTATGCACCATTACCAGAAATAAAGATAGTTAAAAATGCAAAGGGAAGGAGGTTGTATCTTCTAGCTGTGTTGAGTCTTCAAAGGTAACAGGAGTAAAAGAAAAAGAAACAATACATTTTTTCCTCCAACAAATCAACAAGTGTGACTAAGTAAATGCTATTTTTTGTGGGACCACAGTTTGGCACAAGTATAGAGTCCAACCATCTTCCCCTAGGATGTAGTGGCTAAGAATTCATTTTGAAGAGGCTACCTTAGCTCAGTGACTAGGGCAGCTTCTTTGGCACTTGATAAAACCCTGTGTTTGGAGGAGGAGGAACTGAGCTGAGTATGATGCAAACTGAGGTAGACTGGATTATCTGTTCTTGATCCTTTGTTCCCCACTTCATTGGTATGTAATAAAGGCTGAGTATAGAAGTTCTGGGTTGAG
>NW_017728918.1:93108973-93125105 GCF_001723895.1 Crocodylus porosus | reverse complement strand
ATAGATCATGTTAAAAATGGCCATCTGATCTAACTTAGTTTGCCCAAGTGTTGACCTTACACTTCATTCTGGTCCAGGTGATCAGAAATTGATTTAAATCCATAACAGCACTGATCTAAAAATGGCAGAACCTGGTCTAAGAGAGACTTGGATTGATGTGTACTCAGATCAGATTTATCTAGATGAGACGGGTGACTAGAACTTCTGTACAGTTCATAGTGTAAGTGCAATGCTGGCCCCAGTCCCAGGGCTGCATTTTCCTACCTGTCCCCTGGCACCAGGCTATGTTTAGGGTCTCTGGGTCCTTTATCCACACCCCCTGCAAACCAGCCAGTCCCCTTTCACCCAAATCTTCCAACCCATAAGCTGCTCCCAGTGCCAGTTTTATTAGTGTTCACTGATGCTGGGAGCTGAGGAATTAAGTCCTGGTGGGGGCAGGGGTGACAGGCATGGGCATTTAGGTTCTTTGGGAGCGGGGGAGTCAGGGGGCTAAAAATATCTCCTGGATGCCCAAGCTCTCTCGTGGACCCCATGAGCTCCTCTGATCTCACCAAACCCCCCTGGACCCCATCAAATTCCTGAAGACTTCACCTGCTCCCCCCGATCCCCCTGCAGTACACCTCTAATTCCCCCAATTGCTACTGTGGATCCCATCTACTGCTTGATCCCTCCTGCAGTTCCCCTGATCTCTCTGCAGACCCCCTCAACCCCCCTCCCCAATAGTTTCCCATCCCAACTTACCCAAGATTGGCTGGCTATTTTTAACTTGAACTAACCTCCCCCTAAGCTCCCAAACATCTGTACTCAGTGACAAAGTAGCGTTGTGCAGAACATGTGTATTACCTGGACAAACCTCACTGCCTCTTCATTATCAGGTCAAATCCCTGCTTACACAGAAAACCTGCTTAGGTTCTGCTAAGAGCCCATCTCCATCTGTGGAAGGGGAGCATTAGTGCTTGAAACTATTTTTGCTGCCTAAGCTGGCATTTAAGAACTGCTCATGACCTATAAAAACATTGTCAACAATATGATGCTAAACTGGGATATTCTCGGATTAATGGAAAAAGTAAGATGTGCCTTTTAATTGTAAGAATAATCTTGAGTACCGAGGGTTCTTCACATTGGTATCTTAGAGTTGCGCTAATCTTAACTCAGAGGGTCAGAGGTGTGTTTTATGTTCCCAAAGTAGATGCAATATGAATTTTCAAGGGCTTGAATGTAATAGAATCACATTTAGGTGTCTATGCCCACTAAGGTGTCTATGTCTAAGAGGTGGAACAGAGTCTGGCCCTATAATACTATTTTTATACTTTGGAATTTTATAGGAGGGGAAAAATAAGGGACTTGGAGCTTTATCCATAATTCCCTGTTGTTTGAAAGCCAATTGTTTTTTGTTTAGTAGCAAACAGAAGGTTAACTTTCCTTTTTATATATAATTTCCATGTGCATGTTTGTGCTGTACTATACATTATGGCACAATAGCGTTGCGTTTACTTTCCTGGTGAATGGAAATGACAGTGTGGATATTCATGTGTGGCATCTTGCCTTATCCTAATATCATCTGGCTTGCTCTAATTTAATTCCATTTATTATTTTTAATTAGTGTGTTTGCATTTAATTGCCAGTTTCTGTTATATTTCACTGCTCTATGAGCATGGGGCTGAATCTTACAGCCACTGAAGTCAACGTTAAAATTCTGACCGACTCAGCGGTGCAAAGTCAGTGGTGCAAAGACAATATTACTAGTAAATGTTATTAGAATGCTCAATGCCCGATGGAATTCAGTGCTGTTAGTGTACCTGTTTATCTACCCGTATGCTTTGAACATTTCACTTGCAACTTTATCTCCAGGGTTCCAAAAGAGCTCAGTTTCCATGTAGGCAACATAACAAAATGATGAAGTCTTGATGAGTGCTAAGCTTGTACTCATCAAGATACCACATGAATCCTGAGGACTTTTCAGAACTCTGTCTATATCATTTAATGCCTATATGGAAATGAAGGTCTTCTTAAAATCTGTTCTATAATAATATATGTTTTATTAAAAAAATGATTTGCCATTACATTTTCTATGATTCTTTGTTACTCATCTGTTTTCTTGTCAGTGCCATATTGCAATCCTGGTAACATTGGCTTCAGCAAGAATGATGGTGTTTGTATGGTGATCTTCCCATTTGGTGTGAAGGATTTTCCAGAGGCATCATTGGTGATACCTCTGTAGGCTCTTGAGATGGTGTAATGTCTTCACCTCATCAGAATAGTTCAGCAGCTCTCTGCTGTCATTGACAATTTCCACTGGCATTAATTTCCTCATGCTTCTAGTGACTGTTTTCTGGTTTGTAAAGTGAGCTCTAAAATCCCATTTTATCCCAGAGTGGGTGACTATACATTTACTATAAATACTACTGGTATGTCACTGTGAGGCAAAATTTTCACATGGTCATATCTTTGATAAATTAAAAACATCCATAACCCCCACCCTCCCATCAAGCTGTCATGAACACATCCCAAAAGCAGAAAAGATTTGGGGGTTCAGAGTATCTCGTACAGAGATATTTGCCCTGAGTTTGATCTAAGTAATCATATGTTTTATCTCTTTCTAAAACTGATGATAAGCGACATTTATTAGAATTACTTTCAGAGCTGCATAGGTCATATTATTCCATCTGTCCTTTTTTGGGCAATTTTGAAACATAGCTGAATCAAAAAGTTGATGTCAAAAGTACCGTTCCCTATTTCATAGCTATTTACATGTCAGAAAAACTGTTCCATGCATACCAGACAGGGCAAAGATGTCACACTTCTAGGTATCAATAGCTGACTACTTTACAAAGAAGAGGACAATAATTGAAGAAACCCAGGCACCTGGCAGCAAGGGCTATCCATAAGGGTAGCCAAATCCATTGCTAGGATGGGCATCCAAAATATTGGGTATATTGACCCTCCTATCAAAAGAAACATTCACCTCATGATAACAAGTACCATATTTAATTGAATACAAGATTAGATTTTTCCCACCAGTCAGCATGAGAGGAAAAGCTCCTCTTACATTTGCATTTAAAAAAATCATTAAACACCAAAAGCAGTGTGTGCTCAGTACAGGGAACCAACTATGAAGCTAATTAAATGCAGCCAACACTAAGCATTCAATATAAAACACCTGGCCCATATTGTACAAACATACTAATGGGAACCTTTTTTTTAGCTAAAACCTCCTAGGCCAAAAGACCAAGATGCTGATGGGAACCTACCACAAGGCTAGTTTCATAGTTGGTAGGTTTGGAAGGGACCTGAGCAGATTAAGTCCGACCCCCTGCCATGGGCAGAAAAGAATGCTGGGGTCAAATGACCCTGTCTAGGTGATTGTCTAGCCTCCTTTTGAACACCTCCAGGGTAGGGGCGAGCACCACTTCCCTTTGAAGTTGGTTCCAGATCCTAGCTGCCCTGACTGTGAAGCAGTACCTCCTGATATATAGCCTAAATCTACTCTCAGTCAACTTATGGCCGTTATTCCTTGTTACTCTCAGTATTTCTCGGGGGGAACAGGGACTCCCCCATTGCCTGCTGATACCCCTTGGCCAGTTCATAGATGGCCACCAGATCCTCTCTCAGACTTCTCTTGTGGAGGCTGAACAGGTTCAGGTCCCATAGCCTCTTCTCATAGGGCCTGCCCTGCTGCCCCGATCATGAGAGTGGCCCTCCTCTGGACCCTGTGGATGCTGGCCACATCCCTCCTGAAGTGTGGCAACCAGAACTGGACACAGTACTCCAACTGTGGCCTGACCAATGTTGCATAGAGGGGGAGGATCACCTCCTTGGACCTGCTTATGATGCATCTATGGATGCATAACAAGGTGTGGTTGGCCTTCCTGACTGTGTTCCCCACATTGGCGGCACATGTTCATCTCGGAATCAATAAAGACTCCAAGATCCCTTTCTGCATCTGTGCTGATGAGAAGGGAGTTCCCCAGCCTGTAGGTATGCTGCTGGTTCTTCCTCCCCAGGTGCAGCACCTTGCACTTGTCAATATTGTCAGAACCCATCCTATTCTCAACCACCCACCCCTGTAACCTGTCCAGATCTAGTTGTAGCCTGTCCCTATCCTCTAGCGTGCCCACTTCTCCCCACATCTGAGTGTTGTCCGTGAATTCGAACAAGGTGCTTTACACGCTGTCATCCAAGGCGCTGATGAAGATGTTGAACAGTGCGGGCCTGAGGACTGAGCCCTGGGGAATCCTATTGCCCACATCCCTCCAGGTCAAAAATGACCCATCCACCAGCACTCTCTGGGTGTGGCCTTCCAGCCAATTTGCAACCCATCTAATTATGTAGGCATCGGCACCACAGTCACCTAATTTTTTTAATGAGAATGGGGTAAGAGACAGCATTGAAGGCCTTCCTAAAGTCCAGAAAGACTACATCCACCATGACACCTGCATCCAAAGATTTTTTGACTGGTTGTAGAAGGCAACCAGGTTGGTTTGACAGGATCTGCCCCTAATGAACCCATGTTGATTGCTCCTAAGCATAATCTCCCCTGCTGGTCCTTCAAAGATGTGCTCCTGGATAATTTTCTCAAATAGCTTTCCCAGGACCGAGGTAAGACTAATGGGCCTATAGTTTCTTGGGTCCTCCGTCCTCCCTTTTTTGAAAATGGGGACCACATTGGCCCTTTTCCCGTCCTCTGGCACCTCACCAGAACACCACGAGTGCTCGTAAAGCTGTGCCAGGGGTCCTGCAATGACCTCTGCCAATTCCCTCAGCACTCAGTAGAGATTATCAGGACCTGCTGATTTGAACATGTCTAGTCCCACCAGAAGTTCCTTGATTAGGTTGTCACTGACCCTAGGCCTGGCTGTGACTTCCCTGGGTCCATCTGGGAACCCAGTGAGGGGATGACCTGGTCCCTGCTCAGAAAAATGGAGGCAAAGAATTTGTTAAAGAGGTTAGCTTTGTCATCTGGTGTGACCACTGATTTCCAAGCATATCCTGCAGAGGCCCCACATTACCTGGTACCTTCTTTTTACCCTATGTATTTAAAAAAGGACTTGTTATAGTTGATCTGGGTCACTAGTCCCAGTTCTGTCTCTGCCTTAGCCTTCCATACAGCCCCCCTACAATCTTGAGCAATGGAGGTATAATCCTCCTTGGTGATGGTCCCTCCCTTCCATTGGGTGTATGCCTCCTTTTTAGCGTTGAGATGTTCCTGGATGCTTTAGGTGAGCCATGGGGCCTTTTGTGCAGTCTTGCCCCCTTTGCTCTGCACTGGGATTGTCACCCTTTGGGCTTGGAGGATCGTCTCCTTAAGGAAGTGTATGACTCTTTGATGTAGAGCACCTCCCCCTATCTTTCCTCCCTGTTCTATCCCACCTGGACAGCCTATAACCTTTGATGTTTACCACCCAGTTGTGTGTTGAATCCCACCAAGTTTCAGTGAGCCCCACTATGTCTGGGTTTGTGTTAGCTAGCAGGAGGGCAAGTTCCTCCTGCTTGTTCCCCATACTATGAGCATTAGTATAGATGCATTTGAGGCCTCCTGAGGGTGTATGCACCACTCCCCTAATCCCAGGTCTATACAGACCCCTGTCTCTTACCTGGGTACCTCTTGTGCTCATTGCCTGCCTTAGCTGGGCTGTTCTTGTGGGTGTCATTTGGTTCAGTGTTCTGTGGCTTCCTCCATCCTCATCCTCCTCTTACCCCAATGAACCTAATTTAAAGCCCACTGGAGGAGATCAGCCAACCTAAAGAGAACACACGCTTACCTTTGGGGGAGAAGTGAAGCCTATCCCACCTGAGCATGTCTCTTTTTCTGAAGTATGGGTTGTCCAAAAAACCGAAGCCTGCCTCAAGACACCACTTCCAAAGCCACAAGCTGAGCTCCCTAATGCAGGTCTCGTGGCATTGTCTACATCTGCTCTTTGGAAGGACAGATGAGAAGATCACCTGTGCCCCTGTCTCCTTCAGCTTGCCCCCCAGAGCTTGGTAGTCGTTCATCAGGCTGCTCCTGACTGCATCATTAGTGCCCACATGGATTAGGACCTTATCCAGCCCAATCAGTGGGCTGAATAAGGGCCGAGATCATCTCTGTCACGTCTTGAATCTATGCTCCATGCAGACAAGGAGACCTCACATGTCATGGGATTCTGGCAACAGATGGGACCCTCTGTTCCTCTCAGGATGGAGTTGCCTATGATAAGCACTTGGCATTTCTTCTTCTGGGTCAAATTGCCTCCTGCAGCCTGTTCTGTGCATGGAGTGACCTCCTCTCCAGAGGTTTCCTCCTCTCCTTCCTCTTCGTTCAATGTCTCCAGGGCCTCATACCTATTCCCCAGCTGGACTGGGGGAGCTGATACTGCACCACCATGAGCAGCCCTGGCTCTGGAGGGAGGCTTCTGCCATTCTCCTGTGGAGGGCACTTCCTGGTGGTTCTTCTCCCTTTGGTGCATGGCCCTGCAAGGAAAGGAAATACCCACCAATTTCATCCTCTGCTTCTCTGATTCCTCTCAGCCTGCTAACCTCCTCCTGGAACTCCCTCACCTGCCCCTCCAAGGCCCTAAGATGGGCACCTGCGGGACAGGTGTGGGGGCCCCAACTCCCTGCCCCCCGGCCCTGCCGGGCATTCCCCACAGGCCAGGGGGCAAGGTGATGCCAGTTTCCCTGTGGGCTCCATCTGGGTGGAGGCCTCAGAGAAGCCCTGGATAGGTGGCACCCCCTGGGCAGGGGCCTTAGCAGAACTCTGCATCAAGAACATTTTTTTTTTTTTTGGTGTGGTGCCTTCACCTTTCCCTTGCTAAAGACTTCCTCCTGACCCTCCTGCTTGCCTGCCTGTATGAACGCTGATGCAAACACTGGCACACCCTTACAGAGTATGCCTGTTTGTGTGCTCTGTTAGCACGCAGCTCCCTGCCAGCTCAACTAAAAGGGATCTGGGGGGCTTCCTCTCCAGATCCACCTCAGCTGCACTGGCTCCTTACCTTACCACTCTGCTCACTAACCTTAGTGCTGCCACAGCTGCTGCCTCTGCTGTCATTGCCGCGATTCAGGTAAGGGGGACACACATGTGAGTGGAGCCCCACATGTGCCCAGTCAGCGCCTCTCCTTGCCGCCTTGAGCCCCAACTGCTGGGGCTGGGACAAAGTGCAGTTTTTAAATGCCGTGGTTTGAAATTCCCATGGCTGTCCTGCAGCCAATCAGGTGCTCCAGTCTACCTGGAAGTGTCTGCCACCTGCCCCCACCCTTTACGTTCCCTCCTGCAGGGGGAGATCCCAGAGCTTCCCAAGGGACAGGCTCCAGGGGTACTCCCCATGCCTTGGGGGACATTCCCCCCAGGCCTCCCCCTGTTTGCGCACTCTGTTAGCACATGGCTCGGGAGCAGAGCTCCCTGCCAGATCAACTAAAATCGATTCAGGGGGCTTCCCCTCTGGATCTGCCTCAGCTGTGCCGGCTTCTCTGCCCCACTTACCTTAGGGGGATCAGCTGCTTCTTCCCCTGCCACTGCCTCTGCTGCCATTCAGGTAAGGGGGGCACACGCGTGAGTGGAACCCCACTTTTGCCCAGTCAGCCCCTCTCCTTGCTGCCTTAGCCCAAACCCATCATAGGCCAGTGCAACTCATCTGGTATGGTAGTGTCCATTGCTTTCAGTATCTTTCAGCACCAGTGTTTTTTCAAGTCATAGTGAGTAACTACACTGAATATTTTTTACTTCCTTTTCATGTCCAGCGCTGAGATATGCCTTTCTTTTCCATTTTCAATGATTGCTGTTTTGTTTTTTGTTTTTTTTACCAGCCTTGAATTTCTTGCAGACATCACCAAATGGGGCCCCATACAGTTCACCCAGAATCCCTCTGTTGTCCTCTCTCTCAGTCTGTTATATATGACTAGCAAAGTGCCCATCAAGAATGATGGGCAAGCAGTAGGGATGTAGTGCCACCACCCACTAGTACATGCTGCCACTGTTCCTGTCTGATCAGTTGTGGCCTAAGATCCTTGTAATGGACAAATTGATCTACTATTTTTCTGTAGTCAAAAATGACTACATCCAGCCATGCACAACCCCCTCCCCCACTCTATGTCTGACCATGTCCACCCCCCCCCAGACACACACACACCTATCCACATGTCACACCCAGCCAGCCAGCCAGCACACACCACATACCCACCCACCCACACCACACATACACAGAGCCATGTGCCACATGCAGCATACACACCCCCAGCCACATGCCACACACACACCATCACCCACCCAGCCACATGCCACATGCATGCACACAGCCACATGCCACACCCACATCCAGCCACATGCCAGTCACCCAGCCACAAGCTATGCCCACCAGCCCACATGCCACACCCACCCAGCCACACTCCCTACACACACACACACCCAGCCACACCTCCCCACACACCACACACACACCCAGCCACACATCAGACACACACCCTGAGCAACAAACACACATGCACACCCACACACATGTGCCCTGCCCCTCCTGTGCACCCTACTACCCCAGCTGGCAGGTGCTTCCAGCACAGGGAGGGGCATGGCATGTGGCTGCTGGATGCCACACGGGAAGCATGCATCAGGGATACCCGAGCAGTACTCATGGCTTGAAATGCTGTTGACCCTGGTGGGGCCCAGCCCAATGAACTATATGGTAAATCATGAATCTTTTGGCTTTGGACTAATATCTTGCATTTGTAACCCAGGTACACCCAAGGGTGTGCCCTATTCTCAGTTGAATGGGATGGGTAGGCAGGAGGGGTTGCTGTGAGATGGATGCCAGAATTTCAAGCAGATCCCTCTTTCCCCTATAAAGAGTAACCCCAAGCCCAAAGTTATTAACTATATACAATTTATTAAGTTATAATATACATAAACATAAACTAAATATCATATACATACACAGTGAACACTAACCAATACCAAGGTGAAACCCTGAATAACACTATTTACAACATCACAATGCAACATTTCAAATACAAAACATAAGGCACAAACATGAACAATCTTAATAACATCTATTCCTTAATATATTCCCTGACCCATGGCAAGAGATAGTCCTCCTTCCAATGAGGTCCCTTGGGAGGGTGTCCAGGAAGCACCAAGGGCCCCTCCCCTTAGGGCCTTGACTAGGAGTGGGGGCTGCTCACCCAGCCCCTTCTCTGGGTTTGCCCACCCCAAATGTCTTTCCCTTGTGGGATGCAAGGGCCAGTGACTCACGCTCCCTCAGGTGGCAGTGGTAATGGCTCAGCTCGATGGGGTCTCCTCTGCTGGAGTGTCTCTCCATGCCTCTCCTGCACCACTGGGCTCCTCCCCACCCCACCTTGTGCCCCACTCTGGGCACCGAGGACTTAGCTTCTCTCAGCTGCTGCACCACTGCTGCTGGCTCTTGAGTGCTGGGCCTCACACTGCAGCAGTACTATTTCCCCATGCCCTGGCCTCAGCATTGAGGGCTGTCTTAGCACAGGCTGGGAACTTCAGGCTCTGGCCTCATGCTGGATGGCTTACCCAAGCAGCCTCTGCTGCTCCCTGGCTCCCAAGGCGCAGGCCCATGTGCTGCCCTGCACACCGTGGGACCTGGCCACTTGCTGGGAGATGGGGCCTGAGCCACCTCACTGCAGCGCCAAGGCCTTTGCCCTGTGCACTGCCCCATGCACTGTGTGACCCACTGGCCCTGCCAGGGTCGCAGGCTCAAGTCACTGCTTGTGGCTCCCAAAGCCTGGGCTCCTTACACCAAACTGCACACCATGATGGGTCCGAGCAGTCTCACACTGTTCCCAGGGCTGGGTCTCCATGCACTGTCCCTGTGCATCATCAACAGCCCAAGTGGTTTTGCACCGCTCCCACGGCTGGTTCTCCAATGGCAGCTTCAGGAACCTTGGGTTATTGCTCGCTGGGTGAGAGCTGCCCTGCTGTTCTTAATTCCATTCTTCTTGAGTCCCTTGCTGAATCTGCCCCTCGTGCTGGGCACACAGCTCCTTTTATATGCTCTAGGGTTCTGCCCCTGAAGTCTTCCAGACCTGACAGCTTACAACCTCCAATCAAGTCCAAAAGAACTCTTTTCCCCATCCCCTCAGGAAAGGGGCATGACTTTATTTCTCCTGCTGCCTCCTGATTGGCAGATGGGCTCCACCAATCAAAACAGCAGGATCTCAAGCCCAGGACTCAACCCAACCTCTGAAAGGTGAGCCTGCTACACATTGTTTACACTAAATATAAGTGGGTGTGTCTACATTCATTAGAGGGCACCAATAAGCTGCAGATTGCTCCACAGGAAGATCCCAGGCACATGAAGCTCCCAAGCAAGTGCCTGAATGTGTGCCTGTGGCAGGGCACTGTTGGTGCCTGCCACTTTAAGGACAGAGCCAAGCAGCCAGCAGATGCTTGATTGTGGCAGCCATTTTAGATCCATGGCTGCCTATATAAACAGAGCAGTTGCCTACTGGCAGGCCAGGTAATAATGTTGTCTGGTTACTGAGCTGACTATAATATCCTGGAGGTATCCTGTATATGACATTCACAGCACCTAGACTGCAGCACATTGAACAGTAACCCTGACTGGCAGGAGGCTGCTCCAAATGGATTCAATATTCTGTGGAGGCACTGGTCGGGGCATGAGGGTGTTTCGGTGTGTTTCAGCCACTAGGCAGGCCTCATATGGAAGCACCTTCCTGCTCCAGCCAGCTGGTCAGTATCTACATGTGTGCTGCTGCACATGAAAAAAACCTCTGCATTAAGGTATGACTTGTAAATTCAATTCCTACTCTGCTGTGAAGTTATTAGTTTTGTGTACCCTAACAGGGGTGCACATATAGATGCTAAGATATTTAATGTGCAGCTAATTAGGTAACTGCACAATAAGCTGGGTATAAAAGTGCTGCTTAAAAATATGTTTATGGAGTAGCTGTGCTAAAATTTGCAGCAGTTTCCAAAAAGGTAAAATACATTAATTCTCCATGAAATAAGTCTATGGGTGCTATATGCAAATTATTACAGGTATGTTAATTTCAAAGTCAGTGTTTCCAAATTTGCTCCTCACTTCCATGTGTCCAGGAAGGGCCGGGTCCAGTGATAAGGAGCGGGGGAAGGGGCTGCAGGGGGAACAAGTTGGGTGGGGGGCAGAAGGCAAAGGGGCCACCTGACCCCGTCCCCCACTACTATAGCAAGGAAAATCTGGGGAAGGGGACAAAGAAGGCAAAGGGGCCACCTGACCCTCCCCAAAGGGGCCACCTGAGTCCCCCAGGATTTCCTTGTTATAGCAGTGGGAGGGGGACAAATTGAGGCAAGCCTCCAATACTTAGATTCTATACCTGGAAAATCATAACAAATTTATACATTTTCCATATAAAGATTGTAATTATTGGGGAGTCATCTTCTCTTCAGGGCCATCTTACAGCTGAATAAATATGGTACTTCCCAGGGATTTAGTGAATTACCAGGGTCCCCAGTCAGGAAGGAAGGTTCTAGAGGATACCGGGAACCAAACAGAATGCTAGGGTGGCAGCACTGAGCTCTTGAAGATCTTTAGGAGATACTAGGTAGTGATAGTCTTTGGATTTTCCTGTACCTTGGGAGAATCCTGGTGTCCAGCTGTCAGAGTCGGCAGAGAAGCCGGTCTCTGAAAATTCTAGCAGGACTTTGTGAAGGACTGTGTGGTAGTCAGGAAAAAGGGCGAGAAACTATTTCTTTTTCTATTCCAAACTAGTTTTCTTTTTCTCATACAAAACTTTTCTTTTGTATAATAAATTCTGTTTGCTATTTTGTTGCTTTACTGTTTGCCTATGGCAAAGTGTGATCTCAGAACAAGTGATATTACAGATGTGACTTTTCTCTGGAAGAAGGGACCCAGGATTTTTCATGATCCAAGGGGAAACCCTATGGAACTGGCAAAGATTCCCCTCCTGTGACTTTGGAGTCTAGTGGAAGGTCAGTGGAGTTGAAGCTTGGTGGGGACGATGAGCCATCCTAAGCCTTAGGCCAGTGGTTCTCAATTTTTTTAGACTCAAGGCACCACTTGGAAAATGTCAGCTCCTTGTTTTCCAATCATTTTTTGACTACAGAAAAATAGTAGATCAATTTTTCCATTACAAGGATCTTAGGCCACAACTGATCAGACAGGTTTCAATACTGCAGATTCCTATTTGAAACCTCTGGGTTTATCTTATGAATGTCTGTGTACCTTACAGAGCCAGCACTGCATAGCACCCTGCAGCTCCCTTGCAATGATCTCATGGGACTCTGGGGTGCCATGACACCCTGGTGGAGAAACACTGCCTTGAGGCAAGCAGTGGAGAAAAGTGGGGCTCTAGGAGCTCTACCCAGCAGCTGAGTTCATGCCCAAACAACCGTGTGGAGTACTGGTGAAGATGTCTAAAATCAAGTTCAAATTTTAACTGTTTTGATGTCAGTTGATTTAAAAGAATAAACAGAGCTTTTTAAAACTAGAAATGTACATTCTATTTTTCCATATGAAACTTAAAGTGTTAAAATGTTTTAATATAATTCCTTTTTTGGACTTGGACATGCACAGAGAATTCTAGCACAGAAGAGAATATTTTACAATAGTGTGTGTGTGGGGGTGTGTGAAAGAAACAAGGCCAGATTGTCTTTCACCAGTGAGTGGCAACTAGGTTTGATTCCACCTCACTCAAGTCCTTGAAAAACTGTTAATACAAATGATAGATGGCTCCTCTGCCTTCCTGCTGCCTTTTGTGACTCAGTCTTAATCTACAAATGATGGTGTATTACAGAAGTAGGTACAATATTGGTTTTCAGGGACTTGAAGTGGAGTTGAAACACATTTGAGTGCCTAAATCTACTAAGATGCCCAGCAAGTAGAATATTTAGTATATGTGACTCTAAGGAGAGCCAAGTTGGTTGAGAACTTATTAAATTAAGCATGCATTTTTATTATAATGAAAACTAATTAAAAGTACTTAATGGACTTTTTTCATCCTTTTTCAAGGAGAAATAAAAGGGATGACCCCCAACAGCATTAGTCATAATTACATGCATAAATCCTTTCAGTGCTGAATAAGTGTTTCATGTGAGTAAAGCAGTTTAGTTAATTTACCATAAAAATCTGTGTGTGATACTAGTATAATAGTACTGTTAACTGAATGGCATAATCTTTAAGCTGTTAAATATTTCATGTTGATAAACAGAGCAGTCAACTTGTCACATTCCAAATGTATGCCACCAATGCCAATTTCTCATCAGGAGGAACATGTTTGTTAATTAAAAGAGGATTATAGTGACTGAAATTAAATAAGGCCCATTTTCCTACCCTGGGTAAAATCTATCAATTGTATTTTAAGAATCACTATCTCTGCTACTAGTTATTCAGTGTTATACAAACAAATTACTTTTTGATAATATCAGGTTTCTGTATGAAAGAGGTTAATTTAGTTCTAAATGGGAGATGTTTCTTGAAAAGTATAAGGAATTATTAAGCCAATCAACATTTTAATAATGGATAACAAATATAGAAATTGGTGGGTTGCTCCCAGAAAGATTACTCTTAAGTAGCCAGAAAGTAAAAAAACACAGTTACCAAATCTTAAAACAATGTGTATGTGTGTGTACATTAGATTAGCAAACCATGATGATATCTGGTGAACATTTGGTGAAAATTCAATTTTAATGATAAAAAATTCACAAAATCCTGAATGCATCCTGCTTAGCTAGATCTGCTTTGGATATAGAGAAAAGATGTGAAAATTGTGCAGTACCCCACTGATGTATTTTTGTAAGTAGATCAGTTAAAGAACACTTAAGGCAATGAGAACATCACACCAAAGGTCTGGAATCTAATATCCCTGTTGTCTTGCATTTCAGGTGAAAAGCAAATGTAAAATTTGTTTCATTGGCGTTGCACATATGCAAATGACTATACAAGTAGTAAATTTGAGATGATCTTGGTCATATACATCCCTCCAGGGCTAGGGACAGACATTCAAAAGGCCTGAGCCTATGGCTGGATTCAAACTCTCTAAAAGGCCTGAGCCTATGAATGTATTAAATCTCTGCAGGTTAATTTAACCTGCCTAGGTTGAACCAGTTTGTAAGTGTACATTCCCTCTGGACTGAGGAAATGCAGGCACATTACTGCAGTAGCTCAGGCTAGAAGTTAGGGAGTGCTAAAGAAGCCCTCCCTACCTTTCCACAATGCTGAGTGGTGCGGGGATGGCATAGCCAGGCCCCAGCAGGACACTCTGATAAGGGAGGGGTTTAAACCCCCCAACCTGCCTGTGCAGTCCCAGGCTTTTCCCTGCTTGCTCCTCAAGGGGTAGGAGTGTTGCCAGACCCCAGCCCTTTCCTAGAGCTCTAAGGCAAAGGGGGAAGGGGTGCAGTGCATGCATCTGTTGATGATACTGAGCTTTTCAATTTCTCTCTCCCTGCTTCATACTCTCTGCAGCAAACCTGGCAGGCAAGGGAACCAGCAGGGAGCTGATAATATAGCATTTATTGGCTCATCAAGAAAACAAAAGTCTATCTCAGTAATTCAGGCTCTTCTTAAACAGCTTTTTCCAAGGAAGGAGTGGAGAGACATTACCAGCTGGCCTGTTGATTAGCTCCAAACAGCCCTAAGTGGACTTTGTCCTGTCTGCCTTTGTCTTGTCCCAGTGAAATTGGACACGTGCACACACACACACACCTCTCAGCATTAGCTAGCATACCACATGCTGGCTAGGGTCCGTGAGGCTGGGGTCTGTGCTGTGGGAGATGGGAGGGAGGAGATGATCCCTTTCTGAGCAGCAAGTGGTGAGGGGGGAAGGCACAGGGGAAAGCCAGGAAGACCCTGCTGTGCCTGCAGTTTCCACCAGAGCTTTGGCTAGGGAGCAGAGGGGAAGGGCTAGCCCTGTTCTCTGGAGGAGACAGCACAGCTCAGGGTGGCAAAGCATCTGGGATGCTGGGGAACTCTGGTTTGACTTAAACTGGGAAGGGGTCTGGGATAGACATTGCATAAACTGGTTTGACCCAAATCAGTTAAGTCTGATGCTACATTGCAGACCACCAAACAAGGAGGATGAGTTAGACCTGGAATTCTTGAGGCAGCTCTCACAGGCTTTACACTCAATGGACATGGTTGTCATGGGTGACCTAAACTACCCTGACATCTGCTGGGAGGAGCAATCAGCTAGATCTGCCCATTCACATAGGTTCCTAACCAGCACACAGAACCTACACTTAATGCTGGAGGTATACAGTCCCACTAAGGGAAATGCCTTACTGGACTTAGTGCTTGCTGCAGGGGATAACCTGTTAGGGGATCTGAAGATACAGGGTAACCTAGGGGATAGTGACGACCAATTGTTAGAATTCACTATCCCGTGAAAAGTCAGAAAGACAACTAATAGGGCAGAAGTGCTAAACTTCAGAAAGGCTAACTTTGATCACCTCTGGATATTAGTAAGCGAGGCACTGAAGGGCAAGGGTATTGTTGAGATGGGAGTCCAGGAAGGGTGGGTGTTCCTCATGGGAATGATCCTTCAGGCACAAAAGGGGATCATCTCAGTGCACATAAAGGGAGGCAAAAGAGCCATGAAACCTTCTTGGCTATATAGGGTAATCCAAGAGAGCCCAGGGAGAAAAAGAGAGGCATACAGACTGTGGAAGCAGAGCATAGACACCAAGGAGTATACCTGCTTGGCTCACACTTGCAAGGAATCAATTAGAAAGGCCAAAACAGAAATGAAACTCAGCCTTGCTACAAAAATTAAAGACAACAAAAAGTCCTTCTTTAGGTACATAGGGAACAAAAAGGAGGTGCATGGCAGCATAGGTCTGACATAGGGCCCCTACAGAACAGACTAGGGCAACTGATAACAGATAGGAGGGACAAAGCTAAGCTCCTAAGTAAGTATTTTTGCATCTGTATTCCTAAACACAGATAAAGATACATCTCCCAAAGGGACTATAGATAGGCACAAGAGGGACCCCAACCTATCAATAGTTAGCACTGACCTAGTGAAGGGGCATTTGGAGGTGCTGGACATGTTTTAGTCAGCAGGCCCGGATAGGAGGGTGCTGAAGGAATTGGCCAGTGCCATTGCAGAACCACTGGCAAGGTTGTTTGAGCACTAATGGCACTCGGGACAGGTCCCAGAGGACTGGAAACGGGCCAGTGTG
>NW_017728918.1:93091280-93108873 GCF_001723895.1 Crocodylus porosus | reverse complement strand
CTCAAGGGGTAGGAGTGTTGCCAGACCCCAGCCCTTTCCTAGAGCTCTAAGGCAAAGGGGGAAGGGGTGCAGTGCATGCATCTGTTGATGATACTGAGCTTTTCAATTTCTCTCTCCCTGCTTCATACTCTCTGCAGCAAACCTGGCAGGCAAGGGAACCAGCAGGGAGCTGATAATATAGCATTTATTGGCTCATCAAGAAAACAAAAGTCTATCTCAGTAATTCAGGCTCTTCTTAAACAGCTTTTTCCAAGGAAGGAGTGGAGAGACATTACCAGCTGGCCTGTTGATTAGCTCCAAACAGCCCTAAGTGGACTTTGTCCTGTCTGCCTTTGTCTTGTCCCAGTGAAATTGGACACGTGCACACACACACACACCTCTCAGCATTAGCTAGCATACCACATGCTGGCTAGGGTCCGTGAGGCTGGGGTCTGTGCTGTGGGAGATGGGAGGGAGGAGATGATCCCTTTCTGAGCAGCAAGTGGTGAGGGGGGAAGGCACAGGGGAAAGCCAGGAAGACCCTGCTGTGCCTGCAGTTTCCACCAGAGCTTTGGCTAGGGAGCAGAGGGGAAGGGCTAGCCCTGTTCTCTGGAGGAGACAGCACAGCTCAGGGTGGCAAAGCATCTGGGATGCTGGGGAACTCTGGTTTGACTTAAACTGGGAAGGGGTCTGGGATAGACATTGCATAAACTGGTTTGACCCAAATCAGTTAAGTCTGATGCTACATTGCAGACCACCAAACAAGGAGGATGAGTTAGACCTGGAATTCTTGAGGCAGCTCTCACAGGCTTTACACTCAATGGACATGGTTGTCATGGGTGACCTAAACTACCCTGACATCTGCTGGGAGGAGCAATCAGCTAGATCTGCCCATTCACATAGGTTCCTAACCAGCACACAGAACCTACACTTAATGCTGGAGGTATACAGTCCCACTAAGGGAAATGCCTTACTGGACTTAGTGCTTGCTGCAGGGGATAACCTGTTAGGGGATCTGAAGATACAGGGTAACCTAGGGGATAGTGACGACCAATTGTTAGAATTCACTATCCCGTGAAAAGTCAGAAAGACAACTAATAGGGCAGAAGTGCTAAACTTCAGAAAGGCTAACTTTGATCACCTCTGGATATTAGTAAGCGAGGCACTGAAGGGCAAGGGTATTGTTGAGATGGGAGTCCAGGAAGGGTGGGTGTTCCTCATGGGAATGATCCTTCAGGCACAAAAGGGGATCATCTCAGTGCACATAAAGGGAGGCAAAAGAGCCATGAAACCTTCTTGGCTATATAGGGTAATCCAAGAGAGCCCAGGGAGAAAAAGAGAGGCATACAGACTGTGGAAGCAGAGCATAGACACCAAGGAGTATACCTGCTTGGCTCACACTTGCAAGGAATCAATTAGAAAGGCCAAAACAGAAATGAAACTCAGCCTTGCTACAAAAATTAAAGACAACAAAAAGTCCTTCTTTAGGTACATAGGGAACAAAAAGGAGGTGCATGGCAGCATAGGTCTGACATAGGGCCCCTACAGAACAGACTAGGGCAACTGATAACAGATAGGAGGGACAAAGCTAAGCTCCTAAGTAAGTATTTTTGCATCTGTATTCCTAAACACAGATAAAGATACATCTCCCAAAGGGACTATAGATAGGCACAAGAGGGACCCCAACCTATCAATAGTTAGCACTGACCTAGTGAAGGGGCATTTGGAGGTGCTGGACATGTTTTAGTCAGCAGGCCCGGATAGGAGGGTGCTGAAGGAATTGGCCAGTGCCATTGCAGAACCACTGGCAAGGTTGTTTGAGCACTAATGGCACTCGGGACAGGTCCCAGAGGACTGGAAACGGGCCAGTGTGACCCCTATTTTCAAGAACGTGAGAGAGGATGATCCAGGTAATTATAGGCTGGTTAGCCTCACCTCTATCCTTGGGAAAACCTTTGAAAAAATTATTAACAATCACATTAGTGGAAATCCAGTAGGAAAAATAATGTTGAAGGACAATCAGGACGGCTTCGTAGCAGGTAGCTCCTGCCTGACTAACCTTGTTTCTTTTTATAGCCAGGTCACAAAATGCATAGATACAGGAATTGAGGTGGATGTCACCTACTTGGATTTTAAAAAGGCCTGTGATACAGTGTTGCATCCCATTCTTATAAATAAATTAGATGATTGTGACGTAGATTACTACACAGTCAGGTGGGTAAAGAATTGGCTTATGAGGTGTACACAGAGGGTGGTGGTGGATGGGTCATTTTTGACCTGGAAAAATGTGGGCAGTGGAGTTACCCAGGGCTTGGTCCTTGGACCAGTGCTGTTCAATATCATCACCAGTGACTTGGATGAGGGTGTGGAAAGCACTCTTTCCAAATTTGTGGATGACACCAAATTATGGGGCAAAGTAAACATTTTGGAGCAGATTCAGGGAGCAGATTCAGGTGGATTTGGACAGGTTGGGAATGTGGGCAGAACAGAATAGGATGCAATTTAACAAGGATAAGTACAAAGCTACATCTAGGGAGAAAGAATCACCAACACACCTACAGGCTGGGAGGTGACTTTCTTAGCAGCACAGAAGCAGAAAGGGATTTCGGACTCATAGTTGACTCCAAAGTGAACATGAGTGGCTAATTTGACAAAGTGATAAGTAAAGCCAACTGCACGCCTTCATGCATTAGGGGATGCATCATGGTCAGGTCTAAAGAGGTGATACTTCCCCTCTATGCAGCATTGGTAAGACCGCAGCTGCATCCAGTTCTGGGCACCACACTTCAAGAGGGATGTGGATAACTTTGAGATGGTTCAGAGGATGGTTCATAACTCGTATGGTTATGGAATTACAGATAAGACCCTATGAGGAGAGATTGAGGGACCTGAATCTCTTTAGCCTTCGCAAAAGAAGGCTGAGAGGGGATCTTGTAGTCATCTACAAATTCATCAGGGCGGGGGGGAGGGAGGCAGCAACATATAGGGGATACTCTGTTTACGAGAGTGCCCCTTGGCATTACTAGGAGCAGTAGCCATAAACTGATGGTAAGCAGATTTAGATTAGATATTAGGAAAACATTCTTTAAGGTGTGGGTTGCCAAAATCTGGGATGGGCTTCTAAGGGAGGTGGTGCTTTCCCCTACTTTGGAAGGTCCCTTCCAACCCTAAAAATCTTTTAAATCTATTCAACTAGGTTTATCTTAAACCAGTTAGTCATTTTTAAACTGGTTTATGTGCATTGAACTTATGTTCTGCTATAGGTTTAAACCAGTTTCTGATCACTTAAACCAGTTTATGTCTGTTCTGAGCTCAGGTGGCCAGTAAACTCTCCATTTGTTCTAAACCCTGTATGTCATGAGAAGAATGTAGCAATAAGAGTATATTTTCCCCATCATTTTCCAGTAACTTTTAAATTGTATTAATGTCCAAGGTGGAAAGTGTTAATAGATTTAGCTGTAAATCTTAGTTAAGCAGTTAGTTATTCATCACAATTTAGGCTGTAAACTCTCTGATTCAGGGACAGCTATATATTATATATTTTTGTACAATGTTGGGGACTAAAATGTTCAAGGCCTTTACGGGCTACTGCCATAGAAAAATGCTAACAACAAGAACAAATTTTGCCTTCAACAATAGTAGCTACATCATTACACTTGAATAGTAATAACAATTCTTTGCCCCGTAGAAGTGACCATTAGTATATTTCTTATAGTCTCTAAGACCAGGTACAGATATTATACTTATACCAGTATAAGTGACTGGAAACCAGTCTACACCTGTAACTCAACAGACGTTCAGTGCACATAATCTGGATTAGAAATGGTAGAACCTGGTCTAAGATAGATCTTGATCTATGTGGTATCAGACTTAAGCGATATAGGTTAAACCTATCAAACCTCTGTACCAGATTCCCTACTGAATTAACTTTGGTTGCAGTTCACTGGCATCCCAGGCTGCTTTGTGTCCCACCACTAATCCCTCTCTCCCCCTCCTGCCACAGGAAAGCATGCTGGAACTTGGCTCATGCTCAGCTGCTCTGGCTGAGTGCCTAGCTGGCTCCACCCCTGGGCTATCACAGAGAGGAACCAGCACATAATCTCTCCCCAGCCACACATCCTGCCTCCAACCATTTATGAGCCACAAGCAGGAGGGGGGCAAAAGAGGGAATGGAGGTTTCTGCAACACAGACCCAGCACTATACAGAGTCAAGCCAGCATAGACTCTCTCCCCAACCCCACATCCTGCCTCTGTCTAGCTGTCAGCGGCTGCCAGGATGGGGTAAGAAGTGGGTGCGGACGCTTCTGCTGGGCGCAGACCCAACAGCTAAGTTTTACTTGTCAGTGGGGAGTCCACTGGGAGGTGTGCAGTAGAGTCCTCAACTTGCTGGCCTTGGCCAGTGCAGGCAGCCTGTATGCCCTCCTACTAATAGGTGAACATGTTCTGTTCTCTCTTGAAGAAACCTAGGATGTTTAAAGAGTGTAACTTTGATTGCTTCTGCTTTGGGCTTTTGGAACATCTGTACCTGACCTAAAATCTAGACAAAATGTGTGTATGTTGTGGGGAGGTATTTCTTTAGGTATCAAAGGTCTTTAGTTGACAGCTCACCAACAGCTTGGCACGCGCACACGACATTCCTCCAAAGCAATATACAGGATAACCTCATAAATCTGGATATCAAATATCTAGAATTATTGAAAATCTGGCACTCTTTAAAAGTGCACTCCATCGGGGAGTAGCAGTGGCCGGTCCTGGAGCAGCAAAGGGGGAAACTTGCATGTGGTGGCTGTCGCCACCATCCACCACCGTGCCACCACTCTGCTTGCAGCTGCTACTCTGGAACTGGCTGCCGCTACCTGCTCCCACCCCGCTCTGCTGCTCTGGGATAGGCTGCAGCTCTGGTTTCAGAAATCCAGAACTTTCACTTTTCTGGCAGGTGCTCAGTCCCAAGCATGCCAGATTCATGAGGTTATACTGTAGTAATATAGTGAGTTTCAGTGACATGACAGCAATAGACTATATCTGCTCACTAAAAGAAGCCTGGTTTCTTTTCTAGGTCACAAGAAAATGACAGACATTTATTAGTCTAGGCTTTCAGATAATCTTTTCCTCTGCCTGAAAAACCTATTAAAAAGTACAGCAGTCAGCTCAGCATAGTAACCTGGGTAAAGGTACAGGAGGCTTCCAAGAGGGCATGTTTTCAATGTGTATTTTCAACTGGTTTTATGAAAAATCATTTCTGGGAGGGAAAGACTTCCTTACAATGAAATACAATATTTTGGATTTAAGGAAAACACCTTCTGCTTTTCCAAAAGTATATTTATAGAGTCCATTACTTTAGAAAAATTTTCCCTATGAGGATATCAACTGGACTTTTGGAGCCTGATTTTCAAAAGTTCAAAGACCCACAGATAGATGCATTGTGCAGACAATTTGTAAGTATCATCATCATGATTGCGTACATAGATAAGGTACATATGCTTGCAAATGCCAGCACGATATATATCTATATTAATACATAGTATTCTATTTAAGACCATATACTACAACAGGTAACTTTTTTAAGAACAAGTTTCAGATACTTAAAAGCTGGAATTTACAATACCTGGACATACCCTCTCCCCTCTCTCCTTCCCTTCCTCCTTCATTCTCTCTCCCTCCCCGCCTTCATCCCTCCCTCCTTCCTTTCCTGCCTTTTTTTCTGCAAATCGCTCTCTATTTTCTACATTACTCTGTGCATGTCCTTCCACAGCCTTTGATAAAGTGAGCATAGGTCCACAAAAACTTAGATAGATAGACAGATAGTCTATAAGGTATAAATCTACCCCATGACACTAGTTCCAGGCACTTTATATGAATTTTTGTACTATAATTCAAAGAGCATGTTAATATGATTAAAAGCCAGATTTTTATTAAACTTACAACACTGAAAATACAAAGTAAGCATACTGGATTCAGTGGGGCTCCTGAAAGTAGGGGAATTACTTTTTGATTTCTGATGTAAAATCATGATTTAGCCCAAAGAAGCTGATGTCAAGGGCATAGTCTTTAGCAGAAGTGGAACAGATTCTTGTGGGGGACCTACTGGGCATCTTTGGCCTGTGGGGAAAATGCTCTCTAAGAGCAGTCCTATACTTAGGAGGAACAACAAAGAGTGCAAATACAAAATGGGGATTGACTAGGTAGGTTGTATTACCAAAGGAAAGGACTTGGGAGTTATAGTGGACTACACAATCTATATGAATGTACTACTGTTGCAACAAATGAATAAACAAACAATCTGATAGCCTATTGGGATGTTTTAAGATGAATGTAATGGGAACTGATTCTTCCACTCTATTCAGTACAGATGAAAAATCACTTGGAGCACAGTGTCCGGTTTTGAGCACTGTGCTTCATCAAAGACATGGACATATTGGAAGGAGTTCAGAGGAGAGCAATGAGTGCAGGTCTAAAAAACCTGACACATGAGGAAAAAGTTGAAAGAAGTAGGGGAAAAAAAGAATGAGAGGGATTTTGGTAACATTCTTTGAATACATAGTGTTTATACAGAAAATACTTGATCATCATTCTCTTTGTCCATGGGAGACAGGACAAAATGTAAGAGAATGAAATTGCAACAAGGGAGACATAATCTGGATAGTAGGAATCTTACTATGATTGCCTTGAGATATTGTGGACTCTCCATCACTTGGAAGTCTTTAAGCGTAGCTTAGAAATTTGTCTTGCATGGTTTAAACAGGTTATCCAGCCTGAAGCAATGGATTGGTCAAAGTGACTTCCTAAGGTTCTGTCTAGCTATATTGTTGTTGCTCCCAATAGGCTTTCAGCTTCTGCATTAATGCAATTCAAAGAGAAACAGAGAGCAGATTAGCTGTATTCATTATCAGCCAGAAGGAATGTGTGCAACGGTTAACAAATCCAAAGTCTTCCACAATTACACATCTTTTATATACTTCAGAGTTTCAGGGGGCTGGAGGACTGAAAGGTAAAAATCTCTCCCCCCTCCTAATTCTGGGCTCCTCCCCTTTCCCTTGGGGTTTCTCTCTGTCTTCCAGCTCCCCCTACACCATGGGTATTACTTATGTGTCACACTGTCCTGTCCGGCTCAACCCAGAGAAGAGTACTAGCCCAGCAGCAGGGGTCAGGCAGGAAGGTTAACCCTTCCCTGCTTGCTCCCCTGGCAGAGATACCATGGGCAGCTACAAGTAAGTGGGCAGGAGGGGAACCCAAAGGCACAGGAAGGAGCCCTGGGTGCAGAGGGGAAACCAGGAATTGGAAGGATGGGGGATTCTTATTTTTCAGGCCTCCAGGCCCCTGCTGGCCTGAATGTGTGACTGCTCCAAACTCAAGTTAGCACAAACACAAATCAACATTTGTGCAGCTCAGCGTAACTTGTAACAAGGTCCCTAGTAAGTAAAGGGTAGTCCAAAGACTACAGAAGTCCTATTGATTTCAGTGAAGACTGAATCAGGTTCTTCATCAAGTCTGTAGAATATTTCTGGTTGGGATTTGCATGTCACTGCTACAGAAAGAAAAAAGAACGTAGGTTTCCTGGTTTTCTCAGTGCTTAGTATTGGCCTAACTGCATCCTGCACTGACTTCATTGAAAGCGACACTGGTGTTCTAACCCAAACACCCAGTGTAGGTGACTGAGAGATTTCTCTTGACTTCAATGGCCATTGCATTGGAACCTGAGTGCTTTTAAAAAGTCTATCCCATATCTTTAAAGCTGTGTTTGAAATCTGTCAGGAGGGATGAAACATTTTCTTTTTTCTATTTGATTTATGTGAAAACCTGAGTGCAGTATTCTTTTCCATTATTATAATTGTTGTTGTTATTTTATTTGAAAACCTGACTAATTGTATTCACCAGGCAAACTGAAACAGAACCCTCTTGCAAGTATGTTATTGGCACTAAAGTCCTCATTCTTACTATGCTCTCACCAACTATAATGCTGGCAAAGAAAAGATGGAATTTGTCTTGTAGAAAAAGGCCTGGTGCCTAGGTTATCTTTTAAAAGTAGCTTTAACCATACACTTTATTTTATGGTAGCTAATGGAGAAAGAACTCAAGTCTGAGTTTGTAAGAATGAGTTTAAAAACAGAGGACTTCTGACTTATCTATTTTATCCTTTAAACATGAATAAGAATGACAGTTTTGATGGATAAGTGACGTTAACTCTGTCCAGAAAGGTTCATTCTCTACTTTTCCTTTTCACAGGTCAGGGATAATTCATTTTGCACTCCATCTCTGTCCTGACATCATCTCTGATGAGATTGACAAATTCAGTAATATTGAATTATTTTTGTAATCTGGATTGTTATTCCTGTGAAAAGGTGTAGGGAGTACTGAAAGGTATTGAATATGGCTAAACACTGCCAGATGCAGGTGGCATAGGAAGAACAACACACTTTCAATTCTTACCCCATGTACAATTCTAGGCATTGGGGATTTGCTTTGCCATCATTTTAGCGCTTAAAAATGTTCACCCTGTTTATATAGAATCTGAACATGCATTTAACAGAAGGAGGATTAAGACTACACCAGTGATTCAGATGACTTTGAACACAGAAGTCCTTTCAAATCTACTTCTACTGACCATAGTATTTCAGTTGGGAATCTGTGCTACCATTGACCATATGGTAAAATAGTTCAATAGTAATAACTGTGTTGGTGTCACTGTCAAAGAAACTGGCAATTCCCTCATCTTAAATTATGCACTTAGGAGAAGGCAGAGAAAAAAACAGGAATGATTTTTTTTCATATTTCAAAGAGTCTTGTTTAAAAGTCAGGTCTGTAAAATGCATACTGGATAGCTTTCAGTAAATATCTTTATTGAAAAATTGTCAAAACAGGTTTGGAAGTTTGATAAAGTTACTTCATTACAGAAACAATTTAGTAACGGCCAACACTTTCAAAATATGATAGTTCATGTGTTTTACTTGATACACTAGAAAGATTAACCACATTTTTTTATTTTATTACTTCGGATGTATGGGATCAGTACTCTTACTAATTGTAAATATTGTACTATTTTACTTATATTAAAGAATATGCATGTTACACACCAGCTTTAATTGGTGATATAACAATAATGGATGAATTTATAAGAGAGACCGTAGTGCCCAAGCCACATAATTTAAAGTGATTTCTCCTGACTTGTGTGCAAAGTCCAAATAGCCCTATATTTAAAATATAAAAAAGGCAGCCATCAACGATTAGGTCTTCTTATGAGTCCCCTGATATGGTCTGTCACAGGGTGGTGATTCAGAAACTAGTTGCAAGCTTACATTAATAATGCTCCTCTTGTTAGGAGAGCCATTTAAAACTTTCTGAAACAATCTTACTGATATTCTATGGGATTGCTGCATTGAAAGAATATCTGAACATATGGATGATTCCTGTTAAATTTCAGCGCGAGTCATCTGGAAGAGAAGATGATATATGTTTGAGAAAACACATCACTTGCTTGGGAGCCTACTGTCATTTCAAATATGAGACAGTTTGGTGTTTGAGAAGGGGAGAGAGAGGAATGCCCCATGTGTTTGGAAAATGCTTTGGCTAAAGTGCACAGATTCACAACATTTGTATATAGCTCCAGATTGGTGAAAGACACTTTGTTTGACATTCAGATGGATGAAATAGCACCATAAAGAGCTTTTTTCAAGCTGTTTTCTTCTTTGCCAGCTTGCAATGTCATCACGTATTTCTGGCAAATAGAGTTTACATCAGTTCAGTTGACAGGTCCTCATGAATTTTAATTTCTCCCCTCCATATTCATGTTATATGCTGGTGTTTCTGTGCACCTTTTTATTTTGGGAAGACTGTAGTTGCTTCAGAAATCATTTATATGTTTCTGTTTGCTTACGCATAAATGTACATACATGTGTGTCCATAGCTTGCATATATAATTTATATATTTAATGCATATAATTTATATATTTAAATTACTAATGCACTTGCCTCCAAATTCTAATCAGTTTTGAAATTCATTGGCAAACCCATAGTTCACAATCTCTGAAATAAATGAGAATAATACTCGATACACATTTTAATTATTATTTTGCTTCCAGATCTTATTACGCAATTTGTTTACATTTCAACCTCTTCTGTACTTGTTTTGAAAATCTTATTTCCTTTGTGATTAACTCAAAAACAAGCTAATCTGTGTCATTACTGTTGTACACAGCTCACAGTAAGACCATTTGGAAGCTCTTCATGCAGACATAACACTATATTCTTTTGAAATATTTATATTAGTAGATGATGAGAGGCATACAAATAAAAAGGAAATGATTTTATTTATTTCGTGACTGTCTGAATTTATACTGGTTATCTAATTCTCATGGAACAGCAAGAGACAGAATGTGATTTTCCCAATTAATGCATGAATCATTTACATTGCTCAGTCACACAAAAGTCTGGATATCCATCAGTTTGCTGAGTGTTTTCTGACAAAATGATTTTTAATGGAAAATGTGGATCTAGCCAAAACAAAATGTTCTGGAAGAAGATGCATATCAGTTTCAATAGGATGGAATTTCTGACTGTACTGAGAGATGATATTTTTTGGACTATTTAAACTTTTATTATAAAATATTAAAAAGGAAAATTGAAAAAGGAAGGAGGTATCCTCACTAGAGCAATTTACTAACTTTGAGGGCTCCACCATAAGGAAAGTGCCAGGCCTTGACAGACTACCCATCAAAAGGTACAAGACTTCCTAGTTCCTCCTCAGCTCAGACCTCTCATATGTTATCCAGGAGACTGTTAAAGGTTTTGATCTAATTGGTCAGCTGCTGGTAAGCTGTCCTTATGCTGCTACCTAAGAAAAGAGTTCTGGAGACCAGTACAGCTTTTGTGAACCAGTTACACAATCCTGACCAAAGTCCTGGCCAACAGCTCAGAATCATAAGTCTTGAACACAGTGAATATGTATCTAGCAGAACTATATGGGACAAAATGTTTGGGTGCATCCCTACATGCAGGGGCATGTGTTTTGCTGTGGCACAAATAGCAGCAGCTATTTGCCACTATGTTTGCCCCTGCACATGGGGTTTGCTGCAGGGCAAAATGCCTCGCTTTGGAGAAACTGCCATTTGTCTGCTCCTCCTGGCTTCTGGTGTGCTGGAGGAGCTGCAGGACACCTAAAGCAGTGGAGATGGTCTAGCCAGCAGCCAGAATGTCTCCCTGGATGACCCAGCCCCTGTGTCTGCTGTCTGCTGTGTTACTTCTTATTCATCTTTTTATTTTATTGTATTTATTTTTGTGCAGCATTTTTTCTTGATCCTGGGAGCTCCTCAAATCAAATTTTGGCACCACACTGTAAGTTTGCAACACAGAAAATGGTTGCACATGCATTGCATTTGGTTTGCGGTGCCTCAGATAATTCTGATGCACCACAAACTGCATATGGACACTCATTTGAATGTGCCCTTTCTGCTGTGTGACCTGAACACAGCAGTGGAACTCTTTGGCCCCAGTGGTCTTATCTGCCTGAATCAAGAAAAAGCCTTTAATAGGGTCAGTCACAACTTTGTATTCCAGGTACTGGAGGCTTTGGGGTTTGGGTCTCTCTTTACCATTGACTATTTGGCTCCTCTACCAGCCCAGCCCATCTCTATCCTCCTGAAGGTGAATGTGCCCCATTCCCAGCATGCAGGAGCATCTGGCAGAGCTGCCCCCTGTCCAGAATGCTGATTTCTATAAAATAACAGAATATGAGGTAGTGGTGCTAGCAATTCCTCCATCCAGCAGCATTTTTACATGTGCTTCAGGAAGTGGGGGGAGGGGTGCTTTAATTAGCAAGCTACGCTAAGTAAAAGCACTTGAGTGTCATGAGTATCAGCATCATCCATACTGAAAAATAGTGGTGGGGTGCTTTGAACTAAAGCTCATTCAAAGTGCCCCATTGCCATTTCTTGGCATGGGGGCCCTGATAAACCTAGAATCTCTGGAATGCCCCGATGCATTGGATTTCCAGCGTGTCAGAGCTGGCTCCCTGCACATCTATAGGAGCCACAGTTGGCCAGGTACCCATCTAGAATGGACTAACCAGGGGAAAAGCAGTCAGTTGTCAGACTTTGGATCATAGCAAAACAGCTTAACTGCTGTGTTGTCATGTTCTGGATGGTGCCACTGCTACTATTTTTATGAATCTAACCTTCTCCTTTACTTTTCTTAGAAGTGCATGATAAAATGAGTTCACTTTGTTTTGAACTTCATTTGACATGAAATGAATTCTTCAGGGAATTTTCTTGGTTGGTTTGTTGTGGAAAGGAAAAACATTTTTTTTCCTTGCAAGATAAAACATTCTTTTTGAAAAAAATATCAGTTCACATGCTGAACTAAAAAGTAATTTATACACATACCCTTTACCTTCAGGTTCAAATAAGATATAGAAAATGATGGATTGCACAAGCAGCCCAATTTATTGTTTATTATCTAGATATGGAAACAGATGGTTGCCAAGAATAGGCCCAAGATGTCTTTCCAGGATTTAGGAGACTGATTCAAATTAAAGTATGAACGGATTCATTACGTGTCACTTGATAATTGATTTCATTGGCTCTTCTAGGGGTGAGGCGTGAAGACGGGTCCATGACCTCTGAAAATATAGATCATTTTTAGATGTATTTTAGATATCAAATTTGGGAACTCAAGTTTAACTTCATTAAAAAACTTACCAAAAAATGCCTGTTTGAAAAATAACATAATAAATTATAAAACCCAACTCCAGAGATCTAATATATTCCATACTAATTCAGATAGTTTGAAATTTGAAAATGAAATCTAGTTTGGAACAATTTATTAGGCATTCTATTTGTGAAAGGTTTTATGAGCAGACACATTATTCTCAACAGAGGTGCACTGACATATTGGTTGTATATTGGTTTGGCACTGATAAAAAGAAAATTAACATTATCAGCGATCAGCCATGTAGCTGATAATGTCACCAATAAAGGTTGTGTACACATGCGCAGCCATAGCAAGAAGCCAGGATGCATTCCAGCAGCTTCAAGAGCAGCATCGGGCTGGTAAGTCTGTTGTGGGGGAAAGGATGTGGAGGAGGGAAGGGGCATGGCAAGTGCAGATTGAGGCCCCCATGGAGAGGGAGGGATTGGGTTAGGAGCAGGGGCAGGCACTTTCTAGCCAGGATCGTGAACGCAAACCTGCTGGGAGGAGGACAGAGCTGCAGGCAGCTCATCCAGAGGGTGAGAAGGGCTGGGAAAAGGTGGGGGGATGGGGGGTGGCTCCCTGCTGCTCCACAGACTCCTGAGGGAGGCATGGAGAACATGTGCCACCCGAGATTTGTGTGGACTGAGGGCAGGCTGCCCACTGAGGGCTCAGGGCCAGGACATCCAGCAGCCTCTTCCCTGCTGGGGGGCTGGGCCAGGATTATGCTCTGAGTGGGCATAGCTGGGGTAGGCAGTGATGCTACTGTGAAGAGAGACTGCAGGGTGGGTGACAGCCACCCCAAAATTCTCTGTAGCCATACCATAGCCACCCTTTCCAGTGCTGTTGCTGACTGCCCTGCCCCAGTCATCTCAGTGCAGTCCTGGCGAAGGCTCCCTGCCAGAAAGAGGCCAGTGTAGCCCCTGGCCCTGAGTCCACAGTGGGAAGCCTGCCCTCACCTCATGCACAAATACAGGGTGGGCACATGCCCCCCATGTCCCTCCAGGAGTGGGCATAGTGGTGAGGTTCATAGTGGACATAGGGGTGTCCCTCTCCCCATGCTCCCCATGCTCCCTGCATGAGCCACTCATGACTCTATCCTGCTCCCAGTGGGGTTGCATTCACTCCCCTGGCTGGGCAGTGACTTCCCCTGCCCCTGCACTGTGGGGGCCTCAATCTGCCCCCCACAATGCCTCTTCCCTCCTCCATGTCCCTTCCCTTATACAAGCTTACTGGTTAAATGCTGATGTCCAGTCTGCTGTGCTACATATTGCCTATTGGATTGGTATTGGCTGATATGGCTAGTTAATTATCAGCCATCAGTATCAGTAAAAAAAAAAATCTTTATCACTGCACCCCTAATTCTCAGTTACTCAAACCATTAAAAAAAACCCTTTCTTCCTATGGTATCTGCAGAGCTAAAATCCAAGCAATATAGTAGCTCTTTCTCTAGTGCTCCATTTGCAGAAGTCTCCTTTTCCTGTTTTTTATAATCAAAAGACTATAAAGAAGATCTGCGATGATAGATGTAAAAAAATACTCTACTTAAATCTTAAATCCCCAGCTATGCCCAAAGACTCTTAAAAGAAAAGAAATACTGCATGTTTCTGTTTAAACTCTATGTTTTACTTCAAGCCAATAATTCCAAATGCTTAAAGTTTCCCCAAAACCGTATATTGGGAAAGAGAAAGGATCTCTGTGATGACAATATCAAGTACTTGCAGACTTACATGCCTTGTTAGGTTTGAATGATTAAAGTGGAATATTAAACACAGTTTACATCAATGTTTTGTCAAATTCTCAGTAAAGGAAACAGGTGGAGATAGGCAGGGACAGACCCAGAGGTGTATGCAGTGGCCTAGCCACACACACCTTTCTTACTATGCCACAGGAGCAGCAGCAGGGGACTTTTAAAGTCTCTCAAGCAGGTAAAATTCCTCCTCTCCCTTCCCCTCCATTCTCAAAGGCATGTCCTCTCCTCTCCACTCTTCCCCCACCCACTGTTGCTGCTGTCCCCAGTGACCCAGGAGTAGGGGTGACTCCTGCTCCTACCCTCTCCATCCAGGCTATGCAGGCTGGGATGCACAGGAGGCCAGACTCAACCCAGAACAGCAATGGTGGCTGTGGGCAGGTTTCCTCTCCCTGCCTGGTCCCTGACAGGTTCCCTGCCATCCAGGAGCAGATGGGGCAGGAGAGGAGGGTAGCTAAGCCTGGAGCTGGCAGATGGAGCAGGCAGGACAGCTCTGGAGCCTCCCTGACCCCTGGGTCAGTAGGGACAGTGGCAGTCATGGGCAGGGGGGTAGGGAAGGAGAGGAGAAGGGAGAAGAGGATTTTTACCTGTTTGGGGGACTTTGAAAAGTTCCTCTTTGCTGCTCCTGTGGTGTGAGCTCTCTACCCTGGTGTGGGGGTTGGGGGAAGGGGGAGAAATGCAAGGAGGTGCACTCACCCCTGCAGCACCAATTGATTCTGCTTTCCAAAATCTTTGACCCACTAATCAAACAGGTCTAAATCATAAGCTCAGATCAGAATAGACATAGACTTCAAGGAGGTTTGGACGTGGATCCAAACATTGTGACTCAAGTCTTTGTTGAAGGGTAGGTGGAATACTCTTATTTGCCAGTAAGGCCTGGTGACAGAGTGTTTCTAGGCTGCAGGCAGGAAACAAAAATGCCAGCGGCACGCTACATAGGCAGACAAGGTTCTTTGGGTAAATCTGATATCTTTTATTAGACCAGTTAAAATATTTGGAAAAATTCTTCTTTCCAAGCTTTTGGGTACAAACACCCTTCTTCAGGCTGAGAACGCATGGCAAGATACCACACTCAAGCTGTTAACAAAGAAAAAATTCTCAAATGTCTTGATTAACTGTTTGCAAAGAACCTGAAATGCATATATCCAGAAACTGTGGTCACAAGAGGCACAAAAGGTGTTATAATGAACACATTACATCTGAAATCTTATTTCAGCTACTAAACATCTCAAGCATAATGGCTTTGCATCGTCCTGATGTAGATTCCCAGGATCAGGGGGGCATCTTTCTTTCATGTGAATACATAGTTCTCCTATACTTCCAATGGGCACAAATCTGGAGCTTGTGAGCCCCTGGAGGTGAACCTACTTCACCCAGCGGGGGCACACATCGCTCCCTTCAAAAATTAGCAGTCAGATGCCTCCAGAGACAGAGCTCCAATTATGCATTTGGAGTTTGACTTTCCATTTACTCTGTGAGCTATCATGTTTGGCTACTACTCACAGTAGGATATATGTATCCTAGTAGCAGGTAAATGTCTATGTGACTAGCTTAAGAATCCTTCTCTTCACTAAATCATTTGCAATTTGAGGACTTGTGAAAGACTTGGAAGATCTGGTTTCAAGGTTCTCCACAGCACCCAGAGGAGGAGAAGCTGGGGGAGCTGAGCAGTATCCAGGCAATTGCAGCAGTAGCACTGTGCATGTTGGCCGAAGCTGGGACCTGGGCCAGGGCTGAGGCAGTGCAGTCAGTGTGGGAGCTGGTAGGAGTACATTTCAGGCTGCCCCAGGTAGGAGCAGATGGGGCTTGGTCCCATGTGGAGTACTGTGGGGGCAGCAGTTGAATACATTCAACCGGCAGGCCGAATCCAGCCCACAGGCCATATTTTGCCCACCCTTGCTCTAGGCCTGGGTGAGGGGCTCCGAGTCATGTCTTCCAATAGGTTGCTCTTACAGAAGAGGTCTGGGCATCTAGTTCAGCCCAATAAGGAGGGAGTTTGAAGTATGTAGAGCATCATGTAAAGATGTCAGTTGCCTGTTATCTAAAATGCATAAACAATATTGGAAATAATAGCATACTTTTCCATGCTAAAGCAACATCTTTCTCACCCCTGTTTATTTTCCTTCTGACCCCTGAGTGTTTACCCTCCAGGTTGCCCTGGGACTTACTTTTAACAGAAAGGTATGGTGGGGTGTGGGTCCCTTACTTGCAGGGGGTGGGGGCCTGGGGCGGTCTCAAACGTGTCTTAACAACCTTTGCAGCAGCAGAACATTGGCCACCATGACCCCACTGCTTTCCTGTGGCAGGTCAGGGTGTTGTGTCTTGTAGTTGTGTCAGGATTGACTGTGTAGTTTTGGTAAAATAGATTTGTGTAGAATGGTTTGGATAGGGATGATCCTGCTTTAGACAAGAGGCTGGAGACTAGATGACATCTGGAGGTCCCACCAGGCTTACTTTGTCTATGATTCTGTGCTTTAAATGTCTAAAATAATGTGGGAGATTGATAGAGCCTTGCTTTATCTGTGAGTCAGGAAGGATGTCAATGGAGTTGAATGCTTTTCACTTTCTGCTTTATGTGATCACCACATTTACATGATGGGATTAGACAAAAATAATTATTTTAACTAATACTTAGCTTAGGTTGTATCTGCTTCTTTTGCAGATCTGAGGAAGGGCATTTTGTGCTGGAAACTTGTCTAACATCTCTCCTAATAAATCTTAATTTTGAAATATCCCTTGAAACATTGCAGCTACACAACACTATTCTGGATAAGCAGACATTAAAGGAAAAACAACATTCTATTTATACATTCCACTCCTTGTACAATACTTAGCACTGAAGAGGAAGGTCAGTAAATCAGCTAGTGTAGCATTATTTCATAGAAGTTTTTTTAAAAAATGACACAATAGGACCTCTTAAATGAGACAATCCAAAAACAGAGACTATCTGTTTTAGTCCATCAAACAAGTCAAACTATAGAGCAGTTAATTTTTATGTTTCAGCTCTCCAAAAATTGATGATATTATACAGTAGGTCAGATACTTATTCTTACCAGATTCATGGATGAAATAAAATAATGATATAGAGCCTTAACTGTGTAATACAAGTTTCTTTGTTTGAGGATTTCCCATGACAGAGTTATCTGCTAAATTGGACAAATTATATAAAAGAATTTGTCCATATAT